>NC_059110.1:84075462-84381462 GCF_020740685.1 Jaculus jaculus | reverse complement strand
GAAATGGGAACTGTAGGAGTATATGAGGTTTTTGTCTCTTTGGTTCAGTGATCATAGCCTAGAGCATAAGTGTCTAGCATATACTAAGAGTTCCAGAAATATTTGCTGAATGATAGTTGTGGATATTACTCTGTTTTAAAACTTAGGATCATGGGCTGGAGAGATGGCTTAGTGGTTAAGTGCTTGCCTGTGAAGCCTAAGGATCCTGGTTCAAGGCTCTATTCCCCAGGACCCATGTTAGCCAGATGCACAAGGGGGCGCACGTGTCTGGAGTTCATTTGCAGTGGCTGGAGCCCTGGCATGCCCATTCTCTTTCTCTCTCTCTGTCTCTTTCTCTCTGTGTATCTGTGGCTCTCAAATAAATAAATAAAAATAAACCAAAAATAAAATTAAAAAGAATTAGTATCAGTGCTGGAGAGATTGGTCAGTGGTTAAAGGCACTTGTTTGCAAAGCTTAGTGGCCAGGGTTTGATTCCCCAGAATCCACACAAAGCCAGATGCATCTAGAGTTTGTTTGCAGTGTAGGAAACCCTGGAGTGTCAATACTGTTATCTCCCCCCCACAATCTCTTTGTCTCTCTTAAATAAATAAACTATTTAAAAAAACAAATGAAAAAGACCATAGTTTCTGAATCACAATGTTAGTATGACTGTGGAGGAGTTATTTAACTTTTCTGTGTCTTCTGTTGATATGAGGAGTAAGTGGAATATTGTCTACAAAGGGCTTTGAACAGGTCCAGGTACATAGTAGCTGAGAGTATTAAGTAACCATTGCTCTATGCTACTTGAGTCTCCAAAGCTTCTGGCTTACACAACATTCTGGATCACAGATGGTTTGGTTGTTATACCACATGTGTCACCACCCCTCCCCCACACAAATGGGTTTTTCTAGGGCAGGATCCATAGTGGGCAATCTTGGCTCAGGAGGCTCTTTGGATTGGCCCTCATGCCCTTTCTCCTTCTCCACCAGTAATCAAGCCTGGTATTTGTATCCCTAAGACTTAACTAAAGGGTAGGTTTTATTGGGCAATAGCAAGGGTTTACGTTAGTCACAGGGTTTCAAGGAGAAAGAGCCTGTGAGGTTGCCTATGAAAAGGCCCAAAGGCAAAGGTTCTCTTCTCTTTGGAAAAGAGTCATTTTCTTTTAAATGAGGTGCACGTAGATCTCTAAACCAACACACCTTTGGGGTTACTTTTTACACATGGTAGCAAAAGCACAGCTCAAACTAGACTGCCAGCTCACTTGCCTCTTTCCTTTATCACCTTTGTAGTCTTTGTAGCCTTGGTTGGTATAAGAAGTCTATTCCAGCCTGGAGAGATGGCTTAGCAGTTAAGCGCTTGCCTGTGAAGCCTAAAGACCCCGGTTCGAGGCTCAATTCCCCAGGACCCACGTTAGCCAGATGCACAAGGCTGGAGGCCCTGGTGTGCCCATTCTCTCTCTATCTGCCTCTTTCTGTGTCTGTTGCTCTCAAATAAATAAATAAAAACAAACAAAAAATAAAAAAAAAAGAAGTCTATTCCATGTTGGCATGGTCAGCATAGGGAATAGGATAGGGAGGAGGTGTGAATGGGAAGGGGGCAAAGTCGGAATCAGCTGTGTTGGGTCATGTGTGTGATGAAGTCAGACCTTACCAGAATTGAGGCCCTAGGCAAGCTGCTGGCTTTTCCAAACAACACGAACAGGAACATGGGCTAGTGATGGACAGGAACATGGGCTAGTGATGAACAGGAACATGGGCTAGTGATGGACAGGAACATGGGCTAGTGATGGACAGGAACATGGGCTAGTGATGGACAGGAACATGGGCTAGGGATATAGCTTAGCTGATAGAGTGCTTGGTACTGGGTTCTATCCTCAGTGCCACAGAAACTGGGTGTGGTGATCCTTACCTGTAATTCCAGTACTCAGGAGGTAGAGGCAGGAGGATCAGAGATTGAAAGTCTTCCTCAACTACATAGCAAGTTCAAGGTCAGCTTGGGTTGTGTGAGACCTTGTCTCAAGAAAGAAAGAGTGTGGAGGGGAGGGAGGGAACTAAAAAGAAAGAAAAGAGGATATCAAACATCCAGTTTTGTGAATTACTTTTGCGAGCTTCTGTTCTGAAGTTTGCCCATAATAATTCATTTATACTATACAGCTTCATGATACAGTGCTAGTTATGTCTGTTTTATTTTATTTTATTTATTTTGTTTTTTCAAGGTAGGGTCTTACTCTAGTCCAGGCTGACCTGGAATTCACTATGTAGTCTCATGGTGGCTTTGAACTCACAGCAACCTTCCTACCTCTGCCTCCCAGGTACTGGGATTAAAGGTGTATGCCACCACACCTGGCTTACTTATTTTATTTAAAAAATTTTTCATTTATTTGAGAGAGAGAGAGAGTGAGAGAATGGGCACCCTAGCGCCTCTAGCCACTGCAAACGAACTCCATATGCTTGTGTGTCACCTTGTACATCTGGCTTTACATGGGTACTGAGAAATCAAACCTGGGTCCCCTGGCTTTACCGGCAAGTGCCTTAACCACTGTGCTATCTCTCCAGCTCCTATTTTATATATAGGAATCATGAGGCCTGGAAAGCTTAAATGACACTTCCTAAGTCACTGAGCAGCCTTTGGTATTTAAACCCTAGCAATCTGGCTCCCAAGTCCATGCTTCCAAACAATATCTTAACCTTCCTGCTGCAAAATATTAGTACCTGCCTCAGGCTGGTTATGAAGATTGAGTACAAGAAACTGTTCAGGATTGGAGAGATGGCTCAGCTGTTAAAGGCACTTGCTTGCAAAGCCTTGTTGCCGGTGCTTGATTCCCCAATAGCCTATGTAAAGCCAGATGCACAAAGTGGTGAATTCATGTGCAGTTGGTTCGCAGTGGCAAGAGGCCCTGGTGCACCCATATTTTTTTTCTCTCTCTCTCTGCTTGCATATAAATAATAAATACAAAAAAAAAAAAAAAAAAAAAAGAAAGAAACTGTTTAGAGAGGTTAGCAGTGTTCTCCACACATGGTGCCCATGGAGTACATGCATGCATGTGAGCATGAATGTGCAAGTAAGAGAGCGAGAGGCAGGGGGAGAGAGAGAGACAGAGAGAGAGAGAGAGAGAGAGAGAGAGAGTGTGTCACTATGGGCTTCTTTGTTATGGAAGCTCTCAGCAGATCTCAGGTCCTCAGCTGCTGAGGTCACCCGTCAGGCTGCTGCCCACCCATGGACTAGGCCTTATAGGTGGCAGGCCATGTGCTATATTTCGTATTTCCTTCAGGGGCTGGTCTCTCCTGGACACATGAAACTGCATGCCCAGAGGCCCTGTGCACTGGCATGCTTTTGAGCCGTTCCTGCTGTAGTTGAGGGATGTGTTCATGGCCTCTCCTCTGACAAGCCCAGAGCTGGCTTTTCCGAGCCCAGCATCCTTTTGGCTGTCAGAAGCTATTCATCTGATATTCTAGGTTCAAATGACAAAGTAAATATTGTTGAGATTTTACATGGGTGATGTTTTTCTCTTTGCATTAAATTTTGCTCAGCGTAGGTAATTGCTGTCTACTTTTGCCGACATTTGAAACAAATCCATCCGTCCATTTATATCCATCCATCCCTCCCTCTCAGCAAGTATTTATGGAGGTCATGCTTCATGCCAGGTTGTGTTCAGGGCTGAGACAGCTCAGGTTGATGGCCCAGCTAATGATTGTCTCTGGCATTTTGGCTTCCAGAGTTTTAGATAAAGAAATTCTTTCTATTGGTTAACTATTGTATTTTGTTTTTTTTCCCCCTGAGGTAGGGTCTTACTCTAGCCCAGGCTGACCTGGAATTTACTATGGAGTCTCAGGGTGGCCTCGAACTCATGGCGATCCTCCTACCTCTGCCTCCCGAGTGCTTGGTTGATTATTATTAAATCCTGAATAAGGAACCAAGCATGATAATGAATACCTGTAATCCTGCATTGGGGATCCTAAAGCAAGAGGATCATGAGTTCAAGGCCAGCCTAGGTCATGTCTCTAAAAAAAGAAAAGAAAACCAGGTGTACACACCTTTAATCCCAGTACTCAGGAGGCAGAGGTAGGAGGATTGCTGTGAGTTTGAGGCTAACCTGAGACTCCATAGTGAATTTCAGGTCAGTCTGGGTTAGAGTGAGACCCTACTTTGAAAAACCAAAATAAGTAAGTAAATAAATAAATAAATAAAGTTCATTCCTTTTATGGCTGAATAATATTCCATTGTGCAGTTATACCATACTGTATGTAGAATGAGACCCTCCCTCAAAAAAAAAAGAAAGAAAGAAAAGAAAAAGAAAAAAGAGGGCTAGGGAGATGGCTTAGCAGTTAAGGTAGTTGCCTGCAAAGCCAAAGGAACCAGTTTCGATTCCCCAGGACTCACATAAGCCAGATGCACAAGGTATCTGGAGTTTATTCTCAAGTAAAATAAACAAATAAAAAAAGAAAATTAAAAAAGAAATAAAA
Organism: Jaculus jaculus; assembly: GCF_020740685.1. Taxonomy (NCBI): domain Eukaryota; kingdom Metazoa; phylum Chordata; class Mammalia; order Rodentia; family Dipodidae; genus Jaculus; species Jaculus jaculus. Next base: position 84,377,019 of record NC_059110.1, on the reverse strand, counting down.
TAAAATCTTTTTTTTTTTCCTGACAGTCTCATGTAGCCCACGTAGGTCTTGTACTCACTGTGTAGCTAAAGAGCTTGAGCTTCTGATCTTCTGCCTCCACCTTCTGTGTGCTGGAATGATAGACATGTGCCACCATGCTTGGCTTATGCAGGGCTGGGGATAGAGCCCAGGACTTCAGGCATGGTGGCAGTCACCCTACCAATTAAATTACATCCCCGGCCACTAACAAAGTCTTGAGTTGATGTGCTTCTGCCTGTCTCAGACAGATAAGAACATTGAACCCCAAAAGCAACCTCCAGTCTGTGCTCAGGGCTGCTTCCAGGTAGAGTCGTAAGAGTCAGGTATAGGCTGTGTTCATTGTGTTCTGCAGCTTCTAGTCCCTGGACTCTGTGTGTGTGTGTGTGTGTGTGTGTGTGTGTATGTGTGTGTGTGTGTAGTGTGTGTGTGTGTAGTGTGTGTGTGTGTAGTGTGTGTGTGTGTGTGTGTGTGTGTGTGGTATAAACAAGTGTGTGTAGAGATGCACATGCCCTGTGGACATACATGTCGAGGCCCGAGGAGAAAGTTGGGTGTCTTCCTGTATTGCTCTTCACATTGTTTCCGTGCGACAAGTCCCCCTGAACCCAGAGCTGGGGTTTTCAGTCAGACCAGCTGATTAGCAAGCCCAACAAGTCTCCCGCCCTGGCTTCTCACAGACCTGGGGTTACAGGTGTGCATGGCCATGCCCAGCTGTTTATGTGCACTTTGGGGAATCAAACTTGGGGAGAATTGGGCCCTTCTAGGCTCTTGCCCACAGTCATCTCCCCAGTCCCCAAGAATCTTAAGCAGAGGATACTGAAGCTGCCAGCCCTGTCAAAGTCCCAGCGACAGAGCGGCAGGCAGGCCGTCTCACACCAGCACCTCAGCAGGTAGGAACTGTTTTCCAGGTGATCTGATGAGGCTCTGCTCAGAAGGAACTTGCCAGAGCTGCTCAGCATGTGTGGTGGAGCTGGCATGGGAACATGGTCTCCTTTCAAAGCCAACAGCTAGCGTCCAGCCTGTGATGCTGAGCGGAGCACAGTTGCCACACCCGGGATGCGGCCTGCTGGGCTCTGCCAAATTGCTGGTGGAGGCTTTTTATTACTTTATTTAAAAAAATATTTTTTGTGTGTTTATTTTTATTTATTTATTTGAGAGTGACAGAGAAAGAGGCAGATAGATAGAGAATGGGTGTGCCAGGGCCTCCAGTCACTGCAAACGAACTCCAGATGCATGTACCACCTTGTGCATCTGGCTTATGTGGGTCCTGGGGAATCGAGCCTTTAACCAGGGACCTTAGGCTTCACAGGCAAGCGCTTAACCACTAAGCCATATCTCCAGCCCTTTATTACTTTATTACTTTATTTATTATTTTTTTTTTTGAGGTAAGATCTCACTCTGCAGGTCCGGGAACTTATTATGTAGTCTCAGGCTGGCCTCAAACTCATAGTGATCCTCCTATCTCCACCTCCTGAGTGCTAGGCTTTTTATTTTAAATCTCCATGGAAAAATGTGTTTTCTACTAGGTGCTCATGTTACCAAGCTCACTTGAAATCTGATGGTATTTCCCTTCCTGGCAGTGAGTAATTTTTGCTCCGGGAAGTCCTTGAGCTTAGTGGGTGTGTCCAAATAACTTGATTTAAAGTATAGAATTTTCAGCCTTAGCTGTGATAACTTAATTCTGTTCTAGCCCCTGTTGTAGAAAGATATTAAAAACAAAACTATTGAGGGCTAGAGAGATGGCTTAGTGGTTAAGGTACTTGTCCATGAAGCCTAAGGACCCATGTTTGACATAAACACTCTCTCTCTCTCATTAAAAAATATATATATATATTTTTTTTTGAAGTGGGTGTGGTAGTGTACTTGGGAGGCAGTGGTAGGAGGACTGGAGAGATGGCTTAGTGGTTAAGCGCTTGCCTGTGAAGCCTAAGGACCCCAGTTCGAGGCTCGGTTCCCCAGGTCCCACGTTAGCCAGATGCACAAGGGAACGCACGTGTCTGGAGTTCGTTTGCAGTGGCTGGAAGCCCTGGCGCGCCCATTCTCTCTCTCTCCCTCTATCTGTCTTTCTCTCTGTGTCTGTCGCTCTCAAATAAAAAAAAATATATATATATATATTTTTTTTTTTGAAGTGGGTGTGGTAGTGTACTTGGGAGGCAGTGGTAGGAGGATCACTGTGAGCTCAAGGCAAGCCTGGGACTGAATAGTGAGTTCCAGGTCAGCCTGGGCTAGTGAGACCCTATCTTGAAAAAAAACAATAAAACAACAACAACAAAACTCTATTGAGATGCATGTGTGGGCTGTTTTCTACGGTTCATTGGTGACCAAAGTTGACTTTGAGTCAGTGTTTGCTTGGCTGTTCGGTGCTCACCTTCCTTCAGCTCTCCTCCAACCATTTTATAGCATCTACAGCCATTGGCAGTGGGTGGGTCTGTTACATACCTTTGTCCTGTAAGCATAGAAAATGCAGCCAACCCTGGAACCCTTTCTGATTCTCTGGCCTCTCTGATTTTCTTCTGGTCACTGGCTCTGTATTTGCCTCTGGATCATCCTGCATCTTCCTGGCTTTAACTCCTGGTATAAGCACTTCCCTTATCTAGGAAGGAGGGCCCTCAGACAGCAGGCAGGGTTGTGAAACTCGTGTTGGAATTACTGGCTTTCTCACAGCCTCAGATCCCTTGCCTACAAAATGAAAGTGACAGTGATTGGAGTATGTTTTTGGTCCTTTCTGGTCCCTATTCCTTTCCCTCTTTATCAGACATCTGCAAAGCCATCATCTGCTCTCCATCTGCTTGCTTAAGCTATTGTTGTTTCTGCTGGTGCCTTTTTCTGTGCTCTGTCTGGTACTTGAGATGCAGGCTCACCTCCATTTCCCAAATCTCTAAACCTATCCTTCTTTTTTTTTTTTTGAGGTAGGGTCTCACTCTGGCTCAGGCTGACCTGGAATTCACTATGTAGTCTCAGGGTGGCCTTGAACTCTTCGCACTCCTCCTACCTCTGCCTCCCGAGTGCTGGGATTAAAGGCGTGCGCCACCACGGCTGGCTCCTATCCTTCTTAAAAGACCTCGACCTGATGGCAATCCTTGTACCTCAGCCTCTTGAAAAAAAAATTTTAAAGTTATATTTATTTATTTATTCATTTATTATTATTTTTTTAATTTTTTAAAATTTTTATTAGCATTTTCCATGATTATAAAAAATCCCGTGTTAATTCCCTCCCTCCCTATTCATTTATTATTACAGAGGGGTTGGAGAGGGAGAGAGAATGGGTGTGCCAGGGCCTCTACCCACTACATATGAACTCCAGACACATGCGCCACCATGTGCATCTAGCTTAGGTGGGTTCTGAGAAATGGAGCCTGAGTCCTTAGGCTTCATAGGCAAGTGCCTTTAACCACTAAGCCATCTCTTTTGCCCTCCCCCTCTCCAGTTTTTTTTTTTTTTTTTTTTTTAAGCAAGGTCTTACTGTAGCCCAACCTGGCCTGAAACTCATAGTGATTCTCCTACCTCAGCCTCTAGAGTGATAGAATTAAAGGCATGCACTACCATACCCAGACAGAATCAGGTTTAGAAAAATACATGTATTTATGTGTGCATACGTGCATGAGTGCACATGCATGTATGAGTGTTCCAGGGTCTCTAGCCACTACAAATGAACCAGGCGTGGTGGTGCATGCCTTTAATCCCAGCACTTGGGAGGCAGCGTTAGGATTGCTGTGAGTTGGAGGCCACCCTGAGACTATATAGTGAATTCCAGGTCACCTGGGCTAGAACAAAGACCCTACCTTGAAACCCTCCCCCCCACCAAAAAAAGCCAGATGCATGTACTGTTTTGCATCCGGCTTTATGGGGGTGCTGGGGAATGGAATCTGGGCTGATAGGCTTGGTAACCAAGTGCCTTTAACTGCTGAGCTGTCTCCCTAGTCCCAGGAATCAGGCATTTTGATCTTTTTTTTTTTTTTTTCTGGCCTCAGGGTTGCCTTAGGTCTGAAATAGCTGCTGGAGATTCAGCCATTACATTTCTGCTTCAGGCAAGAATCGAAGGAGCAGGAGAAAGAAGATAAGAGTGAATGGCAGTAGTTGGGCCTGCCTTTCAAGGCACTTTTCTAGAAGCCTGTCTTGATTTCTGTTTTTGTTTCTCTAACTACCTCTCGCTCCCAGGGAAGCTGGGAAACATAGTATTTTTATCTGGGCATATGGATACCTCAAGTAAAATAGAGTCTCTGTTATGAGGAAAAAAATGGAAGAATTGATATCAAGTAGGCAGCTAGCAGCCTCTGGCACAGGCCTTTTTCAACTACTCCAGCCCATCTTGTGGTTCTTAGAGGGCGCCCACGCTGCACAGTTGTCTTATTATTGTGCCATCTATTAATTCATTGACCCAGTGGACAAACGGCAACAGTCACTGCTCTGTGCAAGGCACGATGCCTGTTGCTCCCACACTTGGGTTGTCTGGCCTCTGAGAGCAGGGCCGGCGGTCAGTGCTGCCCTCTCCTCCGCAGCGCCATCTGTGACAGGGTTGAGCGCATGGCAGGCGTTAGATCAGTACCTGCTTGATTTTATCCTAGTCATCAGTGAGGTGCTAGGGGTGGGGGGGCTTCTCCGTTTTGGTACTGTGCTAGAAAATTCTGGTTGTGTCAAGTGTTTGGGGTTCATTCTGTAGTGGAGAGGGTAAAACACACACCGTCTCTGCACATCAGAGCTGCGTTAACAGCCATAGGGGCTCGTCCGGGTGCTGGGGCCAATTTGTCTATTTTGGACACTGGACTGTGTTTGCATACCAAACAAGAATTTAGCAGAAGTCTCTGTGCCCACCTGCTTCCCTTGCCAGCTCTCTGCACGTAGCTGTTTTTGTGCCACATAAATCTCCCTTGTCATTTCCGCACCTCGTAGCTGCAGAGAAATCCGCAGTGTCTCCGCAGCGTGTCGGCTTCCGCTCCTGTTCCCGCTCTGCTTTCCCACTCGATCCTCCTTCATCTGCCTGACACGAGGCTGTCTGGAGGGAGGTTGCCCGGAGCTCATGCCACATTTTGCAAGTTCTGAGCAAAATAATAGCTTCGCAGGGCTTATTGGCACCTAGGAGAGAAGGAATTAGAATATGATTAGAACCTGCTGTCTGCACGTTGTCAGTGAACAGCCAGAGCAGACTCCTAAAGGGTGCGCTGCTGTCAGGCCTGGTGGCGCAGGCCTGAAACCCCAGCCCTGGGGAGGCTGAAGCAGGAGGATTGTAAGTTCTAGACTGCCTGCGTTACAGACAGAGTTCATGTCCAGCCGGAGCAACTTAATGAGACCCTATCTCAAAATAGCCAGGAAAGGGAGGGAGGAAGATGGCTCAGCACGTAGGAAGAGTGCTTGCTGCCCAAGTATGAGGACCTGAGTTTGACCCCCGGGCCACCCACATAAAGAGCCCAGCACTGAGGGGGTGGGGGGCGGAGGCGGGGTGGAGGGAGGAGGACTGCCGGGCTTCCTGGTCAGACAGTCTAAAAAAAAAATAAGTGATATTTAGTGAGAATCTCAGGGAAGTAAGGGAAAAGAGCAGTAGAAGAAGACATTCCACATGCTCCTTTAGCCTCTGCATACAGAGCATCGCATCTGTCGACCCATGTGCATATGCCACACACAATTACAGACTTGCCCCTTTAAGGCCTATACTGGTGGTATACATACACAGAGTATATTTGTTAAGTCAAGTAGCTACTGCCATCCTTTAAGATTCTTTTGATTGGAGGGACAGGACAGTTTTTGTTTGATTGTTTTTTTCAAGGTAGGGTCTCACTCTAGCCCATTCCAGCTAACCTGGAATTCACTATATAGTCTCAGGGTGGCCTCGAACTCACAGTGATCCTCCTACCTTTGCCTCTTGAGTACTGGGATTAAAGGCGTGCGCCACCATGCCAGGCTGGTACAGGACGTTTGGAGCCCAGTCTTCTCCAAATTGTGCCATTCCACTTCCTCATTTGCCACATGTACTGATTTAAAATAACTGAAGCCAGGGCTAGAGAGATTGCTCAGTGGTTAAAGACACTTGCTTATAACGCTTGATGGCCCAAGTTCAATTCCTCAGTACCTACATAAAGCCAGATACACAAAGTGGCAAATGCATTTGGAGTTCGTTTGCAGTGGCAGGAGGCCTTGGCATGCCCATATACTCGTTTCTCTCTCAAATAAATAAAAAATAAAATAAGGGCTGGAGAGATGGCTTAGAAGTTAAGGCACTTGCCTGCAAAGCCAATGGACCCAGGTTCAACTCCCAGGACCCACATAAGCTAGATGTACAAGGTAGAACACGTGTCTGGAGTTATTTTATTTATTTTATTTTGTAGCGGCTAAAAGTCTTGGTGCACCCATTATCTATCCATCCATCTACCTGTCATCTATCTGCATCTTTCTGTCTCTCTCTTTTGAATAATTTAATTAATTAAAATCATTGAAGTCAATCCAGGTGGGTGACAACACCTGTCACTGTAGCCCTTGACATGTAGAGGTAAGAGGACCAGGCATTTGAGGTCAGCTGGGCTACACAAGTTCCTTTCTCTCTCAAAATAAAGGGGGATCTGGGGAGGTGGTTTAATGGCTAAGGTGCTTGCATGCAAAGCCAAAGGATCTTGGTTATGTTCCCCAGGACCCAAGTAAGCGAGATGCACAAGGTAGCACATGCACCTGGAGTTCATTTGCAGTGGCTGGCAGCCCTAGTGCACCCAAGCTCTTCTCTCTCTCTCTCTCTCTCATCCTCTTTCCCTCTCTTAAATAAAAAATAAAATATTAAATTTAAAAAAACCAAGACTAACTAACTAAAAAAAATAACTGAAGCTTATATGGGCACATCAATACTTGTTTGGGTGACATAAGGGCTATTGGCCTCTTTAGTCACTTTATGCCCCTGACCCTGGGGTTTCTTTGGGGTGTGGGTACCCTAATTCCTCTCCCTTGTCTGTACTTCCTGGTTTGGGGGCAGGAGTTACAATATCCCAAGCTTGAGGTTCCTCCTGTGAGGTTCCTTCATTCATGCCCGCAGTGGTGGCTGTCATGCTGAGAGGAGACTGTGTTGAGACCTCAGAATGTCATCGTGCCTGGTACATGGAGGTGTGCAGTAAATGTTTATGAGTAAGCTGGGTGCTCATCACCCCTGACCCATACTAACAATGGTTCTGTGCCTAGACTTCCCCTCCAGCCCCTAGTGACATTCTATATTAAAAAACCAGGGGGCTGGAGAAACAGCTTAGCGGTTAAGGCACTTGCCTGCCAAGCCTAAGGGTGCAGTTTTGATTCTCCAGTACCCATATAAGCCAGATCATAAGGTGGCACATGCTTCTGGAGTTCGTTTGCAGTGGCTAGAGACGCTGGTATGTCCATTCTCTCACTCATTCTCTCTCTCTCTGTCTCTCCCTCTGTCTTAAATAGATAAATATTTTTTAAAAAAAATAAAGTGTCTGCTCTGTGCCCCTGAGTCAGATTGTGTATCCCGTACTCAGTCTTTAGTGGTTCTTTGTGACCCACAGAGTAAAATGAGAGTGCTTTAGATGCAAATGTACCAGGCCATCTATGAACTGCGCCACCCGTATTTCCCCTTTCCTGCCCACGCATGCACATACTTCATGCTCCAACGACAGTGAACTGCATGTAGCTTCCTGTCATACTGTGCACATACTTCTCTGCAATTGCTCTCTATGTTGTTCTTAGGACAAATGCCTGTCCTCCCTCAGGCCTGGGCTAACAGGTTTCCTGCTCTGTGAAACCTTCCCTACTTCCCCCAAGCAGACCTAGGAGCTGGCTCTCAGTTAAGAGTGCATTTGGGGGCTGGAGAGATGGCTTAGTGGTTAAGGCGTATGCCTGTGAAACCTAAGGACCCATGTTTGATTCTCCAGGTCCCACGTAAGCCAGATGCACATGGTAGTGCATGTGTCTGGAATTTGTTTGCAGTGGCTGTAGGCCCTGGTGCACTCTCTCTCTCCCTCTCTCTGTCTCAAATAAATAAATAAAATAGATAAATAAAATGTTTAAAAAATTTTTAAGAGTGTATTTGGAAAGCTGGGCATGGTGGCACATACCTGAAATCACACCTCTCAGTGGGTGGAGGCCGGAGGATCAATAGTTCAAGGTTGCCAGGTGAGGTGCCTTTAATCCCAGCACTCAGGAGGCAGAGGTAGGAGGATCGCTATGAGTTCGAGGCCACCCTGAGACTACATAGTGAATTCCAAGTCATCCTGGACTAGAGTGATACCCTACCTCAAAGAAAAAAAAAGGAGGAATATGAAGAGAGAAGGAACAGTAGAAAACAATTCCATTGTTGGCTCCATCGTCTTCTGAACTTCGCACTTTGGCTTGTTTGAGCAGTTATATAACTGTTTTTAAAATGGTTTTCCTCTTTGTCACCTTCCCCACCCGTGTGTGTGTGTGTGTGTGTGTGTGTGTGTGTATGTGTAGAGCCAATCAGTTCCTTTAATTGTACTATCCCTGCTTCTTAGATGATGCCGACATAATATATTTGTTTTAACAAATAAAAGAATGATTTTTAAAAAAAAAGATTGTTATTCATTTGGGGGGGGGGGTTATGCCAGGGCCTCTTGCTGCTGCAGACTAACTCCAGATGCATGTACCACTTTATGTGTCTAGCTTTACGTGGGTACTGAGGAATCAAACCCAGGGCTGTTAGGTTTTATAATCAAGTGCCTTAAACAGTGCAACCCTTTTTTATTTGAGGTAGGGTCTCACTCTAGCCTAGGCGGACCTGGAACTCACTCTGTAATTCATACTGGCTTTGAACTCATGGTGACCCCTTCTACTTAGACCTCCTAAGTGCCTGGACTAAAGGCATGTGCCGCCACACCCAGCTAAAAGAATAGAATAATTTTTTTCTTTCTTCAAGATAGAGTCATACTGTAGCCCTGGCTGACCTGAATCTGTAGTCCCAGGCTGGCCTTGAACTCATAGCAATCCTCCTACCTCTGCATATTGAGTGCTGGGTTTAAAGGTGTGTGCCACTATGCCCTGCTTTTTTTTTTTTTTTTTTTTTTTGTTTTTTTGAGAGAAGGCCTCACCATGTAGCCCAAGTAGGCTTTGAACTAGAGATACTCCGTTCTTTGCCTCCCAAGTGCTAGGGTTGCAGGTACAGGCCAACTCACCCGGCTTAGAATACCTAAGCAGGTCATTGGAGTCTCTTTTACTTTTTCTCCTCATCTTCCTCCTTTTCCTCTTCTTCTTCTCCTCCTCCTTTTTTTTTAGACAGGGTCTCATATAGTGGAATGACAGACTAGAACCCTGGGGGCGTGTGACTTCAAATTAACTGTGTAGAGAAGGTTGATCTTTTTGTTTTTATTTAATTATATTTTTATTTATTTACAAATAAATAGGCCCTCCCCAACTAATGAAGACCTGGGCTAGTCACTGAGACTATAACAAAATGCTTTGGTCTCCTTAGTTTTCATTTTTTTTTTTGGTCTTTTTTTTTTTTTTTTTTTCTCCGAGGTAGGGTCTCTCTCTCTGGCCCAGACTGACCTGGAATTCACTATGTACTCTCAGGGTGACCTCGAATTCATGGTGATCCTCTTACTTCTGCCTCCAGAGTGCTGGGATTAAAGGTGTGTGCCACCACGCCCGGCCTGTTTTTGGTCTTTTTAAAAAATATTTTTATTTATTTATTTATTTGTTTGAGATAGAGATAGAGAGAGAATGAGAATGGGCATGCTAGGGCCTCCAGCCACTGCAAATGAACTTCAGATGCATGCACCACCTTGTGCATCTGGCCTACCTGGGTCCTTTGGCTTTGCAGGCAAACACCTTAACCGCTAAGCCATCCCTCCAGCCCCTTTTGGTCTTTTTTTAAAAATTTTATTTATTTAGGGGCTGGAGGGATGGCTTAACGGTTAGGGGCTGGAGGGATGGATTAGTGGTTAAGGCGTTTGCCTGCAAAGCCAAAGGATTCCAGTTTGATTCCCCAGGACCCAAGTTAGCCAGATGCACAAGGGGGGTGCACCTGTCTAGAGTTTGTTTGCAGTGGCTGGAGGCCCTGGCTTGCTCATTCATTCGTTCTCTCTCTCTGTGTGTGTCTCTCTCCCTTTTTCTCTGTCAAATAAAAAACAAATGATAAAATATTTAAAAATTTTTATTTATTTATTTATTTGCACGTAGAGAGAGAGAGAAGAGAGACAGGCAGAGAGAATGGGCACACCAGGACCTCCAACCGTTGTAAACAAACTCTAGATGCACTTGCCTCTTTATGCATCTGGCTCTACATGGGTACTGGTGAAATGAACTTGGATTGTTAGGTTTTACAGGCAAGTGCCTTAATGGCTAAACAATCTCCAGCCCCTTTTTGATCTTTTTCAAGCAGGGTCTCCCTCAAGCCCAGACTGTCCTGAAACTCACTCTAGTTCCAGGCTGGCTTTGAACTCACAGCAATCCTCCTACCTTAGCCTTCCAAGTACTGGGACTAAAGGTGTGTGCTACCATGCCTGGCCTGTTTTCCTTTTTTTGAAACAAGGGATCACTGTGTTTCCCAGACATGCCTTTAGTCCCAGCACTGAGAAGGCTGAGGTAGCAGGATCACCATGATCTCAAGGCCACTCTGAGACTACAGAGTGAATCCCAGGTCAGCGTGAGTTAGAGAGAGACCCTTCTTTGACACCCCCCCAAAGAAAAAGACTCAATAGTAGATTATTCTGATGGCTGGCATGTGTGCATGCCACGCTGTAAGAAAGGATGCAGAGCACAAACAGCAGGAAAAATGGGCTGGAGAGGTGGCTCAGTGGTTAGGTGCACTTCCTACCAAGCATGAGGGCCTGAGGTGGCCTGAAACTGCCTGAGTTCAAATCTCCATGTAAACAGCTGGGTGGCCATGCAAACCTGTGACCCCAGTCCCACAAGCGTGGGGGCAGAGACCAGAGAGTCTCCCTGGCTTGCAAAACAAATGACAACAGAAAAAAGACATGGATCACAGGCTCCAGAGATGTGTGGTACAGCTTTCAGTGTCCTTTTGGCCTGTGACCATATAAGATGTTCCTCCCTCCCCCCCATTCCCTCAATAAACTGCATAGACATGCATAGAATATTTATTGAATATCTCAGTCTCAAGGTCTGAGACTTTTGTGGGGCTAGTCACACAGGCTTATCTTGCTATATAACCAGCCATGGCAACCAAACAGAAGACTCTGATTATGAAAGAAACCCAGATACACACCATCAGTTATTTGGGGGGAATTTCTTGTTTGTTTGTCACCTTTTTCTTTCTTTCTTTCTTCTTCTTTTTTTTTTTTTTTTTTTTGGTGGTTGAAACTAGGACTTTAGTCATGTCAAGAAATCAAGATAATCAGCTTTCTAAAACTTTTTTTAAATTATTTATTTTGAGAGAGAGAGAACAAAGGCGTCAGGGCCTTCAGCCGCTACAAATGAGCTCCAGACGAGTGTGCTCCTTGTGGCGCATGTGCGACCTTGTACGCTTTTGTCACTGTGTGTCTGGCCATGTGGGATCTGGAGATTCAAACATGAGTTCTTAGGCTTTGCAGGCAAGTGCCTTAACCACTAAGCCATCTCTCCAGCCCATTGAAGACGTTGAAAGAGAGATGACAGGCCATGTCAGGACCCACGACTCCAGGTGCAAGATCATTTAAATGACTAGCACGGTGGCAAGGACACTAGACGTTACATGGAAGCCTATGGAGCACATCATGCCATTGATTTGGTGGTGTATTAAGATGATCATTGAGGATGAAAGGCCTAAATGTGTGTGAGTGTCCAGCTCTGAGGACACATTCTGAAGTGAGGAAACTCAGAAAGTGCAGTGCAGTTTTCAAGTCCTACTCTGTTAATTAGATTCCAGGAACCATCCTGGCAACATACTTAACACTTAATATCATTGTTTCTAGTTATCAAGAGCAGACTGCCAAGCCCGGTGTGGTGGCGCTTGCCTTTAATCCCAGCACTTGGGAGGCAGAGGTGGGAGGATTGCAGTGAGTTTGAGGCTGCCCTGAGACTACATAGCAGCTTGAGCTACAGTGAAATCTTACCTCAAAAAAAATCAAACCAAACCAAAACAAAACAAACAAACAAAAAAAAGAACAGACTGCCAAACAAAAGTTTGTAACTTGCTTTGTAAATTGGGGACAACCTTTTGGGGGTTGGGGACATGACTTAGTGGATAAAGGGCTTTATCACTCAAAGTGGAGTACTAAAGTTAGATTCCCAGCCACCAAGTAAAAAGCCAGAAGCCATGACAGGCTTCTGTAATCCCAGCATGCTGATGCTGACAGTTAGATGGGGAGCAGAGACCAGAGAAAGAACAGTAGAGTGAGAACCCAGATTGAGAAACCCTGCCTCCAATGAGGTAGACAGGTGAGGACCAACTTGAAAGATGTTCTTTGACCCCCACATGCATACACACAGGCAAATGTATAAATAAATAATAAAATTTAAAAAAATAGCTTTTTTTTTTTTTTGGCTTTTTGAGGTAGGGTCTCCCTCTAGCCCAGGCTGACTTGGAATTCACTATGTATTCTCAGGGTGGCCTCGAACTCACAGCAATCCTCCTACCTCTGCCTCCTGAGTGCTGGGATTAAAGGCGTGTGCCACCATGCCCGGCAAAAATAGCATTTTTGTTATTGTGAGTATTTAGTAGAAATAATATATTACATACATTTAATTTTTGTTTGTTTGCTTCTCGTAAGTACAACTCTTATTTTATTTTTACTTATTGGAGAGAGAGAGAATGAATGGGCATGCCAGGGTATCTGACCACTGCAGATGGACTCCAGATACATGCATCACCATGTGCATTTGGCTTACATGGGTACTGGGGAATCAAACCTGGGTCCTTAGACTTTGCAGGCAAGTGCCTTCTCTCCACCTAAGCCATCTCTCTAACCTCTCCCCTTTTTTTGTTTTTTTTTTCAAGGTAGGCTCTTGCTGTAGCTCAGTCTGTCCTGGAATCCACTATGTGGTCTCAGGCTGACCTTGAACTCATGGCGGTCCTACCTCTGCCTCCCAAATGCTGGGATTAAGCCCAGACTAGCAGGGGTTGCAAGCAAGCACCTTTAACCTCTGAGCTGTCTTCCCAGCACTGCCAACCTTGAACTTCTGTTATTCTTTCATTCACTGCCCAAGTGCTGTTATTATAGGCTGGGGCCATCACACGTGGCTCTAGATAGCTGAGCTTTTAAACTGGCCATTAAACCTGCCCTTCCCTTGTTAGCCCAGCCATGTTCATCTGGATGGATGTGTGGTCCTTAGCACCAGTGATGTGGTTGCTGGTGAAGCATTTCTGTGGCTGTGACCTTGACCTCCAAAGTGTCATTTCACATATTAGGACATGTCTGTTGCCCCCATGACAGGTGTGAGCAGAAAAAGACACATTGATCAGTGCAACCTCATGAAACTAAATATTGTTACTGCCGTTCCCCTACTAAGTCCAGAGACATTGCATCACTTGCCCAGAGTCATATAGGTAGTAACAGACAGAACCAAGACCAAATCCGACTCTTTCTGCAGAGTTACTCTAGTCCATCTCCCACCAACTCTTTTATTTCTTTAGGCTACAGATCTGAAGTAATGGGACTGGACCAGATGACTTTCCAGTCCTAAATTTTATGAAACCCAGTAAGTTAAATTAGCTGAGACTCTACCAAGAAAGGTTAAAGCCTGGCTTTGAATGAGAGGAACCTGAGTGTTATGGCTTGAATCTGAAATGTCCCCCACAGGTTCCTGTTTTGAATGCTTGCTTCTCAGACTGTGGGACTATTTTGTGAAACTGGAACCTTTAGATCCAGGAGGTGGGCCCTGGATGGAGGAAGCACGTCACTAGAGGAAAGCCTTTGAAGGTTGTGATTGGGCCTCTGGTTCCAACTCTGTCTGTTTCCTGGGCCATCACCTGGTAACCAGCTGCATTCTTACTCCTGTGAGGAGCTGCAGCCCTCTGAAACTGTAAGCCAAACTAAGTCTTTCCTCCTTTAAGCTGTTTCCGTCAGGCATTTTGGTCATAGTGACACAAAAGTACCTACTGTGATGGATTCACAGCCATGCACCCTGTGGCTACTTTCTCTTTTATACCCATAACTAAATTATCTCACCTCTCTCTAAAGCTGTTTTTTCCCCCCTTTTGTACAACAAGGATAATTAAATCTCACTTGGTGTTGTAAAGATTAACCATGGCTAGGGCTGTAGCTCAGGTGGCATAGCACTTGCCTAGCATGTGTGAGGCCCTGAGTTTGATTCCTAGCACCACACACACAGCAAGCAAAGCAGGACTGAATGAAGAAATGTACAGAAAGCAGCTGGTGCAGAGTCTGACATATAGTTAGTTCTGTGTGCACTCAAATAGCTACTTGGGTGATGATCATGGTTGTGCTGTCTGGGACCACATGGCTTAGGTTCAAATCTCAGCTCTTCCACTTAATTGTTGTGTGTGATGGGATCTTGAGTAGGTTGCTCAGCCTTTTTGGGTCTCGCTGTCTATATCTGTAGACTGGAGCTAACCGGTAAGAATATAATATTAATATTTAATCAAGTTGGGTGAAAATTAAGTAAATCATTATATAAAAAGCTCTCAGAGGGGCTGGGGAGCCTGCCGGCCCAAGTTCCTTCCCCAGTGTCTAATGTCAAGCCAGATACACAAAGTGGCACGTGTGCCTAGAGTTTGTTTGCAGTGGCAAGAGGTCCTGGTGCACCTCACTCTCTCTCTCTCTCTCTATGAAAATATATTTTAAAAATTAATAAAGCATTCTGGACAATGTCTGGTGCATAATAACCACCCAGTGCATGCTGGTTAATCCTGTCACTGCCGTTACTACTTTGGCCATGTTGATACAGGCAACTGCATGAAAAATAGTCTCTTGCTTCTTAGTGCCTGGTCATATCCTTAATTGAAACCTGAGGCTTCTGGAAATCCTGTGGTTTGAATAATCCAAGAGCCAGAGTTGTGGAGCATCCAATTACGGATGCCTCAGAGCTGCAGCCTGGGGAGGAAGGTGAGACCTCCGCACCTGTCTAGTTGGGCTGTGGCCCTATTACACAGAAAGCCCTGCTTTGCGTGCAGCTGCCTTGCCGTCGTTTGGCTGCATAATTGTGTCTTTTTGTCTTATTTTAAAGCATCCTGAGGAATCCCGAGCCCTCTCCCGCTGACAGCAGTGAAAGCCACAGCATGTCACGTCTCTAATGAGCCTTGCTGACACTCATAGCCCCGCCGAGGCAGCCAGATGGGAGCAGGCATACAGGCCAGGCCAGCATCCTCCATTCCCTTTGAGCACAGGCTGCCCCATGAGATTCTGTGACGGGGCTCCCCGAGCTTCCCGAGGGTCCCCCATGCATGTCCTCATTGTCTAAGAGGGCGTGGAGTTGATTCCTGAATGTTGGGCTGCTTGGAAACCTTTTGTGGATGACAGTGCTAAAACAGAAATTAATCATTCGTGTCAGTGGGCCTGCAGGAGCTGTTGTAGCTGAGGGAACTCCCTCTGGCCACCAGACCTAGGCCCCCCTGAAGGGCCCTTGCACAAGACAGGAGGCAGCTGTGATGGGACCCAGGCCAGGCTCTGTGCAATCTGATGACCTGCTTTGTTTTGAGCTGCAGGGGTTAAAGTAAAGTTGAATCATTTTGGAATCTAGAGATTTAAGATTTTGTACTTACTGTCTTTTTTTTTTTTCTTGTAAGAGGGGAAGATTGACAATTCATAAAAAAGCATCAGATAGAGGTGAATAACTGGATAGGAGTTCACTGACAGCTCCAGCCTTCTTCCTGTGACCCCAGGCAGCGCCCAGCCATCTGGCTTTGCATTTGCCAAGATCTAGCTATGTGACTGAAGCAAATTACATAACCCCTGTGGGCCTTACTTCCCTCCTCTACAAAATGAAGTTTATAATAGTTTACCTCTCACAAATTTGTGAACGCTCAAGGAGCTAATGCAAGTGCTTAGCTTGGCACATAGTGTTACCAGTCTTACACTACCTGCCTAGTCTCTATAGGTATTTGAGTCTATGTTTCCACAGAAGACAACATATCTTTCTTTCCTTTGCCTCTGAGCTCACTAATAAGCTTTTTCTCCATACCTAGACCTAATCTCGTGTCTTAGAATGTAACAGTTATATTAGAGCCATTGTAACAGGCCCACTCCAGCCTTCTGTGTGCACACGTGTGTGTGTGCACGTGCGTCCACGTGCTTCTGATTCATACAGTAGTGAACATAGTGCTCTTGATGGGCAGGAGCCTCCTGTGGTCACTTACGAGTCGAGTCTTCTCAACTCTGTGCATTTGCTTTTCTCTAGGGCCTGGTACTTTCTGCTTTCCGAGGGCAGGAAGAGAAGACACATGGGGTTCTTTACTCTCCTAGCCCAGAAGTGGCACACATTCCTTCTGCTCACAGTCCATTGGCAAGGACAGGGCACCCCACCCCACCCCTGGGACACACATACAGGTCCTGGAAAGTATAGTCCCAGCTAGGCAGCCTTTCCTTAGTAACTCAGCCTCACTGAGGGCATGAGATTCAGGCAATGTGACTTGTTCTGAATGTTAATGAAATTAAATTATTTACGGGGGGGGGGAATGAGAATGGGCACACCAGGGCCTCTTGTCACTGCAAACCAACTCCAGACACATGTGCCACTTTATGCATCTAGCTTTATGTGGGTGCTGGGGAATTGAACCTTGGTCATCAAGCTTTGCAAGCAAGCACCTTTACCCCCTGAGCCATCACTCCAGGCCTCATCTGATTTTTTTTTTTTGGGGGGGAGGGATTTCCATGTAGGGTCTCACGCTAGCCCAGGTTGACCTGGAATTCACTATTGTAGTCTCAGGGTGGCCTCAAATTCATGGTGATCCTCCTACCTTTGTTTCCCAAGTGCTGGGATTAAAGGCATGTGCCACTATAGCCAGATAACATCTGAATTTTTTATTGTTTCTTTAAAAATTTTTTTAAAATTATTTTATTTTTGTTTATTTACTTGACAGAAAGAGGAAGAAAGAGAGGGAGAGAGAGAGGGAGAGGGAGAGAGAATGGGCTCACCAGGGCTCCAGTCACTGCAAATGAACTCCAGACGTGTGCGCCCCCTTGTGCATCTGGCTAACATGGGTCCTGGGGAATTGAACCTGGGTCCTTGGGCTTTGCAGAGAAATGCCTTAACTGCTAAGCCATCCCTCCAGCCCTTTGTTGTTTCTTTGCCTTCTATTTTTTTTTTTTTTTCCAAGGTAGGGTCTCAATCTAGCCCAGGCTGACCTGGAATTTACTGTGTAGCCTCAGGCTGGCCTCAAACTCACAGCAGTGAGACCTTACTTCGAAAAGCCAAAATAAATAAATAAAAATAAATATTTTTTTCTCTGTGTCTTGCAAATAAATAAAAATATTTTTATTTCTGTGGTTGTTTTTAAATTTTTTGAGGTAGGGTCTCGCTCTAGCTCAGGCTGCCCTGGAATTCACTATGTAGTCTCAGGGTGGCCTCAAACTCACGGTGATCTTCCTACCTCTGTCTCCCAAGTGCTGGGATTAAAGGCGTGCGCCACCACGCCCAGCTTCCTTTTTTATATTATTGTTTATTTTATTTGATACAGCTAGAGAAAGGGAGAGAATGGATGCGCCAGGGTTTCTAGCCACTCGGCTACAAATGAACTCCAGATGTATGCACCACTTTATGCACCTAGCTTTACGTAGGTACTGGGGAATCAAACCCTGGCCACTAGGCCTTGAAAGGAAGCGCCTTAACCACTGAGCATTTCTACAGCCCCATTTAAAAATATTTTAGTCATACATGGTGGTGCACATCTTTAATCTCAGCACTTGGGAGGCAGAGGTAGGAGGATTGCTGTGAATTCAAGGCCACCCTGAGATTACATAGTGAATTCCAGTTCAGCCTAGAATGAGACCTTACCTTGGGGGGAAAAAAATTATTTGTTTGAAAGAGACAGAGTGAAAGAGGCAGAGAGAGATAATGGGTATTCCAGAGCCTCCTACCACTGCAAATGAACTTCAGACACATGTGCCACTTTATACATCTGGCTTTACGTGGGTACCAGGGAATCAAACCCAGGCTGATAGGCTTTGCAAGCAAGTACCTTTAATTGCTGAGCCATCTCTCCAGCCCCATTTTTGTTTTCTTTGAGACAGGGTCTCACTATACAGCCCAGGTTGGCCTCGAGCCTACTATCCTTCTGCCTCAGCCTCCCTAGTACTAGGCTTATAGATGTGTGCCCTGTGCCTAGCTAGAAAGCTGCTTCTTAAAAAGCATTTTAGTTTTATTTATTTGTTTAAGAGAGGGAAAGAGGCAGAGTGAGAGAGAATGGACGCGCCAGGGCTAAGAGCCACTGCAAACTCTAGATGCATGCGTCACCTTGTGCATCTGGCTTATGTGGGTACTGGGGAATCAAATCAAGGGCCTTTGGCTTTGCAGGCAAGTGCTGTAACTGCTAAACTGTCTCTCCAGCCCTAGAAAGCTGCTTTCTAAAAAAAAAAAATTTCTATTTTTAAGTACTTTCATTTTTATTTATTTGAGAGAGAGAAACAGAGACAGAGACAGAGAGAGAATGAGCACAACAGGGCCTTCAGCCACTGCAAACGAGTTCAGATGCATGTGCCACCTGTGCATCTGGCTTATGTGGGTCCTGGGGAATCGAACCTAGGTCCTTTTGCTTTGTAGGCAAGCGCCTTAACTGGTAAGCCATCTCCCCAGCCCTATTTATTTATTTTAGAGGGAGGGAGAGAGAGAGGCAGAGGCAGATGCAGAGACAGCGTGTGAGACAGAATGGGCACACCAGGGCCTCCTAGCCACTGCCAATGTACTCCTGATGTGTGTGCCATCTTGTGTATCTGGCTTTATATGGGTAATGGGAAATGGGACCTGGGTCCTTTGACTTTGTGGGCAAACATCTTAACCACTAAGCCAACTCTGCAGCCCCAAACCTGCTATTTATTGGTTTGTTTTTCAAGGCAGGATCTTGCTCTAGCCCAGGCTGACCTGGAATTCACTACATACTGTCGGGGTGGACTTGAACTCACTGCAATCCTCCTTGCCTCAGCCTCCTGAGTTCTGGGATTAAAGGCGTGCGTCACCACGCCTGGCCAGAAAGCTGCTTTTTAAAATAACATTCCTGAAGATGATTCAGACATAGCAGTCAGTTCTTTATCTAGATTAGTTCAGAAGTAGAACAGTTTAGTAATTTCTGCAATCGTTCTTTAAGGTTAACTAGCAAGCATTCATCACACAGACAGGCAGCAAAAGGTGCTATGGCAGATACTGGGTAAACAAAGGGTGACTAATCAGTGTTTGCTGATGGATGGTTCTCTGTATGTCAGGCCTGTGCTGAATATTTACCATGGATATCCTCATTCATCTTCACAAACTCCAGAGACAGGAGTTACTAACACATCCACTGTACCATGAAGAAAACCAGGCATGAGGAGTCAGAATCACTTTTTAAATTCTCATAACTGCCTCTAGAGATGGAGCTCAGGTAGTGAAGGGTGGAAACTCTGGGTTTGATCCCCAGCACCAAATAAACTAGGGTTGGTGATGCTCACCTATAATTCCAGAACTGGGAAGGTAGAGGCAGGAGGATCAGAAATTCAAGGCCACCCTTGACTAGTTAGTTAGTCTGAGGGCAGCTTGGGCCATAAAATCAGTGATTCAGTCCTCATAGTTAAGCCAGGTATGGTGCTCACACCTGTAATCTCAGTACCTGGAAAGCAAAGAAAGGAGGCTCACCACAAGTTCAAAATTAGCCCAGTCCACATAATGAACTCTAGGCCAGCCAGAGCTACATGGTGACACATTGTCTCAAAGCAAGCAAGCAAACAAACAAACAAAAAAAAAATAGTAAGAGCAAAACTGCTTTGAATTCAGGTATTATGATGCCACAGCCTGAGCCCTTTAAAACCATGAGCCAGTGTCTGCGTCAGCAAGTCTAGTAGGGCATGTAGTCTCAGGGTGGCCTCGAACTCATGGCCATCCTCCTATTTCTGTCTCCCGAGTGCTGGGATTAAAGGTGTGTACTACCACACCCAGTATACCTATAGCTGTTTTAATGGGCAAAATAAAACATGTTAAATTGAGACACAAAGTTAAGTAGGTGGTAGAAGGGAGGTTTCAACTCAGTATGTATTTTTTTTTTTCTCCCATTTTGCCAAGCAGCTGAATGATTATGGAATTCCTAACAAATCCTTGAGTGGAGCTGCAAATCAGATCAGTGGTTCAGAGCATAGCACAGAACTTTCTCCAAGGGGCACCAATAAGATTCATTCCGTGGAGGGAGAAGGCTGGTTATTTCTACTTCCCAATTTTTAACACTTCTTGATTTCATAATATGCTTGGGGTGGAAGTGAGGTCAACATGGGAAGCACTGAGATATGAAACTGTAGAGTCTGCATTTTCTGTCTATACTGTTTTCCCTGAAGACAGTGATTTGGGGGCAGAGAAAGCTGTCAGGCAATTTTGGGACCTTAGTAGCAAACCAAAGGGCATCTTTTTTGGTTTTTGGAGATAGGGTCTTGCTCTATCCCAGGCTGACTTGGAATTAATTATGTACTCTCTGGGTGGCCCTGAATTTACGGCAATCCTACTTCTGCCTCCCAAGTGCTGATTTTAAAGGAGTGTGCCACCATGCCTCACCAACAAGCATCTTTAATCCCATCTATAGAAATATATTTTATTTATTTATGAGAAAGAGAAAGAGAGAATGGGCATACCAGGGCCTCTTGCCACTACAAATGAACTCCAAATGCATGCGTCACTTTGTGTCCTGGGCTTTATGTTTGTATTGGGGAATCAAACCTGGGCTCTCAGACTTTGCAAGCAAGCACCTTTAACTGCTGAGCCATCTCTCCAGCCCAAGGGGGCATCTTAAAAGCAGAAAGAAGAGCTGGAGAGATGGCTCAGCAGTTAAAGTTTAGGTACTTTTTGCCTGCAAAGGCTAAGATCCCAGGTTCAATACCCCAATACCCACGCAAACCAGATGCAAAAGGCAGTGCATGCATCTGGAGTTCATTTGCAGTGGCTGGAGGCCCTGGGGCACCCATTCTGTCTATCTACCTCTCTCTCCAGTGAATAAAGAAAAATAAATTTAAAAGCATCAGGAAGAATACCTTATTTTAGGTGACTAAGCAGACATTTGGTCTGAATTAAGGTTGCAGAGGTTGAAGGTCATTGTCCTAACTCACACGTTCTGCTGTACAAGTTTCTCAGAAACTACGTGCAAGCCACAGCAAAAACACTGTCTCCCCATGGTGATCTCACTCCTTCAAAGGCTTTGTGGTTGAAAAAAGCAAAAAAAAAAAAAAAAAAAAAAACTCAAAAGCAAGACAAATCAACTGTGTCTATTTTGAAGACATATGAAATGATTATATGACTTTATATGTATGTATACACACACACACATACATACATATATATATGTATGTATATGTATGTATGTATGTGTATATGTGTGTATATATATATGTGTGTGTGTGTGTGTATGTATGTGTGTGTGTATATATATATATATATATATATATATATATATATATATATATATGTACCCCCCATCCCCATCTCAAACTCGAAAACTAGTTAGCCCCTTGGGTCTCTTCAACTTAAAATAAAAATTTATTTTTGGGAGCCAGGCGTGGTGGTGCATGTCTTTAATCCCAGCACTCAGGAGGCAGAGGTAGGAGAATCACCATGAGTTCGAGGCCACTCTGAGACTACATAGTAAATTCCAGGTCAGCCCGAGCTAGAGTGAAACCCTACCTCGAAGACCCCCCCACAAAAAAAAAAAAAAAATTTGGTACACACCTACAATCCCAGCATGTGGGAGGTGGTAGCAAAAGGATCAGGAGCTCAAGGTCATTCTCAGCTAGGTGGCCACGTTTGACATCAACTTGGCATACATAACACTCTGTCTCAAAAAAAAAAAAAAAAAAAAGGAACAAACTGGGCAATAACATGAGCACTAGCAAGGCTGAGGCCTGGTGGATCACCATGAGTTCAAGTTCAGCCTGGTCCCCAGAGTGAGTTCAGGATAGCCTAGGCTACAGCGTGAAACCTTGTCTCAAAAAAAATGTTACTTTTTAGTAGGGGGTGGTAGTGCACACCTTTAATCCCAGCACTTGGGAGGCAGAGGTAGGAGGATCACTGTGAGTTCGAGACCTCTCTAAGACCTGGGGAGCGGGGGGGGGGGGGAGGGGAACCAAAAAAAGAAAAAGTTACTTTTGGTTTTCATGAATTTTTGGAATCTGTGATACTAGTATATTTTCTTGCCATGCATCTTCCTCCTTCCTTCTTTCCTTGAGTAGCCTCAAGGAAAATATGTGAATTACTCCTTAACAACCTAACAAATTACCTGCCTTAACAAAGCCAAATGCTAAAAATGTCTATAATGCAATAGCAATTTCAAAGTAGAGACAGGAATTTAAGAGTTGAATAGTACTCAGTGATAAAATGTTGGTCTAACATTCCTAAAGACTGGAGTTGGATCACCAGCGACACACACAGATTAGGTGTGGTGTCACATACCTGTAACTGCAGCACTTGGGAGGTAAAGACAAAAGGGTCAGACGCCACTATCTCAAAAATCACAGTAATAAATAATAAACAAAATACATGGATACAAAAATTGTTATTACCTAAATATGCTGTTTTGAATGTGAATATATGTTCCCCATAGCCTAAAGGGTTTTTTTTTTTTTTTTTTTTAGTAGGGTCTCACTCTAGCCCACTCTACCTCGAAATACCAAAAAAGAAACAAAAATGAATGAATAAATAAGCAGATTTCATTTTTAAAAAAATATATATTACTTATTTCTTTACTAGTTTGTTTCTTTTTTTTTTTTTAAAAAAGGCAACACTCATTTTCTTTCTTTTTATTTATTTATTTGTTTATTTGACAGAGAAAGAGGGAGAGACCTTCAGCCACTGCAAATGAACTCCAGATGCGTGAGCCCCTAGTACATCTGGCTAACGTGGGTCCTGGGGAATGGAACCTGGGTCCTTTGGCTTTGCAGGCAAACACCTTTACTGCTAAGCCATCCCTCCAGCCCAGTAGGCAGATTTCTTATTCCTGCCTCCCCTGAAATAGAATCCCAGTAGATTTAGGAAAAACCTGGACTCTTAGTCAGTCAGTCATGCAGCCTGTTTCTCTCTCTTTCTGTTTGTTTGTTTGGTTTTTTTTTTTTTTTTTTTTTTTTGTTTTCAAGGTAGCGTCTCATCCTCTATCATAGGCTAGTCTCAGGTGGCCTCGAACGCACAGAGATCCTCCACTCCTACCTCCTAAGTGATGGGATTACAGGTGTGTGCCACCACGCCTGGCTCCTCTCTTCTCTTACTCACTCTATATGATTATGTGTGCAGTCAGTCAGTCAGTCTGTCTGTCTGTTTTACACACACACACAAAGAACCTGATACATATTTGTTTTCCAAGCTATCCTGGAATATCTGGGCTCAAACTACTCTCCTGCCTCAGCCTCCTGAACAGCTGGATGCAGGTGTGTATAACAGTACCAAGCTTTGAAATCTCTATTTTTATTCAGCCCAGGGGATTCTAAATAGCCAAGTCCAACTACCCCAGAGTTTGGGTGGCTTTGCCAAAAGCTTGCTGTGAAGTGGTAATGAATGTCTGGTGAGTTTTATATATAAGGCCCTTTCTGCCCACATAGCCCAAAAGGTTGAAATTAAAAAGAAGCAAAAAACAAAACAAAACAAAACCCCTTAGTGTTCTAAGCAAAATGGCTGAGGTGGGGAGGTTGCTTTTAGTTTGTGTTGTAGATAAACTGTTGCCAGACAGCTGATAAAATAAAATGATCCAGTTGTGTTTGGAGCCAGCAAACAGAAGAAGGGGCCCACGGTGACCTTTGGCTTCAGAGCAAACACAATGGCCCAGGCTGAGTGGTACTTTGACAATGGCACAAAGTTATTTAAGACTGTTGTTTCCAAACATGGGCTGGCTGGGGTTTGAAGCAAGTGGGTGACCTTTCCTGCCCCCAGATAATTATGGAGTTTGACTGTACCGGGTTCTGTGTTGGGATGCTCACTTTTTCCTCTTGCTGAGCTCCAGGAAGGAGGGCCCTGGGTGGGGTCAGAGTTCTTTCTTGAGGTGACAAATGACAGACAGTCCCAACATAGCTGAGATGAGCCTTTGCATCTCAGAAGTCTGTTACCTTTTATGTGCATTTTCCCCCTCTCTCAAAGAACACAGCCTTCATTAATGTAGATGTGGGTGGCATGGAAATGCATGTGTGCTTAGATGTGGAGGGGAGATCACCGTGGAGTTTTATAGTTTTGCTGTGGTTTCTAGATTTGCTGAATTTGTCAATTGTCAGGACTATTCCCTTGATTGTGATAAGTGGAATTTTTCCTGTTTGTTTGTTTTTTTAAATTACTCTGAAGTGCTCATAACCTCCAAACCAATCAATAAAAAAAGGTCAACAGAGTACTTTTCTAGATGTCTCACTGAATAACCAAATCACCAAGAATAGATAGCTAAAAGAAGAGGATGTAAGAAAAAAAAAATTAAACCAAAAGAAAAAAAATAAACAGAAGAGGATGCAGATAATAAAACATTCCCACTTCAAAGCAGGTCCAGAGAGTAAGCCATGAGAGACCAATTCTGGGCTACTATAAACTCCTCCCCCTCCCCCCACCAGATAGGCTCTTAACTCTAGACCAGGCTAGCCTCAAACTCACCATGTCCCGCTCCCCCCCCCTCCCTGCCCGCCCTCTGCTACTGGGATTCAACATGTGTGCCACCATGCTTGGTTCGTCTTTGTGTGTGTGTGTAGGGGGGTGTGCATGTATGCATACCTGTGGAGGCCAGAGGTAGACATTGGGTGTCTTCCTCAGTCAGTCTGCACTTTAGATTTTGAAACAGGGTCTCACTGAACCTGGAGCTCACTGAATCAGCTAGACTCGCCACTCGTAGGCCCCAGAGAGGCTCTATCTCCACCTCCCTAGTGTTGGGATTACAGGTGCACACCATTGTATGTATAAACTGGGCTCCAAACAGGTCCTCATGCTTATGTGGCAAATACTTTACCTACTGAGTAATCTTCCCCAGCCTTTTTTTGTGGTTTCTTTAAAATATTTAATTAAATTAATTTATTTAGTTGAGAGAGAAAGAGGCAAATAGAG
Organism: Jaculus jaculus; assembly: GCF_020740685.1. NCBI lineage: Eukaryota > Metazoa > Chordata > Mammalia > Rodentia > Dipodidae > Jaculus > Jaculus jaculus. Next base: position 84,351,939 of record NC_059110.1, on the reverse strand, counting down.
GAAGAACGGGCACACCCAGGCCTTTAGCCACTGCAAATGAACTCCAGACATATGTGGGTACTGGGGACTTGAACGTGGGTCCTTTGGCTGTGCAGGCAAGCACCTTAACCTCTAAGCCATCTCTCCAGCGCCCCCCTTTTTTTTAAAGACAAGATCTCAGGTAGCCCAGGCTGGCCTGGAACTCAATGTGTAGTTGAGGATAACCTAGAACTCCTGAACATGCTGTCTCCACCTTGGAAGAGCTGGGGTTATAGGGGTGTGCTGTTACCCTCCCCCACTTCTGCCTAGGAGAAAAAGGGAGGGGTGGAGAGATGGCTTCGCGGTTAAGCGCTTGCCTGTGAAGCCTAAGGACCCGGGTTCAAGGCTCGGTTCCCCAGGACCCACGTTAGCCAGATGCACAAGGGGGCGCATGTGTCTGGAGTTCGTTTGCAGTGGCTGGAGGCCCTGGCGCGCCCTTTCTCAATCTCTCTCTCTCTGTCTGTTTCTCTCTCTCTGTCACTCTCAAATAAATTAATAAAAAAATGAACAAAAAAAATTAAAAAAAAAAAAAGAAAGAAAGAAAAAGGGAAACCGTGGGCAGGAGGCCGCATGCGTCAGGGCTGCTCTTCTCTGGGATGGCGGGGAATTGTATTCCTTTAGCTAGTCCTTGCTGCCACTCTGAAGGCCGGCTCTGCACAGACCGCTGGGCCTGCTATATGACTGTGGGAGAATCAGCACAGGCTAGAATGTCAGCTCCTCGGTGCAAAGATGGCCTGGACGTCCTGAAGTGCTGCTCCTGACTCCCAGTCCTTCCAGGCCACAGGCAGAGCTGCCGCCATGTGTTAGCCTGCCCAGGAAAGCGTAGTGAGACAGCTTCTAGTACCTACCACATCCTCGTCATTTCCAGGGACTCATCCCTGGGAATCTGGTGGGGTTTTGTTTGTTGTTGTTTTGTTTTGTTTTTGAGGTAGGGTTTTGCTGTAGCCCATGTGAACCTGGAATTCACTATGTAATCTCAGGGTGGCCTTGAATTTATGGCGATCCTCCTACCTCTGGGACTAAAGGTGTGTGCCACCATGCCCAGCAGAGGTTAGTATTGTCAACTTCATTTTGTAGAAGAGAAATTGAGGGAACCTTAGAAAGGATAGGTACCATAGTGAGGGCGAGTTAATTTGTTGAAGCCTCTGTCATTTTGAAGAGCTGGTATTTCTTTTTGAGGAATGACAGACACACAGCTCTTGAAAACTCTCGCCTTCCTTAGGAGTGTGTCTGACTTAGAATGGTGTGAGGCTCTTGGTTCAGTTCCCCTTGGTCCTCTTCTGAGTGGGACACACCCTTGTCTGATTTGAATTTTGGGCCTCTCTTATTTGCACCTCAGGCTTTCCCTTTTGCTGGACCATTTCAAGTGCAAAGTCTTGTTTACCTTCCTTCAGGGAAGGTTTTCAGTTACTTGGGGTGCCAGCTTGCGCCTAGGAGAAGTCTAGCTTTGCCTTCTTTCGGGTGAGCGGAGCAAGTGGGCTGGCCCTCACTCTTCTGCCCTGTGCTCTTGAACTTCTCCAACGGACCCTGCTAGGAAGTGAAAACTCTGAACTGTTTATTTGAAATCCCAAATCAGGGGTTCTTTCCCATGTCAGTCCGCACTTCCTGGAATGGTCCCTGCTTACCATGGTAGGTGGCGAGGCCCCTTGCAAAGCTTTCCGCAGGACGAGAGCTTCCCTTCACCCCACACGACGAACCCCCACCCCCCAGGGTTTGCGGCGTCAGTCTCTCTGTGCCAGTCACAGGAAAAGGCCCCAGGCCCTGAATGCATTTGCCTGGCGACTACCCGACTACCCGACTACCACCCTAACCTCAGAAACCGCGGCTCTCTACCCGGCTTGGGGCTTCCTTGCAGCAACCAGCTGCTGCCAGCTTCTGATTTGATGCTGGATTAATCATGCATGCAAAAGGAGGCAATTCTGGTTTCAGGTTTTAATGCTGCAGCAATGTCACGTGACCAGGAGGGGGAGGGGAGAGGGGGAGGGCATCCCCTGGGGTTAGAAGCCACAGCTGAGGAGGGAGCCTCTCCATCTGAGCAGGCAGCTGAAGCCTCTTTGTGAAACAAGAAAGTCATTTGTCTTCTAACGAGCAATTTCTTTTCTTTCTTTATCTTATTTATTTATTTACTTATTTTTTGGTTTTCCGAGGTAGAGGCTCAGTCTAGCTCAGGATGACCTGGAATTCACTATGATGTTTCAGGGTGGCCTCGAACTCACGACGGTCCGGTCCTCTTACCTCTGCCTCCCGATGGATGTGCTGGGATTAAAGGTGTATGCTACCATGCCTGGCCTAACAAGCAATTTCTAACCATAACAGCTCTAAAACTCATCACTTATGTGGGATTTCAGAAGGACCTGAGGGTTAGGAATAGGCAACTATGAATCTTCCTGCCTCAGCTTCCTAAATGCTGGAATTATAAATGTGCACCTTCATGTCTGGGGGATTCTTTTTCTAGCATTTAAAAAAAATTCACTTATTTATGAAAAAGAGGCAAACTCCAGATGCATGGGCCACCTTCTGCTTTTGGCTTATGTGGGTACTGGGGAATCTAACCTAGGTCCTTAGGCTTTGCTAGTCTGCTCTAGCACCCCCCTCAACTTTTTTTTTTTTTTTTTTTTTTTTGAGACAGAGTCTCATGTATTCCAGGCTGGCTTTGAACTCACTATGTAGCCAAAGATAACTTTGAACTTCTGACATTTCTGAGTGTTGGGATTATAGGTGTGTACCACTATGCCTGGGTTTGTGAGGGGCTGGGGATTGGACCCAAGGCTTCATGCATGATAAATAAGCAATCTGTCCACTGAGCTATATCCTAGCCCCAAAGTTTACATTTTAAACATATAGTTACTTACATATCTTTTGTCTTTGATCACATACATCATCTAGTGTTTAGATTCAGTTTCCCTTTTGTTCTAGAAGGGGCCTCCACTTTGGTACCCTGGAGATTGCTTATTAAGGAAGCTTATTATACTATAGTAAGCTGGTCATGAGGGCCTACTTTTATAATCCCAACACTCATGAGGCTGAAGCAGGAGGATGGTACAAGTTCAGGGCTAGTCTGGCCTACATATTGAGTCCCAAGGTTACATAGTAGTTGGTTTATAAAAACCGAGGAAGCCAGATATGGTGGTATATACCTCTAAACCCAGTGCGTTAGAGTAAAGGCACAAGGATTAGGAATACATAGCAAGTTTAAGGTCAGCCTGGTATACATGGCACCCTGCTTAAAAATAAATAAATGAAAAGGGCTGGTGTGGTCTCAGTGGTTAAAGGAGCTTGCTTACAGAGCTTGATGGTCCAGGCTCAGTTCCCCAGTACCCACCTAAAGCCAGTTGCACAAAGTTGTGCGTGAGTCTGGAGTTTGTTTGCAGTGGCAGGAGGCCCTGTTAAGCCTGTGTTTGCCCTTTCTTTCTCTCTCTCTCACTCTCAAATAAATAAAAATATTTTTTAAAAAATTAAGAGATGGGTTGGAGAGATTGCTTAGTGGTCAAGGTACTTATTTGCCTGCAAAGCCAAAGGATCCAGGTTTGGTTTCCTAGGACCCACATAAGCCAGATACACAAGGTGACTCATGTATCTGTAGTTTGTTTGCAGTGGCTAAAGGCCCTGGTGTGCCCATTCTGTCTCTCTATCTGCCTCTTTATCCCTCTCAAATAAATAAATAAAAACAAAATTATAATTAAAAAAATTAAGAGCTGGAGAGATGGTTTAGCGGTTAAGGCACTTGCCTGCAAAGACTAAGGACCCAGGTTAGATTCCCCAGAACCCAAGTAACTCAGATGCACATGGTGGCACATATGTCTGGAGCTTGTTTGCAGTGGCTAGAGGGCTTCGTGCACCTATTCTCTCTCTCTCTCAAATATATAAACAAGTAAAAATAAATTAAGAAAGGAAAAGTCAAGAAAAAAACAAAGGCCGAGGATAAAGCTCAGTAGTAGTATGTTTACCTCACATGCATACAGCTCTCAGTACCAATGAATAAATAAATAGGAGATAGGGTTGCACTGGCTTTTAAAAATTGCTAATAAGATAACTATAATGACAGTAAGACACTCACAGAAAACAATGTGGTTTGGCTTCGGTGACCTCAGTACTGCGCACAATATGCCTCGCTCAGGTTGCTGTGCTCTTTGCAGGGGAACTGTTTCACTTGATGCTTTCCTGTCACTCTTGGTAGAAAGGTGTAGTGGGCTGGGCATGGTGGGCAGAGGTAGGAGGATCGCCGTGAGCCTGAAGCCACCCTGAGACTACATAGTGAATTCCAAGTCAGCCTGAGCTAGAGTGAAACCCTACCTCGAAAAAAAAAAAAAAAAAAAAAAAAAAAGGTGCAGCGTATACAGGCTTGTGCACATGTGAAAGTCAGTCAGCATAGCGGTGATGGCTAATCCTGCAGCGTGCAGATGATGAAGCAGGTGGTGTCATGGTGTCTTTCATCCACTGTCTTATTTCATCCATTACTTTACAGTGGGGGGAATTGAAGCTCAGAGAAGTTAAAGGGTTTAGGGACAGCAGGTCTTACGTGTGGGTATGTCTGTCTGTGGAACCCACATCATGAGCTACCGTGTTACCCTCTGCCCCCAGCCGCAGCCGCCGCCCGGACGCTGGCCCTACGAAGCTGCTGTGGGCAGCCGTGGGGGATGCCGCTGTGGAGCCGGGGACCAGAGCACCTGAACTAGAGCCCAGCGGAACTAGCAGCACTGCCCATGCCTGCCTGGGATGAGCCCATCAGAGAAGCCAGGCGGGGCGGGAGCAAGAGAGGAGGACTGGCTACTGTGCTGGCAGCCCTGCTGTTGTTGAAGAAAATGTGTTTCCACCTGGGCCGTCAGACCCGTGAACTCCTGACTTGGGAAAGAGGAACCTTTGATAAGATTGGCTGATGTTTGGCACAAGCTGAGCTGTGGCGTTCCCAGGCTATGAGTGCCACTTGATCAGTAGCCATGTTCAGCAGTGTCATGTCCCCTTGGCACATGTGTCCTGTGCCCCATTATCTGTGCACCTGAACAGTGCCTCGTTTCACCTTCTGTGGGGCTGGGCGTGCTGCCTTTGAGGAACTTAATCGATTTAATCATGACTGTGGAAGTCTGCAAAGTCAGAAACACTGAGCTGGGCATGGTAGTGAATATCTGTGATAACCACCCTCAGGAGGCTGAGGTGAGAAGGGCATGTGTTCAGAGGCAGGCTAGGCTACATAATGAGACCTTGTCTCAAAAAACTAATGTGCAATAACATAAAATCAGAAATGCTGCTGAAGCCCACCGCTGCTTGGGAGGGCTTGTTAGGAATCCAAGGCCCTCTCCCCTGCTCCTCTCCCAGAGTTTCCCCATGAGTGTGCCTTAGGATGAGCTGAAAGTGTGAGGAAATGTGACTTCTCCCACACCCCAATCTCACCTTTGCCTGCCTACCTCCGTGTTGTGCATGCGCTGTCATTTTCTGCACGCGCTGTCTTGTGATAAAGCCCGGAAAGCATTTCTCCTGTCCTTCTTGGAGTGGAATAGGACTTGAGTTTGAGTGGTGAACCCAAGCCTTTTCCCTTATATTTTTATTTGTAAGCAGGAGAGAGACAGAGAGAGGGAGGGAGGGGGAGAGAGAGAGAGAGAGAGAGGGAGAGAGTGCGAGGCGTACGCAGTGAGTGAGCGAAGCAAGCAAGCCAGGGCCTCTTACACTGTCGACTCCAGATGCATGTATCACTGTGCATCTGGCTTTACATGGGTACTGGGGAATTAAACCCCAGCTAACAGGCATCATAAGTAAGTACCCTTAACCACTGACCAGTCTCCCCAAGCCTTTTTCAGTAGACTTCTTTCTGTACCTCCCTCCCCTACTGCTCCTCAGTTTCCATTGCTATATAGCTGGTGCCACTCAGGTAGCCTTTCCTGGTGCAGGTAGGTGGTCCTGGCCAACCACAAGACTTCCTCCCAATCTCACCATTAAAACTTTGAATTTAGGCCAGGCATGGAGGTGCATGCAGAGATAGGAGGATCTCTGTGAGTTTAAGGCCACCCTGAGACTACATAGTGAATTCCAGGTCAACCTGGGCTAGAAAAACTAAAAGCAAACAAACAAAATCTTTGAACTTCTAGCAGGGAGGAAGGAAGAGCCCGGGTTCTGTGAGGAGTAGTTCTTGGCTTCTTTTCAAGGACATAAAGATGAGCCCTTAACCCTGATGTCCCTGGACCATGGTAAATCAGTGATGTTCCTCACACCCCCCAAGAAATCAGACACGTCTCACAGCATGAGGAAACATGGATGATGACTAGAGCTTCTGCGTATGACTCATCTTTGTGTCTGTGGTTGAGGAGGCCCTGCCTGGTGAGACATGAGACATGGACAGGCCGAGGATCAGGCTGAAAATTTCCTGTGCAGTCTTTAGCATCACGCTTATGTTAATAAAGATCCTATTGTGTGTATCCCTCTCAAAGACTGGAAAGTGGTAATTGGGGGTGGTGCATTTATGAACCACTGGGTTCTGGTTTTTGTTTTTTTTTTTTTTTTGAGGTAGGGTCTAGTCCAGGCTGACCTGGAATTCACTCTGTAGTCTCAGGGTGGCCTCGCACTCACAGTGATCCTCCTACCTCTGCCTCCCAAATGCTGGGATTAAAGGCGAGCGCCACCACACCTGGCCATAGTTTGCTTTTTTATTGCCTAAAAGATTTTTTTTGTAAATGTTTTAAAATATTTTCTTTCTTTATTTATTTGAGAGAGATAAAGAGGCAAAGAGAGGGGAGGGTGGAGGGAGAGAATGGGTGCACCAGAGCCTTCAGCCTCTGCAAATGAACTCCAGACGTATGCCACCTTGTGCATCTGTCTTACATGGGTCCTGGGGAGTCGATCCTGTGTCTTTTGGCTTTGCAGGCAAGTGCCTTAACTGCTAAGCCATCTCTTCAGTGCCAGGGATTGAGTCCAGGACCTTGTACCTCTGAGGCAAGTGCTCTATTGAGTGGTGAACCCAAGCCTTTGTCCTTTTTTTTTAAAAAAATATTTATTTATTTATTTCAGAGAGTGAGGGAGGGAGAGGGAGAGCAGAGAGAATGAATGGGTGCTCCAGGGCCTCCAGCCACTGCAAACGAACTCTAGACACTGCTCCCCCTTGTATATCTGGCTTACGTGGGTCCTGGGAAATCAAACCAGGATCCTTTGGCTTTGTAGGCAAACTCCTTAGCCACTAAGTCATCCCTCCAGCCCTGTCCTTTGTTTTTTGTAAATAGTGATGGATGGATGGATGGATAGATATATAGATACAATTCTAGCTCCTAACTAAAAGATTTTTATTGTGGCTTTATGAATTTTATGACAGGAAAAAAATTACTTAATAAATTTGCAGTTAAAAAATAGGGGTGGGGTTCTGGTGTGGTGGTGCACACCTTTAATCCCAGCACTCTGGAAGCAGAGGTAGGAGGATTGCTGTGAGTTCCAGGCCATCCTGAGACTAGAGAGAGAGGGAGAGAGAGAGACAGAGACAGAGAGAGAAAGAGACAGAGAGAGTGTGTACATATGTATAAATATGTGGGGTGATGGTATAGCTGAGCATGTGCAAGACATCCTGCGCTCAATCTCCAGCACCACGGAAAGGAAAAACAAAAGAACCATCATGTATACCTCACACTCTCTGTGTGGCCTTCCAGTGATATATGAAATGCATACAAATGAGCAAACAACAGGATGCTAATTGCAGTGTGGCTTCTGAGCCAACAGCTTGGGGGGTTCTTAGTAGCAGGACCTGGGCACATTTCATCTGTTGGGTCTCCTTCCACCTGTCCTGCCACCTGCAGGGCTGGAGAGAGGTTTTGTTTGCTCAGAACAGGGTGTCTGAGACCCTGGCCATTCCTAAGCAAAGTTTTGCACCTCTGCCCGCTTGCTCAGAAGAGTGAGTGGTCTGGGTAGGAGACAGAGCCTTTTACTTGGACCCAGGTGCCTTTGCTTGCTGAATCTAGTGGGCCTGATGGAAAGTCATGCCACTTGGTGTCTTGGGACCATGCACTTCTCTGGTAAGGCAGAACCTCTTCCTCTTTGGTACTGGAAGCCACGCTGGAAATCTTGAGCAGCTCTGCTGTGGGTAGATGTGCCTATGGGTACTGGTGTTGGGGTTAGTGGTCTTTGCAGCAAGTCAGGGTTTCTGGAAGGCCTGAGAGGAAGTGTGGCCTGCCTGTGTATACAGCTCCACATGTGGCCTGACCTCCCAGAGAGCAGGATGCTTCTCTGTGATAGCTTCCTCATCTCCATTTACTTGTAGTGGGAGGCAGATAGGGTCTCTTTTTACAAAAACAGTCCCTTTATCCCTGGGGGGTGGGGAAGAAAGCAGTGCTGAAGGACACCCATCTCCCCAAAGAACTAACCCAAGTGTGGAGGCTCTGCTCAGCCAATTAGTTACAGCAGCAGCGCAGGTTCCTGCCTCCTTAGCCACAGCACAACTTGCTGTCGCCATCCTAGGCTGCTTGTGCCCCAGGAGGCTGGATCTGAGGGTCCGAGAAGGCTTGGAGCACAGGACAAGCTAAGTATTTAGAGGAACATTGAAACTGCTTGCTGTGGACCCTAAAAGCCAAGGTGTGATCTCATTTGGGCCCTGCTGGCCAACCAGGGGAGCCGAGGCTTAGGGTGATCGGGGGAGAGGAGGGTCATTACTCAAGGCTCTAAGCTAGCTTGGGATCCAGGAAAGTAGATTTCCCATCATCCTTCCTCTCTCTGCTATAGCCTGTGGCTACCCTCATGTGATGAGCATGTGGCTTCCTGGGAGAAAGAAACTTGCACAGTCAGACAGAAATAGGAACCTGGACAGTAATTCACTGGGGCTCGTAGGTAATCGGGCAATGAGTTGTTGAGAAAACTTGGGGTCATGAGAAAGGGGTTAGTAGAGTTAGAAGGCAGTTATCATCTGAGTCATGTTAAAAGTCTGAGGAAGACCCTCCAACTTGAGCTGTAGGAGTTGTTTAGAAGACAGGCTCAATGTCATTCTATTTCCCACCTGCCAGACTAGAATTGGGCTTGGGGCTGGCCCTGTGGTGGGCAGGGACAGAGCTTCTGAAATCATGTGACATGAAATGGAGGTTCTTGTAGCCAAGAGCCACCCAGAATCTCTCTCCTTGCCCAGAAAAGATCAGGGCCTGTGTCCTGATGGCTCTGAAGTAGAATTGATGCCCTTTCTTGGGCCAGACACGATGGGGACTATCTTGGTCAGGGTGTTTCCCAAAGCGGATAACTTCTGCATATTGGACTGGGCTCCTGCCGGAGTGGCTCTGAAAGAGAACTGAAATGTCTCAGAGCTTTCATTCTTCCATTTTTCTCTGAGAAGGTTTCTCGGAAGTACAGGGTCCTTTTTTAGGAAAGTGAATCATGTGGTATTACCTTCTCTCATTTAGAGCACTGAACAAAGAAAGTTCCTGGCCAGGTGTGGTGGCACCACCTTTAATCCCAGCACTCTGGAGGCAGAGGTAGGAGGATCACTGTGAGTTCAAGGCCACCCTGAGACCACATAGTAAATTCCAGGTCAGCCTGAGCTAGAGTGAGACCCTACCTCGGGGGAAAAAAATAGTCTTAAAAAGAAAGTTCCTGAAACTTCAAGCTCAGGGAAACAAACGTGGAAATTGAGAAGGGAGTTGAGTGAGACAGGATGTACAGCTGATACCCTGAAATTATTTTCTTTAAAATGTTCCTTATAGGAACTAAGGGTGTTGCTCAGTTTGCCTAGAACATTTGCCTAGAAGCCTATAGTTCTAGTCTCAGGACCCAAAAAGAAGAAAAAGAAAACAACATATCATCCCCATGTGGCCGTGCCTAGGTCAGGCTGGAGCTGTCTCTGGAGTGTAGTTAACCTCCAAAGCTGTGAACTGCCCTTAACCATCCATCAGTGACCATCCAGGAGCAGGCCTTTTGCCCAGTGGTAGTTCAGAGACCTGAGCAATCGTTAGACCTCCTCAGGAGAAAAACCTGTGGGATCTGTGTTTGTGTCTTCCTCTGGTTCCCCTCCAGAGTCGTTTTAAGAGCTCTGCCGAGGCTGAGAGTGGTGGTGCAGTCCTGCGCTCTCCAGCACTCGGGGCTGAGGCAGAAGGGTCATGGCTTGGAGGCCAGCATGGGCTACATAGGGAGATTCTGTTTCAACAAATACAAATAAGCAGACAGCCAGAGCTCTGCTGATAAACTCTCATCAGCTGCATGGACTCACTGCTGTCTAGCACTTAGCTTCTCACCAGCGAGTATGAGCAAGGCCATGCGGGTAGGAGGCCTGTTAGAGCTTTATGACAGGTGGTAGACCGCAGTGTGAACTTGGCTCCATCCCTTGTTGGAAGTGTGACCTTGAACTTTTTTTTTTTTTTTTTTGAGGTAGGATCTTGGTCTAGCACAGGCTGGCCTTGAACTCACAGCTATCTTCCTACCTCAGCCTCCCAAGTTCTGGGATTAAAGGAGTATGCCACCACTCCTGGTTCAAACCTGTTATTTAAAATGGGGGGCAAGGATTATGTCTTTTATTTATTTATTTTATTTTTATTTTTTAAAATTTTTTTTAAAATTTATTTATTTGAGAGTGACAGACACAGAGAGAAAGACAGATAGAGGGAGAGAGAGAGAATGGGCACGCCAGGGCTTCCAGCCTCTGCAAACGAACTCTAGACGCGTGCGCCCCCTTGTGCATCTGGTTAATGTGGGACCTGGGGAACCGAGCCTCGAACCGGGGTCCTTAGGCTTCTTCACAGGCAAGTGCTTAACCACTAAGCCATCTCTCCAGCCCGGATTATGTCTTTTAAATAGAGGTGTCACATACTAGAAAGGTGAAAGCAATGTGCTTAGTACAGTAAGAGGGTTAAAAAACTTTTTTTTGCACATATATGTGTGTGCATATGCATGCTTGTGTGTGTGTGTGCACATGTATGTGCATGCATGTGGAGGCCCCAGGTGGATAGCAAGTGTCTTCCTCAACCCTTAGTGGCTCTCCACCTTATTACTGAGAAAAGGTCTCTCACTGAACCTATAGGACTCAGCTTGTCTGGCTAGCCAGCTTGCCTTCTCCGCCCTGGGGTTACAGAGGTCTTCTGCCACGACTGGCATTCATGTGGATGCTGGCAATCCACATCCAGGTCCTCAGTTTTGCATGGCACGTGTTTTACCCACTGAGCCATCTTTCTAGGCCCTGAAATACAAATCTTGGTGACACCAGGGATATGTTAACAAAAGGACTTTTCAGTTGTGTCCAGGGAGGGGAATTGGGGCCTAAATGTCTCATTAAAAATCAGCTGCAAATTCCACTGCGTCCCTGAGTTTATGCTGAGGCCACACACTTTTATAAGTCTGTTTTCTAGTTCCCCAAAGAATCTTTTTTAAAAAAATATTTATTTATTTATTTCTGAGGGAGAGGAAGAGAGAGAGAGAGAGGGAGAGGGAGGGAGAACAGACATGCCAGGGCCTCTAGCCACTGCAAATGAACTCCATATGCTGCACCACCTGGGGAGTTGAACCTGGGTCCTTAGGCTTTGTAGGCTAGTGCCTTAACTGTTAAGCCATCTCTCCAACTTTGGAGCCCTGTGCTTTTTGTTCATAGTGGGGAAAGTTCAACATTACAGGATTCAACAAAATGGCTCCGTTTACAGTGGGGTAATGTATACTGAGTTCCAGTTCAAGAGGCCTAAGAACTCTTGCACAGGAGGGTGACTGAAGACAACAGTCCGGAACTGAGCATTTCAAAAAGTGAGATTAAATATTTCAAATACTTTCCCCCATAAAGAATTGATAAGTATTTGTGGGAAATATTTAATTTAAACATTATACAATGTATTCTTGTATTAAAACACCACTGGTATGCCATTGATGTATGCCATTTTTGTTTTTAAATTATCAGTTAATAAAAGATAAATTTTTAAGAAATGAATATATCCATGAGGTGATGCACTTTCCTTCAGGGTTCCCAAATCAAAGTTTTCAAACCCTAAGTTGGTTTTCAATATAGCTGTATTAGGCATTTGGCAATACTCTTTTAGAGTTTCTTCTGTACAACCTTCTTTTTTTTTTGTTTTGTTTTTAATTTTTATTAGCATTTTCCATGATTATAAAAAAATATCCCACGTTAATTCCCTCCCTCCCCCACAATAGAATCCTTTTTTTCCCCATTCTTTGAGGCAGGGTCTTACTCTAGCCCAGGCTGACCTGGAATTCACTATGTAGTCTCACGGTGACTTCAAACTCTCGGCAATCCTACCTCTGCCTCCCAAGTGCTGGGATTAAAGGCGTGTGCCACCACGCCCAGCCCCATTGGGTTATACTTTTTTATGTGTGTGTGTGTGCGCGCGCGTGTGCGTTTGTGAAAGAGAGAGAGAGAGAGAGAGAGGGAGAGAGAGAGAGAGGGAGAGAATTGGTGCTCCACTGCAAACGACTTTAGGATGCATGTACTAGCTTGTGTGCATGTGCCACCTGTGCATATGTGTCCCCTAGTGCATCTGTCTTATGTGGGTTCTGGGGAGTTGAACCTGGGTCCTTAGGCTTCACAGGGAAGTGCCTTAATCACTAAGCCATCTTTCCAGCCTGGGTTATACTCTTGTGTTAAAACATTTAATTATTTATTTACATTCATTCATTTATTTATTTGAGAGAGAGAAAGAGAATGGGTGCACCAGGGCCTTCAGCCGCTGCAAACGAACTCTAGACGCATGTGTCACTTTGTGTATCTGGCTTACATGGATCGTGGGGGAATTGAACCTGGGTCCTTTGGCTTTTAAAGTCCAAACAGCAGAGTAAAGGCTCTGGTGAGGGACCATCTTGGCTTCAGCACATCATGGTAGGAACATATGTTTATCTCTGACTGTGTTGTCCTCTCCCTTTCTTCATAAAGCCACTAGGACTCTCTAATCATTTTCCCTGTTCTGAGCTCTGTGGTAGAGTGATGGCTTGGGCTCAGTCTCTGGCATCACAAAGTCCCCACCTCTAAGCACTAAGTATCTCCCCACTTCTCCCTGCCTCACCCCCAGGTAGGGTCTCACTCTAGCCCAGGCTGACCTGGAATTCACTATGTAGTCTCAGAGTGGTCTTCAACTCAGAGTGATCATCCTATCTGTGCCTCCCAAATGCTGGGATTAAAGGCATGTGCCACCACACATAGCTTTTTTTTTTTTTTTTTTTTTTAAATGATGTAATTTACTTGTTAGAGAGACATAGGAGAGAAAGAGACAGGAAGAGTGAGTATGGGTGCATCAGGGCCTTTTTCTGCTGCAAACCAACTCCAAATACATGTGCCAGTTTGTGCATTTGGTTTTTTTGTTTGTTTGTTTGTTTTTGTACTTCAAAGGAATTCAGCTTCAAAAAGGCTGAGAAGACATTGAAGCAAGAAGCAAGGATGGTCCAGTAACGTTCTGTTTCAGGGTTGGCCGAACACAATCAGGAGTGCGATTAGTGGCACCAAGAAAACAGATGAAAAGAAAAACAAAACAGTCTCATGGAGCAATGCCTGCTTGGTTTGCTTTAAGGAAGCCCATACTGGAGGTCCCCAGGGAGAACCTGTTCAACTAGAGGTGGCCCAGGATGTATTGGTATTGAGAGCCAAGGTGAAGCAGGCCTCCGCTGGTGGTGAGATCATCTCCATTCACCCTGTAAAGTCCCACCTCCGAACTGCAGCCTTCCTGGCTTGGCATCATCAACAGCAGAGCAACTCCCAGCATGGCCTACTGAGCTAATTGCTTCTCAGCAGCCAGCTCTCCCTTTGTTGAACTGTAGGCTCCTTAGGTTCTTTTTTTTTTTTTTTTTTTTTTTTTTTTTAATTATTTTGGTAGGTGTCCAGTGTCCTCAGTATCTATTTCAGGTTCACTGAGAAGATAGCCCTCTTGCTCAGTTCCCCAATTCCTCTGTGATTTCAGCTGAGGGCCCTGGTGAAGTACACTGGGTCATTTCTCTCCTCAGGTTCTGCTTCCGTCTGTAAAAGAGAAGCAGATTCTCCAATGGAGAGTGAAGTTAGCACAGGTTAAATGGGATAACCATTATTAGCTTAGAGAGAATTTAATAGGTGTAGGCCCTCTTGTAGCTCAAGATTAGTGGGAGCTTGATATTGGAGAGCAAACTTGTTATCTGGATATGATTCTGACTTGTTTTCCAGTTCCAGATATGGGTTCCTTTCCACTGAGCAGATCGGTTAGCTAGTCCAAGAGCAGTTGGTTACCCACCATGGCTGAGTGTCACTATTGTACTTGTGTGAGCATCACGTCTGGTTGTTTGCTTCTGAGTAGCTTAGACCTCAAGTTGCTTGGACAGATGTTGGCCACTTTCCCCCAGTCGCTCATGTAGCACCTTCTGGTACTACCAAATCAGAGATCCAGAGGTTCCTGAGAGCCCATCACTAAAGTAGACTTAAAACAAACCCAACATGGCTCAGGGAATTTTGTGGAAGAGGGAGTGGAAAGATTGTTAGAGCCATAAGTTGGGACATTATGTGCATATGGTTTTACATGGGTACTGGGGAATCAAACCCGAGCCAACAACTTTGTAAGCAAGTGCCTTTAACTGCTGAACCATCTCCCCAGCCCCCGAGATTAAGTTTCTACCCGCTTAATTCCATTAACATATGACTCTGCATGAGTTTAGGAGGATGAGTCAGATTCCAACCTTAGTTCTAAGTCCCTCATTTCAGGAGAGACTGGAACCCAGAGAGCATTAAGTGCACCAGAACATCGTTACTGGGCAGCAGGCGAGGAGCAGCAGGAGCCTTAGAAGACTGATGATCTGAATTACTCTGATAGCCTCAGATGATTGTTCTGGGAACAAAGGCCCAACAGATGAGACCTTGACTAAATTATTGAATGCTTTATTCATCTCTTCATTTTGGTGATGGGAAATTGAAAAGGAACCTTTTTTTAAAAACTGTGTACAGGCTCTGGAAGACCAGGTGATTTGGTCCTGCGTTCTCCAGGGTTCCTGCCCAGCCGTCACTGTGGCTTCTGGCACCCAGCAGCTACTGTTGGTGCATCACAGCTCCCTGCTCCCTAGTTCTACCTGTCCCTCAGGTTGCCTGCAGACTCCCTCAATCCAGGACCTTGGGTGAGTGGGGTCCCAAGTCAGGTTTCATCAACTTCTCCTGCCATTGAACTGAAAAGCAAGGTTTCATCTCTGTCTGCTTAGAGAGAGCTTTCATGGGATATGAGTGTTTGAAGTCACCCTGAGCAAAGGAGTTCACCATGCCTGCCGTCACCTGGCGTCTTTTCTCCCAGACTCCCAGCACCTGTGAGCTATCGTTGACCTCCCTCTTCTAAAACCAAATTGTCTTGCAAATTGAGGACAGGTCTAGGAGAAAGACTGTAGGAATTCCCTTCGCGGGCGGGCTGAATCTTTTCTAGGTTTCTATTTCATTCCCACGCCGAAACCTGATTGGATAAAAAAAAAAGAGTACAGCATTGGATGCTGGCTGCTTAGCCAGAGAGCCTGTGCACTGGGGAGCTCTTAGTTGGGGTTTTGTGTGAGCAGTTAGAGACTAATTGGAGCAGCAACTTCCCTGTCCCAAATCTGATTTTAGGCTCCTGTTCCTTCCCCCCCACCAATAATCTTTCCAGAGAATATGGCCACATGCCAACCATCTAGCTCAGACAGCTCTTTTCAGCTGGTGGAACTGGGCTAAAGTAAATATTTGTACTGCTTCATTCCAGGCTCTTTGCAACCAGGAACCCATTCACTCACTCATTGACATTGAGTCATTCAGTTGTTAGAACCAGTATTTGGACTGGGTGCTAGGGTCATCAAGAACAATAGCCGCATAGTTTCTTCCCTCCTGGAGGTCTCAGTGGAGCAGAAGAGGCAGGCCCTATACGCTACACGCTGCCTGAGAGCAGCAAGGACTTGGAAGGAGGGAAACAGGCCTCTTGGCTTGCTGGTTAGGGAAAGCTTTCTGGAAATAGTGATATTTCAATTTAAGACCAGAAGGAAAATAGGTGACACTCAGGCAGAGTGGAGGAAGAGCTTATTTTTATGGTTGTTTTTCCCTATTTAAAAAATATTTTATTTACTTATTTGACAGAGAGAGAATGGGTGCGCCAGGGCTTCCAGCCACTGCTAATGAACTCCAGACAAGTGTGCCCCCTTGTGTGTCTGGCTAACATGGGTCCTGGGGACTTGAACCTGGGTCCTTTGGTTTTGCAGGCAAACACCTTAACCACTAAGCCATCCCCCCAGCCCTGTTTTTTAAAATATTTATTTGCAAGGAGAGAGAAATAGAAAGAGAGAGGGAATGAAAATGGCCTCTTGCTACTGTAAATGAACTCCAGATGCTTGCACCACTTTGTGCATCTGGCTTTACATGGGTACTGGGGAGCTACATTAGGTTTTGCAAGCAAGTGCCTTTAACCACTGTGCCAGCTCTCCTGACCTGCTTTTTGTTTTCTTGAGATAGGGTCTCAGTATCTAGCTCAGGCTGGCTTTGAACTTGTAGCCCACATCCCTTACCTTCCCAAGTGCTAGAATAACAGGCATGTGACACCATCCCCAGATGTGGAGCATTTTAACCAGAGATATCAAAAGTTTCAAGGCAGGAAACCGTAGGATAGAGCAGGAGGACGTGCCAGGTGAAGCTGAAAGGAGACCCCAAGCCAAGCCATAGGACCTGATAAGCCATCTCAAAGGATGGTGGTGGTGGAAGGGGACAAGGGTGTATTTTAGTGGCAGAGCACTTACTTGGGGTGCGTGATACCCTGGATTTGGTTCCTAGCACTATGAGAAAGAAAAACTATTTTATGGGTTTTATCCTGACTATGGTTGGAAGCCATAGATGATACAGAGGAGTCGCATATGAGATTTGTTTTACTGAGTGCTTGCTCTCTGGTTGCTGTGGGGTACTGGAAACTTTCCCGCAACTAAGCCTGCAACTAGCCTGGTGGGAGTCTCATTAGCCTGGGACTGCTCAAATCAAACATGGATCAGATGTTACCTAGGAGAGCTTTCGCTGACCATTTTTACCAGTCTTGTCCTTTTCTTCTTCCCTTCATTAGAACACAAGTCATGGTTGTTTGTCATGTCAGCACCTGACACGGTACTATGTGTAAGACTGAGCTGACCAGTATAGGACATGGCACAGAGAGAGAAAATAAGGAGTTATGAGGTATCAGGACAAGCATCCGAAAGCATCTTATGTGAAAGATGCATGACCTGACACAGTTCCAGGACAGAGAATAGGGCCAGGCTGGATCATTCCCTTGTATATTAAGGAAGACAGGTGTGGTGGTTTGATTCAAGTGTCCCCCATAAACTTAGGTGTTCTGCATGCTAGGTTACCAGCTGATGGAGATTTGGGAATTAATGCCTTTTGGAGGCAGTGTATTGTTGGGGGCAGGCTTATGGGTATTATAGCCAGTTTTTCCTTGGCAGTATTTGGTGCACTCTCCTGTTGCTATTGTCTACCTTATGTTGGCCAGGGAGTGATGTCCACTTTCTGCTCATGCTATCATTTCCCCCTGCCATTGGAGCTTCCCCTCAAGTCTGTAAGCCAAAATAAACCTTTTTATCCCACAAGCTGCTCTTGATCAGGTGATTTCTGCCAGCAATGTGAAACTGACTGCAACAATGTTGGTACCAAGAGTGGAGTTGCTGCTATATACTTAACTGTGTGGCTTTGGCCTGAGATGCCTTGTAGTGCTGTAAGTACAACTTGATGGACTATTCTGGTCAAACACACCTGAATGCAGTAAGAACTATGGACTGTGATGTTTGGCTTATGAGGGTGAGTAAGAGCTTTGCCTGGACTGGGCTGGAAACAGTTTGTGTGAGAGGCTTTCTGTTATGCCTGTGTCCTGAGAAGTTGTGCAGGGTTGCAGTGCGTAGAAATGGATTGGTATGTGCAGAGGGATATGGCACAGAAATGAAATCTTTGGGCTGAAACTTCTGCCCCTTCAGCTGCACTTGTATGAGAGATTACAACCTTTGAGATTGGGCCAGCTGACCTGCACTGGGGCAACAGGGAAAATGTAGACTCTTTGAAGGGGCCTGAGTGCTCAAGGAGTGTCCTGTTCTTCAAAGTCTGCTTTATTCCTGAATCAACAAATTGGCACCCCACCTGGTATTATGGAGTATAAGAAATACAGGAGAGAGAGGGTCATTGAGTTTGCAATGCAGTCTTTTGTTTTGGAACCAGCCATGGGCAATGTGAAGCAGGTTTGCTGGATGCCTGCATGGAGACCTGATGGAGCTGTGAGGATGAACCATGGCTTGCAGTAGAGACCCAGTGGAGATGCCAGGGTCATGAGATGGCCGCCAAGGAGAGATGCCAGCCCCAGATAAAGCTTTCCAGAACTGTGAGTAGCCTGGCTGGAGGGCTGGAGTAAGAACTCCAGAGGCTTGTTGCTGGTTAGGATTATCGGTTGTCACTGGCTAGAGTTGTTGGTCTTGGAGCTACAGAGTGTGATGTTTGCCCTGGTTGTTTTAAATCTTGTATTGGTTGACTATTTCTTTGCTCTGCCCAGTGCTTTCTTTGCAGTGTGAATGTTTATTTTGTGCCATTATTGGTTTTGGGGGGAATTTTTTCTTTTGTATTATGGCTCAGTTAAAAGATCTTAGATTATGGAGATGTTTGAACATCATTAAGATTGATAAAAAAAATGTGCGGTTTGAAATTTGGACTGAATGCATTACATTTTACATCAAGGATGACTAACAGTTTATGGGGGCCGGGGTGGAATGTGATGGTTTGATTCAGGTGTCCCCTGTAAACTTAGGTGTTCTGAATGCTAGGTTCTAAACTGATGGAGATTTGGGTATTAACGTCTCCTGGAGGCAGTGTATTGTTGGGAGCCAGTTTCCTCTTGCCAGTGTTTGGCACACTCTCCTGTTGTTATTGTCCACCTTCTGTTGGCCAGGGGGTGATGTTCACCCACTGCTCATGCCATCATTTTCCCCTACCATTTTGGAGCTTCCCCTTCAATCTTTAAGCCAAAATACACCTCTCTTTCTTTCCCCCCAAGCTGCTCTTGGTCGTGTGATTTCTGCCAGCAATGAGAACCTGATTGCAATAGCAGGGTAGCCCTTTAGGGGTGCCCATGGAGGGGTGGTATACTCGGATTGCTCAGTGATCATTTTTGGGTAGTTGACGGCTTAAGGTGGCCTGCCAGCCTGTCTGTGTCTCCCTTCCTAGATCCTGATGACACCCAGTGGGGGCTGGGTATGGTTTGTGCTTGACCCAGGAAGGAGCAAATCAGAGTGTTGCGCCCTTCATGGTGGTGGCCTGGGCTTGACCAAACCTGCTGTCAGCCCCAAAGTTTATAAAGGTGACATTTAATTTGATGAGGGAAGAGGAGCTATAAGCTTACCAAAGAGCAATCCTGAGTGCCCTAATGTATAGCGTCCTCAACACACTTGGCATTGAGGACGAGACATCCTTGGGTGATTGCTGGCTTCTGCTCATTGAATACTTCTAGCTTCCACACAGTTTAAAAAGTTTCTGGTTAAGAGCTGGAGAGATGGCTTAGTGGTTAAAGTGCTTGCCTGTGAAGCCTAAGGACCCATGTTCAACTCCCCAGATCCCACATAAGCCAGATGCACAAGGTACTGCAAGTGCACAAGGTCACACATGTGCACAAGATGGTGCACACATCTGGAGTTCAAGTGCAGTGGCTGGCGGCCCTGGCGCGCCAATTCTCTCTCTCTCTCTTTCCCTCTTTCTCTTGCTTGCTCACTTGCAGCATGCACGTACATAAAAAAGGTGCTGGTTAAGCATGGCAACTACCCCTCCCTGAGAGCCACTGTCTCAGTGATTAGGGCACAAGGTTATTACGTTCAGCTATGTCTCAGGCTAGCAAGCAGGGAGAATGGGGGAAATCCCATTAAACATGTTACTGGAAGATTTGTCCAGTGGGATGTTATTCTGCCCCCAGATCACTCTTGGAGGCTCCAGTGTTCTTTCTGGCCTCCTTGTTCTCAATTGGAACCTGCATCCCTGGACAGTCAGGTGAAGAAGCTGAGATTTGAATGCTAGCATTGGGAAGCCACTTTTCTAAATACCACTGGTGGCCAAGGTGCTACTTCATTAGACCACCAGATGGCAGGTGAGAGCCCTGTGTGCTGCTGCGGGAGCAGAGGTGGCAGGAGTTGACTGCAGAGGGAACTTGCCTTCAAAGAGACCTGGTCCTTAAAGAGACACCCAGCCGCAGGCTCTACCCTAACACCCAGAGTGAGGCTGTAGCCATGGCAAGCACCAGTACCAGGCACAGAGGCTCCTTAGTCCTTGCCTTTCCGGATGTCGAGTCATCTCCTTGATAAGCCCTGTCTCTGCAGCCATTCCCCGGCCTGAGGGATCAGGGCCAGCTTGGAGAGTGGCCTCAGCTCCTGGCAGAGCAGCTCGGGGCTGGGATGCATCTGTAAAAGTGGCTGAAAGAGATGGGGCATGGCCAGCTTCGTACCACAGGAGGGCAGAGGGCCAGCCTATGAGCTCTGATCCCTGCTAGACTTGCTTCTGTTTCCTTGGAGCTGAGGAGATTGGAGCCGTTGAACTTGATCTCTTGAGGTTTGGGGATTTTAAGAATTCTCGCATCTCTTCCTCCTAGACTGATGTCTTTCCAAATGCCGACAGGGACTCAGTGGTAAGTAAATAAGGGAGAGGGTTTCCAGACCCCATTGTCAAGTCTTCTGATTGACATTGGAAAACTTGCATGCTGATCCCCCGGGAGTGTTAGGTGAGGGCCACTTAGCTGAATCATAGTACAGGACCCTTCTGAAATTGCAGCTCAGTTAGCCTCATCTGCGTCAGCCGGGATGCTGGCATCTACATGAGTCCTGGCTGTGGGGATCGAGCTCAACACAGCCCCTGGGAAGTGTGTGGTATGGAGTATCACTGCTGCTGGGACCGTCCCTGTGCATTTTCCTGCCAGTGATGCGAGGGAGGCCACAAGGGGTGAATGTAGCTTTCAGGGGATGGGATCTTTCCTGTGACTGAAGCTAACACCAAACTTCAATAGAGAAACAAGTTGGGGAGGGGGCTTGGACTTTTTGTTGTCGTCTGCTGGAAAAGCCAGGAGGCTGTGTGTACAGGGCCAGGTAGAAGAGGGCAAGGGACCGCCTTGGGCCAAGCCTTCTCCCTGAGAAGAAATCTGTGGGAAGCCTGGAGAGTTTCTTATTTCCAGACCCCAGATCTGAGAACGAATCTTAGAATAGTAGATGCTGAGCCAGGCACAGTGGCGCACGCCCTTAATCCCAGCACTTGGGAGGCAGAGGTAGGAGGATTGGCACTGAGTTCGAGGCCACCCTGAGACTATATAGTCCAGGACCATCCATCTAGACTACAGTGAAACCCTACCTGGGAAAACCAAAAAAAAAAAAGAATAGTAGATGCTGCTTTGCTGTACCAAAGAAGAGGAAATGGTGCAGGGAGTGAGAAACAGACCACCCAGGATCTACCAGGAAGCTGAGTTTAAATTCTGCTAGGGCTGAGAGGAGACCTGGAGAGGTCATCCACCTGACCTGCCTGAGAGCGGCCACGCCACCTTCTGTACTTGTGCAAACCAAGGCAGCAGAAGCCTGCATCTGGCCCAAGGCACACAGAGATGGGGGTGGGAGGAGGCCTGGCAAACAGGAGACTGTCACTAGGTTGCATTCAGCTTGTCTCCAGGGTCATCTGCCCTACTGTAGTAGATGTGGTTTGTGTTGGGAAGCAGTTCTCTTTTTGCTTAATTATTGGTGGCCCCTGGGGGTTCTGGAATAACGCCATCTTGCCTTCTCATGTAGCTCTGCTTTCTTCGTTCCCGAGTTTAACTTCATTCTGTTCATTCAGTTGCTCACTCATTGCAGCTCAATACAGAGCTGTGCAAACTGACTCAGGGCTCAGACTTGGTTCATTTTCATCACCTGCTGGCTGGCCAAAGGGTTAGCCTTTATGGGCCTCTATTTCCTCTGTGAAATGGAACTCATAGTAATGCCAGCCTCATGGGCTCACTGTGAGGATGAGGCCAGGTGGTCTACGTAAAGTACATGGAGCTGCGTGCCTGACACTCAACAAATATTAGGTGTCATTATTTTTCTCATTCAGCATGCATGTTGTGTAATCAACCTTCAGTCCTCCTTACCCCTGCGATGTTGCAGGAGTAAATAGGCAGCCAGGGAGATGGAGCTAAGGAAAGGCTTAATGTACAGGCTGGAGGGAGGTTCTGGAGAGGTGGAAACTATTGGCCCCAAGACTGGATAGGGAATGGTTACTAGAGGCTTGGGGGAGGCGGTGTGATGGGTGCTGACTCAGTGCCTTGGGGTGCATCCAGGCACTTAGCTGAACCTTGTGGACACACCTCCCTGCTGCTCTGACAGATTGGGGTTGATGGCCGGGTTAAGAGCACTTCAGGATAGCAGGCCTTGAGCAAAATAGAGGACAATGCCTCTTTAACTCTTTCCTTCCCAGGGTATGTGGTAGGGTTTCCTTAGTCTCTGCCTTCAGTGCCAGAGATCTAGTCCCAAGTCACAATGGTGCTCCAAGGCCCACCCACTTGTCTCTGTAGTCAAGGTCAGAATCAAGACTGTGTAGTGGTGACATCTACCTGAAGCCATCCAATAAAGTATTCAGGGAACCTTGAAGTAACTACCCTTTGCCAGGACATCAAGGTCAGAGATGGGTATTGGCGATGGACCAGAGTCAGGAGGGCCTCCTAGAAGTGACCTTCCACACCTGGACACGTAAAGGTTTCCAGGGACCTTTAAGGACCCACATTTGCCAATCACCTAAGAGGCAGCATGCATGACCTTTAAGCCTACAGTAAGATCTAAGTCCCAGCCACCACTACTCTGCCTTGGTTACTGAGCTATGTCTCAGTTTTCTCATGTGGAAAACTTAGGAAACTGAGATAAGAGAGGGGCTTAGTAGCACAGCCTTATAATCCCAGCAATCTGAAGGCTGAGGCAGGAGGATTACAAGCTCAAGGCCTAGCTGGGGTGTGTGGGGGGAGGCTGGAGAGATGGCTTAGTGGTTAAGGTGTTTGCCTCAAAACCTAAGGATCTTGGTTTGACTCTCTAGGACCCACGTAAGCCAGATGTACAAGGGGGTGCATGCATCTGGAGTTTGTTTGCAGTGGCTGGAGGCCCTGGTGTGCCCATTCTCTCTCTATCCCTCTTTCTCTGTCAAATAAATAAATAGATATTCTAAAATAAATAAATAAAATATATTAGATTAAAAAATAAAGGGCTAGAGATATACCTCAGTGAGAGTGTTTACGTAGTATGTGTGAGGTCCTGTGTTCAATTCCTAGCACTGCAGAAAGAAAGTGGGGGCAGGAGTAGGAAGGGAGAAAGAAGAATGGAAGGAAGGTGAAATGGAAGGAGGAAAAAAGAAAACAGGTGGGCTGGGGAGATTGCTCAGTGGTTAAAGGCACTTGCTTGCAAAACCTAAAGGCCTAGGTTCGATCCCCTAGTACCCATGTAAAGCCAGATGCACAAAATAGTGCATGCATCTAGAGTTTGTTTGCAGTGGCAGAAGGCCCTGGTGCACCCATTCTTTCTCAAATATATAAATAAATTTAAATTTTTTGTTTTTATTTATTTATTTGAGAGAAACAGAGAGAAGGAGGCAGAGAGAGAGAGAGAGAGAGAAGGAGGAAGGGAGGGAGAGAATGGGCGCACCAGGGCCTCCAGCCATTGCAAACAAACTCCAGATGCATGCTCCACCTTGTGCATCTGGCTAACATGGGTCCTGGGGAGTTAAGTCTCAAACTGAGGTCCTTAGGCTTCATAGGCAAGTGCTTAACCACTATGCCATCTCTCCAGCCCCCCATTTTTTTGGCAGCTTTAATCCCAGCAGTTGGGAGGTAGAGGTAGAAGAATGGCTGTGAGTTAAAGGTCTGCCTAAAACTGCTGAGTTCCAGGTTAGCCTGGGGTAGAGTAAGACCATGCCTCGAAAAAAAAAAAAAAGAAAAGGGGAGCTGGAGAGATGGCTTAATGATTAAGGTACTTGCCTGTAAAGCCAAGGACCCAGGTTTGATTCCCCAGTACCCACGTAAAGCCAGATGCACAAGGTGGCACATGCATCTGAAGTTCATTTGCAGTGGCTGGTGGCCCAGGAGCATCCATTTTCTCTCTTTCCCCTCCCAAATAAATAAATAAATATTTTTGTAAAAAAGAAGGAGAAAGCTGACACTGATGCTCATTGTAAGATAATCCTTGTGAACAAAACTCAAGATCCAAGCCAGAAACACAGTAAGCATTCAGTACCAGTTATTAGTAGAATGGCCTCCAAGGTTGTCTTTCTTTCTACCCTTTATTGTGTTGTGTGTAGAGGATGGTCCAGGGCAAAACTGGACAGAATTTAGAAAAAAGCAAACTATGACAACGCTAAGGAGAGCAACTGCAGCATTTTAGCTTGAAAAAAATTCTGAACATAGCTTGCTCAAGCTTTTGTAGATAAAAATGTAAAATGTATGCAAATATATGTGACTCACACAGAAACATACATCCATGGCCTCCTCACCATCAGCACCGGGTGTGGCCATCAAGAAAATCCCTGTGCTGCGGAGATAGGGCCTAGGCTGCCTTGATGGTAGTTGGGGCCTGTCTTCCTGGGCTGGGGAGCTCCATGGTTGTAGCTCATGATCTTATTTTCACCTGGCTTCTGGCTCCTGTGCCTTCTGGGAGTTTAATGCAGGAAGAATAGAAGCCCCCACCCCTTCTCTGTTCTTCCGTCTGCTTCCTCAGAAAGCCTGCTTGTGTTCCCTCTCCCATCGCAAAGTTCTATTTCTGGAGAGTCTCATTGGAGATGCATAGCCTCCTCCCTGTCAAGCTCCAGGTGTCTGCTTGGCCCTCCCAATCTTACGTGCTAGTCAGGGACAGTGGGAGGGTGACAGCTGGGCTGGGAGGGGCAGCAAAACACAGCCAGAGCTTGACACAGGAGGACTGGGGTAGTGGAGAGTTGAGTGGACACAGGAGGGGCTGTATCTGCACCAGTCACCTGCGGAAGCCTCCATACCCTAGAGCATCTTCCCTCTTACCTCCCAGGGGCTTGACTTTGTGAATTGATGGCCACCATCTCTTTAAGCAGGTGCCTTTAAGCCCTGCGTCAGCTCCCAGGCCCCACCATGTCTTCAGCAGCTGTGGAAGCCTGTGCCCAGACAGCTAGGTGGCTTAGAAGGCTGGACGTGGGCTTCCTCCCAGCTTTCGAAGGGAAGGTCTGCTTATGGTTGTGTGGAATGCTGAGGAGCACCCTCCCCTTAATGTTCTGTGCCTGCCGACAACACTGCCCTGGGTAGAGGCCAGGGGGAGCTTAACTCTAGTCCTCTGTAGAGCTAGGCCTCAAGAAGTCTTTGCCCGACATTGCCTGAAGATGGGGGTGTGGTGGTGACAGCTCTGTTACCAGAAATGTCACTGTCCTAGTGCATAAGTGGTCAGTCCAGGGCTCCCTTGGTGGGTCTGGCTGACTGCTTCCTTCCCTGGAAGTTCAGGAAAAGGGCTTCAACCCCTGCTGTTCAGGACTAGCTTAGCCTGTCTCCTCTTCACCCAGCCCCTCATCCAGCGACCCTTGGCTAAAGAAGTCTGCAGGAACAAATCTATGGGAAGGATGCCAAGGTTCCCCTACATACCGGAAGCACAGCATACACGTGACCCCTCTTACATGTGAAGCACGCTACCCTCTCCCAGGCCTTCGGTGCTCTTGAAGGGGTCATTGTTAGGAATTTTGTTTCTTAACAAAACAAACAGCCTAGAACTACTGAGTTCCAGATCAGCCTGGGCTTGAGTGAGACCCTGCCTCTAAAAAAAAAAAAGAAAAAGAAAAAGAAAAGGGGGCCTGGAGAGATGGCTTAATATTTAAGGCGCTTGCCTGCAAAGCCAACGACCCAGGTTCGATTCCCCAGTACCCACGTAAAGCTAGGTGCACAAGGTGGCGCATGCATCCGAAGTTCATTTGCAGTTCTGTTTTCTGATACCCCTTGACCGCAGTCTTCCTGTGTGATTGTGCATGAATGATTGGCCTCCTACCTGTGGCTAAGGGTCCCTAGAGAGGGTTCCTGGAGGAACTGGGAGTATCTGAAGCTTCTCTAGTACCCCAGTTTGGCCCCTATACTCCTTCCTTGGCAGCCCGTCAGTGACCCCCTTCCCCCTCCCCCCCCAGCCCGCTAGCCTTCCTTCAGCCGTGGGCCCCTGGGTAGGGTGGGGAACTGACGCCCTGCAAGGTTAAGGATATTTCAATTGAAAGGAGGCGCTTTAAGGTTTAGGAGGAAACGATCCCTGGGTGGCCCAGCCTTGCAGCCGGCGCGCAGGACTTTTAACTCTGTCCGCGCCGCTGCCCAGGCTTGCCTAGGGGAGGGGCCTGGCAGCCGCACCGGCCCCCAGAACCGTGCTTAGAGATCCTAGGGTGGTAGGTGATGTCACCTAACCCTGCCGCAGGCCCTTAGGTCTCCCCCTCGTCTGCGGGTTGCCCCAATTCTGCTGAGCCCAGCTAGGGTAGGAGAGGAAGCTTGGCCCTGCGCCGCTGCCCGCGGGAGCGCAGCAGCGTCGGTGCGCGGGCTGGAGCGGCTCCGGGGCTCCCCCACCCGCCTCCTACCCCGGCGTCGGTGGGGCGGGGGCTGCTCGGCTCTCACGCCAGCCCCGGGCTCCCGAGGCGGGCTGCGGCTGGGGGGGGTGGGGGCGCGCCCGAGCCTCGCGCCGATTGGCCGCGGCCCCCGTCCCCCGCCCCTGGGCGCCGCGCAGCCCCGGGGAAGTTGCTAGTTGGCGCGCGGGCTGCGGGGGGCGGCTCGGGCGTCTGCGGCGGAGCGCAGCGGAGCTCCCCGCGGCCGGCCGCAGCGGCTCCCAGGGCTCCCGGGGGGGGCGCTCGCCCCCCTCGCCCGCAGCCCCGGCTCGCTCCTCCCTGCTACCTGTTTCCCTGCGTCCCCCACCTCCGCCCTGCGCTCCGCGCCGTAACTTCGGCCTCCGGGTCTGGGCGCCCCTCCCGGCTCCCCGCCCGCCCTCGTCCTCCCTCCTTTGTTGTGCGATGAGGGTCGGGTTTCCCGTCTGACCGCCGCCGCCGCCGCCGCCGCGGGCATGGAGCCGCTCAGCCACCGGGGCCTGCCGCGCCTCTCGTGGATCGACACCCTCTACAGCAGTACGTGCGTGTGCTTGGGCCGAGGGAGGGGGACGGGCCGGAAGGGACCTTGCACCCCACGGGGCGCCCCCAACGCCCTCGTGTCCCAGGTGCTGGGTACCGGCCGGGGAGGATGCGGGCACGGGTCTGCCAGGTGCGCAGCGGACGTGGAGGCGGGGGAGAGGGCGTGGGGTCCCCAGAGCAGACTTGGGGTGGGTGGGTGGGTGGGGGACGAACGGGTGAGGTCTGGAGAACTGTGTCACCCCTCCCACCTGTTGTGTAACCCAGTACTCCAGCGCTCGAAGAGAGGGGAGCACCCCTTTTTTAGGGCAATACGTGGGCTTCTGGACCGGCGGCTTCTCTCCACGCCGAAGCAGAAAGGCCATCTTGGGGGAAAGTCCTTAGCAGCGCTGGCGTTTGCCACCTCAGGGACCTCCTGAGGCAGTGGTGGTTGGGGGTGAGGGTGGGATCGGGTTGGAAGATCAGGTACAGATTTCCATGGAGGCATTTTGGATGAGGGATCCAAATCCTCAGCTAAAGTAGTCTTTCCTGCCAGCCTCGTCACCACCCCCACTCATCACTACCACCATCACCCCCAAAAAAGAAAAGAAGAATTAAAAAAAGAGACAAACCTCTGGTTCTCCACCCCCTCGCTCCCAAATCAGCTGCGGTCATGTGATTTCTCTTGCACAGCTTGGTGGGGGGGATGTGTAACTGATCACTAGGACTTCCTTGGGGCTTGAGCCCATCCCGTGGCTCAGGTGCCCCTTCTCCCCTCTCCCTTCTCCTGCTTCCAGACACCTTTCCCAGAGGCTTTTAGTGGCTTGGCAAGAGGATCCTGCTGCCCTCCAAAACCTACAGTGGAATTTGCCCTTCCGGACCCACTTTCTGGGGCCCTGCCACTCACTCTTAACAGAATCCTGTGAGGCTGGCGGAGCTTGCTGGTGGCCCTAAACATTGGATGCCCTGGAACAAGGACATTTTGAAGGGTTAGCCTGGCTTGTAAGCAGTGCTTACTCTCAGTCATATTCCTAGCGTAAGGGGAGAGTCTCAAGGTCTTGCCTTGGATGCCTTGCAGAACCCATCTGGGTATCCAGCCTCTGCCTTCTGCAACCTTTCCCCCTTCCCCCACCCCGAGTTTTGTCCTTTCCACATCTTTCCCCAGCCTCAGATTCCCGTCTCCTCCTCCTCTTCCCCCTCCCAGTAGCTCTTGTGATGGCTCATTCTGCTTTGGTTTTTCAACATCAAAGGGGCAGAGCTGGTTCCTCTGGGCTGAGTCCTGCGCCAAGCCCAGCCATTCCATCTGCTCCTTCCTGGCTGGGGCCAGCATCATTGGGTGAAGGTCGGGCCTTACAGCTGTGTGGCGTGTGTGTGTACACGTGTGTTTGTATGAATGGGGACGCACATCTGTTCAGAGCTTTGATGCAGATCAGCTCCTGACCCAAAGGACTGATTAGTGTCCTCTGCTTAGCTATGTTCTTGCAAAGCACAGTCATAACAACGCCACATATCCACTTATGGACCCAGTATTTCTGGCTGTTTATAAAACCCTATCTTGGTTTTCAGTTCCCAAAGCATTCCTATGTAACTCATCCTAGGTTTTTCTCTTTCTCCCCTTTCCTAAAGACAGACTCTTCTACCAGATCATCCCCACCCTCCACTCCTAGCCTGAAGCTGAGAAGGAAAATTCTTGGAGGCTACCTTGAGAATTCCTGACCAGAGGAATGACAGAAAAGGGAATTAGTCCAAGGGCTTCTTTTGTTGGGGGGGGGGTGCCCTAAACCAGACCTAACTCAGGCATCTTGGTATCAGAGCCGTGTACCCTCTTGGCTGAAACCCTCACCTCTCAGCCCTGAGTCAGCTGCTTGGTGATGTGGACAAGGGCACCAGCTAGGCAGCAGAACATGAGGTTCCTGCCTCACACTCCAGATTGGCTTTTTTGACAGTATGTAGTATGAGGATTCCTGGGAAGGTGCTGTGCAGTCAGTCATATTTGGGCTGTTAGCCATCCAGTTTCCTCTTGTCAAGAGCTTAAATTAAACAAATACCCAGGCTGTCATTTGCCTGGCAGCATGGTCCTGTGGCTCCCAGAAGTTCCTCTGTTTCTCTGGAAGCTATTTGGTTATGAGGTTCACAGTCGTGGGGAGGTGGGTCTCCACCAATGCTAGGCCATCAGGAATTTGTGTGTGTGTATGTTTTCTTTTTTTCTAGGTAGGGTCTCACTCTAGCCCAAGCTGACCTGGAATTCACTATGTAGTTTCAGGCTGGCCTCAAACTCACAGCGATCCTCCTACCTCTGCCTCCTGAGTGCTGGGATTAAAGGCACAAGGCACATGCCTGGCTCCATCAGGAATTTAAAATGGGGTACACCAAAGGCGGCCAATATGACTCCTTGGAGATGTGAACGAGTGATGCTCCTCTAACATTGGTCATAGCATCTCCTGGGTTGAGGGCATTGGGTACTGTGCTTGGCACATTCTCCCCCAACTTCACAACTCTGGATTCTTACAGATTAGGACAGGGAAGCTCAGTACAATTAAATTGTTTGCCTAAGGTCAAATAACTGGCAAATGACAGAAGGGAACTTAGATCATACTGTAGGCCAGTGAAGAGGATTCTACCCTGAGCACCACAGGTATGTCTGAGCTTATTCAAGGCTTATGCTATCATGCAGTGGGAAATGCCTGCTTCTTTGGTCCTCTGTTCAGATTTTCTCCTGAAATGATCCAGCAGGGTAAGTGACTTTGAAGATCCTGCCACCACACTGTTTTGTTTCACTTGCAGAATCCAGGGGCTTGTTCCTGGAGCTCTGGAGAGGATGACTGAGGCTCTCTCTGAGGCCAGTGACTGCTGCTAAGAAGCCATACTGCACACCAGTCCCTTACTGCCCCCCCCCACCCCCCCAAGGTAGGGTCTCCCTCTAGCCCAGGCTGACCTGGAATTCACTACGTAGTCTCAGGGTGGCCTCAAACTCACGAGACTCCTATGTCTGCCTCCCAAGTGCTGGGATTAAAAGTGCACAGCCATGCCCAGTTTCCTTCCTCATGTTTCTTGTCTTTGGAATTGTCAGCCTGCTGTTCTTTCTGCTATCAGCAGCTGAGCCAAGGAGGAGTGTGCCACATCATCGCAGGCTGATGGTCACTTGAGAAAAGGTGTGTAGCAAATCTGCCCCCTCTTCCTTGGACTAGGAGTCCTGCAGGCTGAGGTAATGGCAGTTTGTCCTGCTCAAGGAGATAGGTTAGATCCCAGCTGCCAGTGTAGCCTTGGACTGACTGGAGCAGGATTCCTGGCCCTGATACACTGGAGTGACATAAGAGGGTTGCAGCCATCCCAGATTCCTGCCACCATGTACTCTAATGAATGGATGTAGTGTCCTTTATAAAATTAAGTTCCGTGAGCTAGAGAAGTTGGCTTAGCAGTTAAGGCATTTGCTTGCAAAGCCAAAGGATCCCAGAACCCACGTAAGACACATGCACAAGGTGGTTTATGCATCTGGAGTTTGTTTGCAGTGGCTGGAGGCCCTGGCATGCCCGTTCTCTCTCCCTCTCTCTCTCTCTCTCTCTCTCTCTCTCTGTCTCTCTCCCTTTCTCTCAAATTAATTTCTGAGCTGGAGAGATGGCATAGTGGTTAGGGTGCTTGCCTGTAGAGCCTAAAGACCCAGGACTAGAGGCCCTGGTGTGCCCATTCTTCTCCCTCCTCTCTCTGTCATTATTTTTCTCTTTCTCTCAAAAAAAAAAAAATATTTAAAAAAAATTGAACTCTGAAATAATTCAAACATGAGTGATGCTGAGAAAACTTACCTATCCTAACTCCAAGTATGCAGCAGAGATTTATTTATTTGTTTGCAAGCAGAGAGAGAGAGAGAGAGAGAGAGAGAGAGAGGGGGGGGGGGAGGAGAATGGGTGCTCCACGTTCTCTAGCCACTGCAAACAGATTCCAGATGTATGTGCCACATTGTGTATCTGGCTTTACATGGGCACTGGGTAATCGAACCTGGGTCATTAGGCATTGCAGGCAAGTGCCTTAACCACTAAGCCATCTCTCCAGCCCCTTCTTCAAGTATAGACAACCTTCAAAGCAGATCTGGACTGAGACACTGTGTGACCCAGGCAGGCTCTTCATTTAGCTTCTCCTAAGTGCTCTGTCCTTCGTCAGAAGAGAGACACAGAATTGTATGTCAAGACTCTTTCTTTTGCCATTCAGCCTCTTTTCTTCCAAGAAAACATACTTAACTGTACTGAGCCAAGCAAAAGCCTACAGTTTCTTGGACTTCATCAAAGGCAGAATGTGGCCATCTGCAGTTACAGGAATTCTGCCTTTTAGAATCGATGTCTCTTACTCCAAACAGCATTTCCAAGGGATTATTTCTGTCTCTCGTGATATTTTCATCCCCTTTATAGACTCAGCTCTCATCCATGGGCCCAGAAAGCTTATCTGGGGCTATGAGGCTACAAACCCCATCTCCTGATGACCCTGAAACTGCTTCAGTGTCTCATCTCAGTTCTACCTTTGCTGTACACTTGGGACCAAGCCACCAGCACCAGGTTTGATCAGAGCTGCTCGCTCAGCAGGCTGCATCAGTCCTCCCTTGGTGTGCAAGTGAACACCTGCAGATGGACGCTTTCTTGTGTATGAATAGTGTCAGTCGTTTATTCCTTCCCATCAGTACTGGCCCATAATTGTCATGGCCGTTGAAGTCTCAGAGGTAGCTGACAGAACAATTAAGTCCTCTACTGAGAAAAGCTTCTGGTTGTTGTGATTGTTCCTCTTGTTATTTGGAAAGATGAAGAAGTGATGGGAACATTCATGTAGAATTAGCTGTAAAGATACTTGTAGAGTGATGATGGGAATGATGAGAAAATCCATTCTGCGCCTCCCTGGAGGGGTTGGGGGGGAACACTTAGGCTGTTCTCTGTCTAAGGTACAGTCTGTTTCATGGGATGATTCTGGCACCTTCATTGTGCCCACTCCTCTGTAAATTGATGTCTCTCAGGGGTGTCGTGTGGATTAGTTAATGTCTATTAACAGCTTTGCGGATGAGGGATGTTGCTGAACTGCCCATCTGTCCAGCTCATCACAGTCTCATCATGGGACTGGTTTGGTGAAAGCCTTGCCATATGAGTTTAGCAGGGTCTGGGGAAGGTGGTGAGGGGAATGACAGCAAGAGAATATTAAATCAACATTAAAAACAAAAATGAAACAAAACCCAAGCAACACAGGGCTGTGAATAAACCCAGAGCCTTGCATATATATAGTAGGCAATCACTCTAATGCCTAGCTACACCCACAGTTTTTGGGGATACCTAGCCCAGTGCTCATGTGTAAGCTTTCAGTAGTTTTGGTGGTATGAGTTAGAAAAGAAAACTTCCGTGTTCTTAGCTCCTTTAATGCCTGACTCCACCAGAAATACCAGAAACATGTGATCTGGCCCATTCACAATTTCCTGGTGTGTGCACTTGGTAATTGTAGTAGCGGGAGTAGAGTTGAGACCCCCCAAGGGAGCCCTGTGCTTTTCTAGGGCCTGTGATTGGAAGGCTTCGCTGCAGTGTTTGTACTGCAGCTGTTTGACTTAGCTTGAACCTTTTGGGGGCAAGTCTGGAACTAGGCAGCTTCAAATGGCCACAGAGGGCAACTCCACGTTCTTCTCTACCAGCCAGGCTCTTGGCTGTGGTGGGCAAAGGTGGGGTGTTAGGGTCTTGTCTACAGTATCCTTTTCTTTCTTTTTATTTTTTAACTTTTTTGTACTATTTTATTTATTTATTTGAGAGAGAGGAAGAGGCAGAGAGAAAGAGAGAGAACGGGCATACCAGGGCCTCCAGCCACTGCAAATGGACTCCAGATGCATGCGCCCCCTTGTGCATTACCTTGGCTTACATAGGTCCTGGGGAATTGAACCAGGGTCCTTAGGCTTTGCAGGCAAATGCCTTAACCACTAAGCCATTTCCCCAGCCCTACAGTGACCTTTTCTGCAGTGTTCTAGCACTTTCCTCTGAGGATTATCTGTACCTGTGACAGAAAACTGCAGGTTTACTGCTCACCAGGCCAAAAGGGAGACAGACTCTATCCCAGGCTGTCCCAGAACTCACTCTGTAGCCAAGGATGACCTTGGACTCCTGATCCTCCAGCTTCCACCTCCCCACCAATCCTAAGATTATAGGCATGTCTCTTTAATATACTGGGGATTTAACCCAGGGCTTTCTGCATGCTGGCAAGCACTCCATATCAACTGAGTTCTATCCCCAGCATCAAGATCGTAGCCTACCCCAGTTTCTATTTCTTAGGATAAGGTTTAGTCATTTGGAGCCATGGGTACTCATGTTGGTCGCAGAAGTCTTCCCCTGGCCCCTGAGGTAGAGGTAGAATATACTTCAGACCAAGTCACTGGGAGGAAGAAAAAATGAGGGCAACAGGCAGACTAGTGTCTAACCCATGTGGAAGCTGAGGACAGGTGCCCAATTCTTCCCCTGACCAAAGCATTTGGAAGAGTCTTTTAAAAAGGTGTGTGTGGTGGGGAGGGGCCTCTGGAGAGATGGTTTATCAGTTAAGTCGCTTGCCTGCTAAGCCTAAGGACTCATGTTCGACTCTCCAGGTCCCGTGTAAGTCAGACGCACAAGGTAATGCAAGCATGCAAGGTTGCATACATGCACAAGCTGGTGCACGTGGATTTGCAGTGGCTGGAGGCCCTGGCACGCCACTTCTCTCTCTTTCTCTCTTTCTGTGATAAAAAATAATAATAAAAGATTAAAAAAAGAGGTCAGATGGTACTATGACTATTTGTGGGTGGGACACAGTTCTCTCCTAGCTGCAGATGTGATTTGGTCTTCCTCTGATTTGTGGCCTCGTCCCCTGTCCTTTCTCCTTTAGCACACACCGGGTGACTCTGGCTTTACTGGCTGCGCAGGATTCTTCCAGACGTGGGGCTAGGTGTGCTGTGCTCCGTGGAAGCCCCGTTGGTCAGGTCCTTTCCCCTCTTCCTTGTCCTGGTCCTCACTTTGGATGCCTCTTTCATGGTCTCTTAGACCACAAGTGATGTGGGAGACAGGATCAGGTATTTTGCCCAAGGCGGGCAAGGTCTGCAGAAGAGGTTTCCTGCTGGAGGCCTCTCAGACTAGTGCCAGAGGAGCTCAGAGGCCTTTTCACTGGCAAGGGGCATGGCCATCAGCCTCCTGGGAGTGTCGGCAGAGCTGGGGCTGCCTAGGCAAGCCCAAGGTTGACTAGAGATCTGCGATTTGTTTTGGACTACTGGGGAAGGATGTGGCCGTAATTACCTTGGTGAATTGAAGGGCTGATCCTGTCAGTGTGCTGGGCTAACCTCTTCCTCTTGGGCATTGCCGCTCAGGCAGCAGGAAGGGTTTAATGGATCAAGATTTACTCAGACCAAAGATGCTAAGTAATTAAGCTCAGCTACCTCTGGCTGAGGACATCTTCTCCCCACAAAAGCAATTGATAACCTCATTTGTGGTACCTTGTTAAGCAGTGTGCTTTCATGAGCTTTTGTTGTTTTAGTGATCCCCGGAAGGCATACTTTTAGGAGGAGGGCCCCTCTTTGAGAGTGTCAGTGCATGCTGTGTGCTGGTACCTCAGTACCATCCCTTTGGTAAAAATGGCTTCTGCTGAGGTCTCCCAGTGAAAAACAAGTCTGTGAGTCCTGCTAGGCTTAGAGAAATTAGATTTTTCCATTTAGTAAAATCTGCTTTTTAGTTTTTTCTTTGGAAAGAATGAAAGTGAATAAGCCCTACTGTGTACTAGAGATGTTAGGTATTGTCCAGGCGTGATCATAAAAAACCCAAACTGGTACTATCCCTAGGTAGAGGAAACAGAGGTCCCAAGAGGTTCAGTTATTGGGGCAAGTCTCTAGTTTGTACCTAACTAGATAGATCTCAGTTCTCTCTGACTCTAGAGCCCACACAGCTTCCTATAGATTCATGAATACAGCAGTACCATCAGAGTCCCTACTGTGTGGCAGCCCTAATCCAGATCAGTCCTCCCCACTCATGGCTCAGGAGTTATTTTCTTTCTTTTTTAAAATTTTAATTTATTTATTTGAGAAGAGAGGGAGGGAGAAAGGGAGAGAGAATGGGTGCACCGAAGCCTCTAAGCCGATGCACATGAACCACAAATGCTTGTGCCACCTTGTGTGTCTGGCTTACATGGGTACTGGGAATCCAACCTAAGTCCTTGAGTTAAGTGCCTTAACTGCTAAGCCATCTCTCCAGACTTCAGGAGCTATTTTCCATCCTTGATACAGAGAAGGTAGCAATTAACTCAAAGCCATCGGACAAGCCTGACTCTAAACTAGGCTCCTCTCACGTTCTGCCCTTCGTAGCAGGCCAGTGGGATTCCCCGCAGCTTGTGTTTCACTGAAGTGCATTGGTCAGGTTGATCTCTCTGGCCAGAGAGTCACTGTGAGTTTTGTTGTTGTTGAGGTATTAGGGATTGAACCCTGGGCCTGGAGCAAGCTAGGCAAATGCTCTTCCACTGAGCTATTCTTTTTGTTTTGAGACAGGATCTTGCTAAGTTGACGAGGCTGGCCCTCAACTCAGTCTGTACTCCCAGATGGCCTTGAACTCCTGATCCTTCTGCCTCAACCAAGACTGTGTCTTAGTTCCTCCCATGTGTGGGCAACTTAGCCTTCAGGTGTCTTGTAAGTCCTTCATCTGTCTGCCTTACCCTAGGGCACAGTCCTCCCCATGGGCATTTGGAGACCATGTCTAAGCATAACCTCATTCTTGCAGTTATTGGCAAGCGGTACTGCGTGGTGATGAGAAATGGGGGTGGAGGGAGAGAGGGAGGGAAGAGAGAATTGAGACCCTGGGAGAATGGAGGAGAATGAGTATGAACATAAGTTTTAGTGGGGGGGGGGGGAATAGGGTGTAGTTAATGCTGATTTTCTGGGACTTGGGACCAGGGGTAGAGAAGTGCACACTGGAGGAGAGTACTTGGCAGAACCTAAGTGTGCTGGCCCTGCTCTTGGGCCTTTTAGAATTCACCTCCACAGTTCCAGAAGGAAAAGAAAGCCCTTAGCTATAAATCAGGCCACTGAGCAACAGATTTCCTTGCCCAGGCCCAGGCCCTGTTGGGCAAAGATCCGGTTGCTGTCTGAATTCACCCAGGCACAGCATGTTAATTACCAGTAGTGTGGTGCTGGAGTGGCCGGGCACAGTTCCTCTTGCCCCACTCCCCACAGTCACGGAGGCCTTCAGGCCCAGAGTGTCCCCTACTGAGACACCAATGCTCTGGAGAAGCCTGAGCCTGGTGACTTAGGTCTTAGCAGACCCACTTTTGGCTGAGGCCAAAAAGGACCTGAATAGGATGGGAGGCCTCATTTCACAAAAGGTTCCTGTGTGGTGAGCAGAGGGAGCAAAGCCCAAGCTGAGAACCAGACCAGAGAGGTAGGAGTGGGGGAGGCGGGCTCCCCAGCACATTCTCACATTCTCATCCTTTTCCCTTGCTGCTCAATATTCTAGGGGCAGCTCACTTTCTTCACTGAGTCCATGGCATTTTTAGGAACACCTGCGTGGTGGGGGTCTAAGAACCCCTTGTACCATTCCCTCATCACGTTTTCTTAAGGGGGACAGGTGTGGAATTTCAGTTGTCTTTAGAGTCTTAGTGGCTTTCGATCCCTCTTCTGCTCCAGCCTCCCCCCTGTGCCCTGCTCTGCTGCTGCCTTCTCACCCTTTCCCCTTGGGTCCAAAATGTGGTGGGCAGGAGCCCAGCCTTGTCAAGCTTCTTTCTCCAGGTTGCCATACTGCTGTGCTCTCTACCCCTTGCCTACCTAGAATTTTCCCCTGCTATTCCTGCCCTTCCTCTCCTTCCTCTTCACTTCCCCATCACTTCCGTTCAAAGAAGTAATATCTCTCCATGAAACCAGGCGTGGTGGCACACACCTTTAATCCCAGCACTCGGGAGGCAGAGGTAGGAGGATCATCTTGTGTTCAAGGCCACCCTGAGAGTACATAGTGAATTCCAGGTCAGCCTGAGCAAGCGTGAGACCCTACTTTGAAAAACAAAAGAAAACAAAAAATCTCTCTATGAAGACCTCTCAGACTGAGTCCTAAACCCAAAAGGGATGAGAGGTCAGAAGAGCAGATCCTGGTGATGGAGGCCATTTCTCCAGAAAGGCACACTGTCCCTTTCAGTGCTTTTGTGCAGTTCTAAACAGTGACTTGGTGGGGCAAAGTCAGATTGGGGAACAGCCACTGATAAAGCTGTGAGAGAGTTGCCTGCGTCCCTTCTGTGCCATGAAAGAGAAGCCAAGGGGCTGTGGTGGGAAGGTTCAGCAAGTAGCATTAAGAGAATTTGTTCCTGCATGGCCTGGCCAAAAGGTTGAACTCCACACCCTTGTGATTCATTTGGGGGCTAGGCCAATGACTTGGTAACTCAGTTGGCTCCAGAGGCATTAAATAAGGCATACATTTATACTATAAGCCAATGTGCACACAAACTAAATGAGTTTTTTGGAGTTATCCTTACCTTATCACCATCCTTCCCTTATCACATTTGCAGCGAGTGCATTCAAACTTTTATAAAAGCCTTCCTATCATTTTCCATTCCATTCCATTTATTATTTTTTTATTTTTATTTTTAGAGAGAGAGCGAGAGAGAATTGGCACACCAGGGTCTTAGCTACTGCAGTTGAATTCCAGATGCTTGTACCTTGTGGGTTATGTGGAATCTGGAGAGTGATTGAACCTGGGTCCTTAGGCTTTGCAAGCAAGCGCCTTAATAGCTAAGCCATCTCTCCATTCCATTTAAATAAAAAAAAAACCAAGGGCTGGAGAGATGGCTTAGCTGTTAATACACTTGCCTGTGAAGCCTAAGGACCCAGGTTTGATTCTTCAGATCCCATGTAAGCCAGATGTACAAGGTGACACATGTATCTGGAGTTCATTTGCAATGGCTAGAAATCCTGGAGTACCTGTTCACACATGCACTTTCTCTCTCTCTCTCTCTCTCTCTCTCTCTCTCTCTCTCTCTCTCTGTCTCCCTCCCTTTCTCTCTTTCTATCTCAAATAAAAATTAATTAATTAATTAATTAAAAAAAAAAAGAGGGTTGGAGGGATGGCTTAGCAGTTAAAGGCATTTGTCTGTGATGCCAAAGGATCCAGGCTCAATTGCCCAGGATCCATGCAAGCCAGATAGATGCACAAGGTGGCATATGCATCTGGAGTTTGTTTGTGGTGGCTGAAGGCCCTGGTATACCCATTCTCTCTCTGTCTCTCAAATAAATAATTTTTTTAAATTGAAAAACAGTGTTGGTCATGACCTATATTGATTTCCTGACCTTGAGTGGAGGAGATGATCTTAAAGAACTCTTAATAACTGGGGAATAATAATGTTGAACTGTAGTCATTAATATACCACTGCTGCGCTTTCTACCATGCTCTGTTACTGCAGACTGAATATTTTTCTTCCATTTGATTCATTGTTTAAGCTGCAACTTAATTTAGAGAGGAAAGCTATTGGGAAACTTGTTCCACTTGTAACAAATGAACAAAAACTAAACAGAGTTATTAATTCTAGTTGCACATTGTTGCTCTTGGTAGGTCCTGAATTTGAACCCTTCCACTTCTTTGTTTAAAAGGAGATAGAGGATAGATTGTTACAGACACTCTAGGACCACAGTCTTTGATTATTAGTAACAGGAAAGTGGAAAAAAGAAATGAAGCCCCAATGTTGCACGCACACAAGGATTGAAGAAGGGAATGATTTTCTGAGCATGTGACTGAGTGGAACAGTTACGTGTGACAAGCAAGCAGTTGCTAATCAGAGGAGCCTCTGCGTTGGCTCCTCTTCCTCCACTAACCCACAGCCCTTGCCTTGTGCTTTCCTGCGGTCAGGAAGGGAGGGAAGGAGATGATTTTCCCACGACTGAATATCTGGAGCAGCTTCTCAAACTCCAGTGTGCATTTGAACCTCCTGGGGATACAGTTAAGCCCCTCAGTTCAGTGGGTCTGGGATGAGGCCCAAGATCTGCGTTCTAACAGGCTCTCAGGTCTCACTGCTTGTAGTTACTGTTGGCTCAGGGAATAAATAAGAGTTTGGGGAGCAGGGTCCCATAGTCCTTTTCTCTCAGTCACAAGAGGCTGACTGTGAACCCTGAATTAATAAGTCAGACCCTTTTGTGTCTTTAGATTCTAGTCAGGTGAAAATAGCCCTTGAGCCTGGCATAGCCTTACACTATGTAATACCAGTGCTCAGGAGGCTGAGGCAGGAGGATTGCCATGAGTTCAAGGTTAGCCTGGATTGCATAGCAAATAACTAGACCAGTCAGGGATACATAGTGAGGCCTTATCTTGCTCCACCACCCCTGTCCAAACAAAATGCAAATCAGACTTGAGCTAGCATTTTCTCACTTATTATCTCACTTAATCCTCACTGTGTGCCCATCAACTATAAAGTACTTGACATGAACAATGTTAGAGGAGGAAAGACTTATTTTAGCTCATGGTTTCAGTCCACTGGCCTTTAGGCTGGGTGTGTCTGGCCCTGTGATGAGGCAGTGTACTATGGCAAAAGTGCATGGCAGAGGAAAGCCACTGGCCTCATGGTGGCCTGGAAACAGAGGGAGAAGGAAACGTGGTGGAGACTTCCTTTACAGACATGCCCCTATGGGCCTGCTTCCTCAAACTAGGCCCCCACCTTCTCCTGCCCCAGATGCCATCAAATTATTGACTCCATCAGGAGGTTCATCTACTCTTCAGATAGATCCAGTCACTCCCTCAAATCCTATCAGCTGGCCACAAAGCCTTCAGTACACTTAGTCTGGGGACACTTCATATCCAAACCATAATATCCAGTACAGTCATGGAGAGTCATGGCCCACAGTTTAAGGCTGAGAAGGGGCTTGGCGTTGTGATTTGCCACTGCTGTTGACTCCCACCGCGGCTGCACCAGTCCTGACACACAGGGTCTCTGTCTGCTCCTTCCTGAGTGGCAGCAGCATAGGCATCTGGTCTATGTTAGTGCCTCTGGCTAGGCAAGAATCCATGTTTTCCCCACCTCCATTTGCCCCCTGATGGGCCCACTTTGGTGTTAATGGAGCAGAAATGGTTGTTAATTTTCTATTGCATCATTGAGAGGGTTAATGAGAGACCAGCTGGTGTGCCACCCGGCTTTGTGGAATGTCCCTTTCCCCTGGTTCAGGCTGACAAGCATTTTGCAGACCCCCATGGGCAGCTCCTAAGCTAATGTTCCTCATCTTGGGAGGCCTAGAGGGTGTTCACCTGGATGGGGCCAGTGGAAGCTGGGAGCTGGCTCTGGGTACAGGAACTTTATTGAGCAAAAGTAGAAGCCTTGTGCCAAGCAGGGCTCCCTGGTAATGAGGACTGGGACATGAGATTATCAGAAGAGCTGCTTCTGGCTTGAGTGTGTGGCTGGGCAGCCGCCACCATAGCCCAGGCCTAGGTGCAGATGCCTGCCGTGAGGCAGACTGTTGGGGTTAAAAAACAAACAAATAAGAAATGAGAGGGAAGGCTCAACTCAGCAACTGAGATAGGCTTTCTTTGGTAAAGCTTGGGAAGGACTCTGACCCGGAAGGTCAGTAGTAACTTTCCTTACAGACTAGTATGGGGCAGTGAGGACGTTGGAATTCTTGGTTGCAAGGCTGTCCACTTGACTCAGGGCTTGGGCCACCTGGGGGGGCTGATAATTGGACAGGTGATTTGGGCCATTCCAGGGAATTGAAAATTGAGATGGGTGGTCTGGCTCACCCTTAGGAAACAGAGTTAAACAATTGTGAAATGGCAGTCAGAGTTCAAAAATGGAGACATTCTGGTTCAGACAGAAATCTGTCTTTTTCAGTTGTTTGTGTATTTGTGAATTCAAGCCAACTGTGGGTTGCAAATAGGAAAAAACATGTACACCATGAACATATATGGACTTTTTTTCTTGTCATAGTTCTTTCTAAGCTACAGAAAGAAGGTTGGGCTAAACTCATTTCCCCCTGCCCTTTGCTACCA
This sequence comes from Jaculus jaculus, assembly GCF_020740685.1. Classification (NCBI taxonomy): domain Eukaryota; kingdom Metazoa; phylum Chordata; class Mammalia; order Rodentia; family Dipodidae; genus Jaculus; species Jaculus jaculus. The sequence goes on along the minus strand of NC_059110.1, from coordinate 84,310,998 downwards.
TATCTTGCCCAAACTGCCTTTAATTTTCTATATATTAATTTTTTTCCTTTTTCAAAGTAGTGTCTCACTTTGGCCCAGGCTGACCTGGAATTCACTGTGTAGTCTCAGACTGACCTTGAACTCCTCCCAGTGATCCTCCTACTTCTGCCTTCTAAGTACTGGGGGAGGGAGAGATAGAATGGGCGCACCAGGGCTTCCAGCTGCTGCAAATGGAACTCCAGACACAAGTGCCACCATGTGTGTATCTGGCCTTAAGTAGGTGCTAGGGAATCGAACTCTGCTCCTTTTGGCTTTGCAGGCAAGCGCCTTACGGGCTAAGCCATCTATCCAGCCCCAGACTGGCTTTAAGATCTTCCAAGCCTGAGAACCCTTTTGTTTACCCATTCTGGTTTCCCAGCATTTCAGCCTCTGCCCTCCCCACATTGTATGGGAAGGCCCCTCGCCATCCCATAGCCACTCTGTGCTCCTAGAGAACTCTAGGCTTCCAGCCTTGGGTGAGCCTCCACCACTGTGGCACTCACCCCAGAGATATGGGAACCCTGCTGTGAGCCACATCAATTAGCACTTATCTATTACCTGACAGTGTGTTTCATGCCCAAGTTGTTAATTCTTTTCTGCCTGATTTTAAGCTCCTTACAGGCATGAAGAATAACAAAGGCTGTATTTGTAGGATGCCAGACCTTGTTCTCAGCACTTTACAAATAATATCTTCACTTCCACAACCCAATTATTATTATTGTTGTTGTTTGTTTTGTTTTTCGAGGTAGGGTCTCACTCTAGCTCAGGCTGACTTGGAATTCACTATGTAGTCTCAGGGTGGCCCTCCCAACTGCTGAGATTAAAGGCTTGCGCCACCACGCCCAGCTCAACCCAATTATTCTTATCCTTTCTCCTGGACGAGCCACCTACCCTCGCCCCACCAAGTCTCTAAGAAAGTTGCACAGCTTTCCTTGGGACTCAGTCCAGAAATGTCTGGTTGCCCTCTCCTGTTCTCCTCTGCTTGCCCAGCCAGATTTGGAGGTTGGGACACTTAACTACTACTTTCCCTTTCTGCTGCCCTTACCGTGTTCCTTGGCTGGGCTGTGAGTTAAATTGACATAAGATGGATGAAAGGAGAAAAATCACTTTAATCCAGTGCCTATGCATAGAGTTCCATAGAATATGATACTCCAAGAAAGCTCAGATGATTCAGGTGTGTACATACTGTTCTCTGTATGTGTGTGTTCCACATCCATGGGGTCAACCAAGTCCAGATAAGAAGTATTTGAAAGACAAATGCATTTATTGAACATGTACAGGATTTCCCCTTGTTATTAGTCCCTAAACAATACAGCATAATAGCCATTACGTACTTATATTGGGAGTTTTATGTAATAGACCAATGGTTTAAAGGACATAGGAGGTTATATGCCTACATTGTACTGCTTTGGGCCTTGTCAGTGATTGAACCCAGTCCCTTGGGCATGCAGAGCGTGAGTTTAGCCACTGGGCTACACCTCTAGCCCCTCCTTGTGGCATATTATTTCTTTATCGTTTTTTTTTTTTTTTCCCCTTGGTGGTGCTGGAGAAGGAACCTAGGGCCCTCGTGCTTGCTAGGCAGGAGCTCTGCCAGCCAGCTAGATCCTCCCTTGTGCCCTTGTATAATGGACTTGAGTATCTAGTATGTTGATATTCTGGGTTCCTGGTCCTAGACCCTCATGGATATTGGTACAGAATCCTGAACTCTGTAAAGGACTAGGGGCTTGGTGATAACATAAGGACAGGAGCATGGGGGAAGAGTCGTTTGGTGAATCAAGGTTATTTTGTTACTTAGCTAGAACATTTGGGGTAATAAAAATTGTGTGGAGCAGCCCTCTTCCTGTTCCAGATACTTTTACTCTTGTAGATTTCCTTTGTAGATGTAAATTTCTCTTGGAAGGACAGCTTTGCCAAGCAGTTCCCTTGTCTGAAGTGTCTTAGAATAACTAGCTCAAAACATGCCAAGGAAGAATATTTTGGGATGGCATAATCTGGTCTCCTGAAGTCATATTTTGAGGTAAGTGTCTTGAGCCCCAAATCTCAGATGAGTACCAAGCAGGTGGGAGATTGGGGAGTGCTTTCTAATTGCTTTAGGGGATTTAAAGAGAAGAAGCGTGTTATGAGCCGAGACCTGTTTTACTGGCACAGGGCCACCTAAGAGAATTGTGTGAGCAGAGAGGATGTGAGGGGGAGGAAGGACGGGGTGCCAGGAGGGCAGAAGGACAATTAGAAAAGGATTAGAGACATCAGATCCGCGGCCCCCCTAGTTGTAAGTCAAGGCTTGGCCTAGACTGAAGTGCATTGATGCACATTCTGACTCTACAGGTCAGGGTCCGGCCTCCCATTCTGCAGGTCTAAAGAGTCCTCAGTGATGATGCTGCCTGCCGCAGGCGGGTGCTCACAGGCCCTGGACCCCAGCGTCCACCCTAGCTCTGATTCAGCCACTGCAGTGCTCCACCTCCCAGCCCCCGCCTCCTTCCTGAGGGGCAGCATCTCATCTCCTCATGGGTTCCCTGTCTGAGTCTGGCTGTCACGGTTTCTCGGCCTTTTGGCTTAGATCAAGTGTAGAGATTGGTTCCTACTCATCTCTGGCACAACTTGTACCATAATCATACTGGCACCATCCCCCATCCTCATTTTGTGAAAGCTAGTCCTTTGCATGCCCTTGGGACTTTCTGTTCCAGGTGAAGATGAGGCTGGAGGTTACCTGGGTAGCCACTGACTTAGGAGTGGGCTCTGGACCTAGACTCCTTGTCCTAAAAGAAGTTTTTGGTACCCTTCCTTATCCCTCTCACAATCAGAGCCACAGCTGTGGTCTCTAGACTTACGGAGAGGCATAGGATCTGGTGACTGAACTGTCCTGCTTTCAACATTTGTCGTTTCTTGCCACTTCTGAGTAAAAATAGAGCTGAGAATGACTGAAGTGAAATACCACCTTGGAGCCCCAGAGAGCCGAGGTGGGAGAGTTGGGGGGCTCCTTGGGTATGTGCCTGTCTGCCTCAGTATTGGGGAGGAGCCTTCTGTGCAGGAGCCAGACTGTGGGCCGATCCTGGACATAGGCTGGCCTTGCTGTGCTGTACAACAGAGCTTTCTCTCTTGGCTGTGGAAATATTTCAGGACTTCCTGTGGGATTTCCTCTGGAACTTTTATTATTACTGTTGTTATTATTATTTTATTTGAGAGAGGGAAAGAGGCAAAGAGAGAGAGAGAGAGGGAGAAAGAGAGAGAGAGAGAGAGAGAGAGAGAGAGAATGAGAATGAAGGAATGGGTGCACCAGGGCTTCCAGCCACCGGAAACAAACTCCAGATGCATGTGCCGTCTTGTGCATCTGGCTTACGTGGGTACTGGGGAATTGAACTGAGGTCCTTTGGCTTTGCAGGAAAGCGCCTTAACCACGAAGCCATCTCTTCCTATGGAGCCTTTTGACTTTTCTCTTGGAAGGGCTACATTAGGTCCTGGCTTCAGGCAGGGACAGCTCCTGGAAGGGTTGTGTGTACCACTCTTGTCTTCTACTTACCAGATACTTCCTGGTGCTCTGGTATTGGAGATCAGTAGGTTCTTCTTTCTGGGAAGAAATGGCCCTTTGTATGTGTAGTAGCCCGTTGGGAGCTGAGGAGCAGGCCTGGATTGCAGGCAAGTGACTGAGGGCACAGTTTCTCTCCTCTACTCTGTACCCTTTGGGAGGAATGTAGCTGGAATTGGCAGGCAAACACATGGGCTTTGGAGACCTGCTGGGACTCTTCGCTTAGCTGTTTACTTATCGCTTTGAGTTTCATTTAATCACCTGTAAGATGGGAACCACCTTACCAATCTCAGGAAAGGGTTGTTGAATTTTTAGCAAATAAAGTACAAGTTGTTATCAAAAGTTCAAGGCCTGCCTGGATGTCTAAGTGATTTTAGAGGCAGCCTAAGTAATTTACTGAGACTGTCTCAAAATTGAAGAAGAGCTGAGTGTGGTGGTGTGTGCTTTTAATCCCAGCACTCAGGAGGCAGGGTTGGAGGATGGTTGTGAGTTTGAGGCCATCCTTGGACTACTGAGTGGTTCCCATATCAGCTTGCGCTAGGTTTGAAAAGAACAAAACCAATAAGCAAACAACCCCCCCCCCTTTTTTTTTGAGGTAAGGTCTCACTCTAGCTCAAGCTGACCTGGAATTCACTATGTGGTCTCAGGTTGGCCTTGAAGTCTTGGCGATCCCCCTACCTCTGCCTCCCAAGTGCTGGGATTAAAGGCATGCAGCACCATACCATGTCTGGCTTTTTTTTTTTTTTTTTTTTTTAATGTGGAACTGGGGAGATGGCTCAGTAGATAAGGTGCTCACTGCTCAAGCCTAAGTACTGGAGTTTGATCCTCAGACCCCACATCAAAAGCCTGAAGCTATGGCTGGCACCTGTAATCCCTTCACTCTCATGATGAGATGAAAGGTGGAGAACTTCCTGGACGCAGTCAGTGAGCACAGCAAAAAAAACAGCAGAGCAAGATCCGGAGAAACAGCCTCCATTGAGATGGAATGGCAAGGACGGACTTAAGGTTGTTCTCTGACTTCAACAAGCGCACTGGGGCATGCATGTGCCTGCACACATAGGCAAATAAATAATTTTTTAAAAGACTGGCTATATAGCTCATTGGTAGAGCAGTTGCATACCATATGCAAGATACTAGGTTTGATGCCCAGGACTGCAGAAAATAACCAACCAGCAACTCTGAAGGCAAAATCAGAGAGGATCCCTTGAGCCCAAAAGTTTTAGATCAGGGTAAGCAACACAGCTAGACTCCTTCCCCTAATAATAAGCAACAACTGAACAAAAATAAAAAATTCAAACCCAGCTCGGTGTGGTACCTCACGCCTTTAATCCCAGCACTCAGGAGGCAGAGGTAGGAGGATGGCCCAGACTTCATGGCCACCCTGAGACTACATAGTGAATTCTAGGTCAGCCTAGGCTAGAGTGAGACCCTAACTTGGACACCCCCCCACACCAAAAAAAAAACCAAAAAAACAAAAACAAAACAAAACAAAAAATCCCTCAGAACCCAGAATAAAAAGCAGAAGAAAAACATACCCAGGATGCTCAGTTAAATAAGAATTTTGGGTTTATTCTTTTTTTGCGGGGGGGGGGGGGGTGTTTCAAGGTAGGGTCTCACACTAGTCTAGGCTGACCTGGAATCCACTATGTCGTCTCAGGGTGCCCTCGAACTCACAATGATCGTCCTACCTCTGGCTTCCAAGTGCTGGGATTAAAGGCATTGTGCCACCACATCTGACTCCCCATTTCTTGTTTTAATTAATTAATTTATTTATTTGAGAACAAACATTAGCATGCCAGGACCTCTTGTCATTGCAAATAAACTCCTGGTGCATGGGTCACATAGTGCATCTGACTTTACATAGGTCCTGGGCAATTGAACCCACAATAACAGGTATTGCAAGCAAGCACCTTTAATCACTGAGTCATCTCCCCAGTCCCCCCTTCTTTTGAGGCAGTCTCTCACTCTAGCCCAGGCTGACTTTGAATTCACTGTGTAGTCTCAGGGTGGCCTGGAACTCAATGATCCTCCTACCTCTGCCTCCTGAGTGCTGGGATTAAAGGTGTGCGCCACCATACCTGGCTCAGAATTTTATATAAGTAATGAGAAATTGAAAAAAATGAGTATATACCCTGCAAAATATAAGATATGCATATACTAAAGACCTATTTGTTACATACTCAAAATTCACATTTAACTGGATTTGTTTTTACCTTTTATCTGCTATGTGAACTACACTTGGTGAGGGTCCCCTGGAATGTTCCTTGCCTGTTTCCTGGCTTTCCTTTCTCCTTTGTGCCATATCCCTCATTCCCAGAGACCAATTTGGCGAAAAGATTTTGGATGTTGTCATAGAAATATTGGGGTTGTTTTTGTAGAGTTGACATAAAAAGACGATGATGTGATGATTGGAAAGATGCCAGTGATAATTGCTGAGTAACCTAACACTTGCTGTGTGTCCCACACTGTTACAAGGACATTATGTGTGTTAACTCCTGAATCTTCACAACACCCCTATGAAGAAGGTGCTTCAGGTGGATAGGCGGTCAGTGTTCTTAGTCTTGCTGTCTTTTTGGTGGTGCTGAGGGTAGCACCCAGGGCCTCTCTCATGCTGGGCAAGCTCTCTACCACCACGCTGTTTCCCCGGCCCTGTGTTCCTACTCTTAACCAGGACACTGTATTGCTCCATCTTCACCAACTGTCAGAGTTAAAAGACTTACATCTTTTTTTCAAGGTCAAGGACATGGTAACCTACAGGGATGATTTCACAAAGCAGGTGATAATGCAGCATGCTCCCAGGAGGAGGTGTGACTTCCTAGGTTCCCTGTGATCCTCACATGGAGAGAGGGCAGCTGGGCCCAAGGAGAGACGCTGGGAATTGTATCTTTCTGCCTGATACCCCATGACGGGCATGGAGACACTGGCCATGAACTAGCCTGTCCCTGGAACACATAACCACAACATCCCTGAGTGTTCATTGTGAGTCCCCGAAGTGAGCCTCCCTGCAGACTTGCGTGCAAGTCCTGATTCCTGCACCGTTTCAGACTTATTAAGCCTCAAAGAATTGTGCCTGTCTGTGATAGCTTCCTTCAGAGTCACTTTAATTCTGTCAGGCAGATCTCCTCCTTTATAAATTGAGTGTATAGCTTGATTGAAGATTAAGAGAATCCCTAAAAGTATCAGAAAGAAAAATTGTACCACTCCTCCCACCCTCAGAAGAGCCCCCCCCACCTCTGCTCTTCACTGCCCGGCTCTGCCCATGCTGCTTGTCAGAATGTTAGAAACCTGGCAAGCCCCGTTCTAGCACCAACTCTGCATGTGTATGCCATGGGGCATGAATGATGTTTAGAAACCAGCAGGCGCCATCTCCCCTGTCCCATAGCTTGGCTGGCTCCTGCAGGTATCTATAGCTTGCCCCTCAGGGCCACCTTGTAGCTGCCTGTCCTCAGCCCAGGCCAACCCCAGAGGCAGCAGTGTGGAAGTGTCCCTTGATGCAAGGACAGTCCCAGTCCTATCCCAGCTTGTGGCCAGAGGTCAGGCAGCACTGACAGCCCTGTTTGGCTTGAAGCATTGATTCTCAAGGCTTCCCCGACCTCAGCCTCTCCAGCCCAGATCCCAGTGTGGTGGTCTTTCCTCAAAGGCTTTGCCCGTTTCTCTTCCCAGCTCCTTCGGGTCTAGCACCATCTTCCTCCTCTCCCTGTCCCCGGTTCCTGGTCCCTCAGTGAGTGCTCCTTAGGAGATTAAGAGGGGCCCAGTGCCTCTGCCTGGTTACTCATCACCACCTCTGTGAGGGTAAACAGGAAACAGGTGGCACTGTCGGATTGGAAGTTGGGGGAGCTTGTAACAGGACTGTGACCACTATGTGAACAAGGTGAGGGCAGAGCCTGCCTTTCAGACCTGAGCCTAGAGGCTCTGAAGTCAGGGCTTCCAGGTTGTGTAGGAGCTACAACCAGGCAGGCGGTGAGGGGCTTCAGTCCCGTGTACCTGAGAAGGGTGGTTGGGGTTTGGAGTCTTGGTTCTGTACAGGGTGAGGGGCCCCAGCCCCATTGCCTTCTGTACTGAAGTGTCTGGTGTCTCAGTAGCGCCCTCTAGAGGCTGGGGCAGAGAACTGGGTAGGGATCCAAGAAGCCAGCCTGCGTCCTGGTTAATGCTCCCGAAACCTCCCAGCATACAGGGTATAATACCCACCCACGTGCGTCCTGGGCTTGGGTAATAATCAGCCCAGAAGATGACTGCTGGCTTTGTGTTGTTCACTGTGCTCTTTCATTCCAGAGCAAGGGATGGTTGTTATTAGTGATAAACACTAGCTGGGTATCCAGCTCCAAAGAGTCTTAATCATTCCCACTTCTCCAGGGGAGCGTCTAGCTTCCGAAGGATATGTGGATAAAGAAAAGAGAAATCACAACTGCAAAGCCTACATTTGAATCCCCAAAGCCCCACTTAATGTCCAGGCAGCAACATAAAGCAAGTCACTTAATGAGACTCTCCGCGGTGAAATATACCTCACAGGGCTGCTTTGGGGGCTGAGAGGGACATTGTGTATGATTAGCTAGTGACACTGGGAGTGATTAGACGACGTAGCAGGTGTCCTCAACCCAGTTGTAAAAAACAAAACAAAACAAAAAACTTGCTGTCCGGATTGCTGCGGGTTTCTGAAAAGCCCCGAATGTTTGCTAGGCAGGTGGTAAGCTTTGAGCGACCTCAGTCCTGTGTTCCTCAGAAGGGTGGGTGGGGTTTGGAGTCCTGGTTCTGTAGACTGTGAGGGCCCCCTCCCCCATTGCCTCTTTTATTCAAGTCTCTGGTCTTTTAGTAGCACCCCCTGGAGGCTGGAAGGTAAATAGCTCCATCAAGTAACTGTCTCCACTGGGCCAGCATCCCCTCTTGGCAGAGTGCATTATGACAGCTTGCTTCCTTCCCTCCCTCCCTACCCCTCCCTCCCTTGCTCCATGTCCCTCCCTTCTCCACTATGCTGGGAAGGTAGAATTTTTTTTAAAAAAATTATTTATTTGCAAGCAGTGCAAGGTAGAAGAGAGACAGAGAGATGATTGGAAGTCGGGCGTGGTGGTGCACGCCTTTAATCCCAGCATTCGGGAGGCAGAGGTAGGAGGATCACCATGAGTTCAAGGCCACCCTGAATACAGAGTGAATTCCAGGTCAGCCTGGGCTAAAGTGAGACTCTACCTCAACCCCCCCCCCCCAAAAAAAGGAGATGATTTGATGAAGTCCTCATCTGTAAATTCACAATACGGTGTAGTGTGTGCTCAGTGGCACAGTTGCCAGGTTGTCTTTGATTAACCTCAGTTATGGAACATGAGTGCCTGGCCCTTAGGAACCATTCATTAAGTCATTTTTTGCTCTCTGACAATATGTGTGATCAGAGGTGCAGTGGACATTGTCTCCAGGAAGAGCTTGCTGTGGGTCCCTGTCCTCTCAGCCCCAAAGGACCTATTCTCCCTGGACAACATTCATTTCCCCCACAGTGGCTTCACTCACAGGGACCTGCAGTTCTTATATACCATCCTTCGTTCCTTTGAGCCCAGGCACTGGTCAGCGTCATTGACTTGGCCTCCCAAGTGCTGGCATTACAGGTGTGCATCACTGTGCCTGGATGGACTCCTTCATATTAATGGTGAAAATTGTCATTGGCTTTATTGGTTGCTTGTGGTAACTGATTCTGTTTTTATTTTCATTTTTGTCTTTTTGAGGTGACATGTGAAATATACATGCAAAAGGACATATATAATGTCTGGGTTTGGATTTCTTATATTTATTTGAGGTGAGGGGATGAGAATGAATGAGGATGGGTTGCCAGGGCCTCCAGTCACTGCAGATGAACTCCAGATGATTTTGCTGTCTTTTGCATGTAGTTTTATGTGGGTTCTGGGGAATCGAATCTGGGTCTTTCGGCTTTGCCAGCAAGCACTTTAACTGCTAAGCCATCTCTTCAGCCCTGGGTAAAAAAAAAAAATTCTTTTTTTACTTTTTACTTTTTAACATTTTACTATTTATTTATTTGAGAATGAGAGAGAGAATGAGCATGCCAAGGCCTTCAGCCACTGCAAATGAACTCTAGACTCATGCATCACCTTGTGCATCTGGCTTATGTGGGTCCTGGGAAGTCAAACCTGGGTCCTTTGGCTTTGCAGGCAGGTGCCTTAACCACTAAGCTGTCTCTCCCTGGGTTTGGTTTTAATAAGAACTAAGAAGATGAACATGCATTAACCGTCTATTTAGTTGTGAGAGGACATTTGCAGACATGAGAGGCTGCTGTGTGCCTGACATTCATTTGCTAGTACAGAGCACCTCAGGCCGGGGCTGCACACAACAGACAGTTGTGTTACCTCACAACTCTGCAGGCCACAAGTTAAAGATCAAGGCATCAGCTGGGTTGGTTCCTTTTGAGGTGTGAGAATCTGTTGAGATCTCTCTCCTGCCTTCTCACTGTGGGCTGCTGACAGCCTTTGTAGATGTGCCACCCTGATCTCTATCTTCTCATGACCTTCTCTGTCTGTGTCAAGATTTTGCTTGTAAAGAGATACAAGCCACTTTGGATTAAGGCCCGCCTAATTGGAACGGTCACATAGTAACTTCATTACCTCTACACACATCCTGCTTCCAAATCAGGTCACGTTTCGAGGCACTGATGTGAAGACTCTAACACACATTTTTTAGGGGGGAGGACTCAGCCCACATCACTGCCCCCAATACCCACAGCAGGTAGAAGTGCCCCCATTGTCTTGAGTTTCATGTTAGTCATATCCTCTTCTTTGTTTTACTACATAGCTATGCATTCCTAACTAACATAACCGTGTAATTTTGCTTGTAATTTATATATATTGTATCTTATTTCTGTGGCTTCCTTTTTTCTGCTTCGAATTAATGTTTTTGAAGTTCATCTTTGTTCTTGCCTATAGCTCTAAATTATTCATGGTCAAATCTGCCTGGAATTCCATGGAAGGAATAAACTAAAATTTACTTAGTATTAATAATATTGTACTCCTATGTGGTGACACATGCTTTTAATCCCAGCACTTGGAAGGCAGAGGTAGGAAGATCGCCATGAGTTCAAGGCCACCCTGAGACTACATAGTGAATTCCAGGTCAGCCTGGGCTACAGTGAGACCCTACCTCAAAAAACCAAATATATATATAAATATATAAATATACACACACGCACACACGCATGTGCACACACACACACACACATTATATGAATGGAACAAGCTTTATAGGATCATTCCTACTTGTAGTAGGTAAGATATTTCTTTGCAAGTGCAGGGAATGTAGCTCAATGGTAGAGCACTTGCCTAGTATGTGCAAGGCCCTGAGTTCAATTCTTTTTATTATTTTTATTTATTTATTTGGTTATTTGAGGTAGGGTCTTACTGTAGCCTAGGCTGACCTGGAACTCACTGTCTAGTCTCAAGGTGGCCTGGAAATTACAGCAGTCCTCCGACCTGGGCCTCCTGAATCCTCGGATTAAAGGTGTCACCACGCCTGGCTTTATTATTAATTATTTTAAAATATTTATTTATTTGACAGAGAAAGAGGGAGGGGGAGAGAGAGAGAGAAAGAGGAAAGGAGAGAAAGGGCATGCCAGGGCCTCCAGCCACTTCAAATGGAACTCTAGACACTTGCACCCCCTTGAACATTTGGCTAACATGGGTCCTGGGGAATCAAACCTGGGTCCTTTTGGCTTTGCAGGCAAACACCTAACCACTTTGGCTTTGTCGTTTATTACGAGAGAGAGATGAGAGAGAATTGGCATGCTAGGGTCATAGCCACTGCAGTTGAACTCCTTGCACCTCCTTGTGGGCAAGTGTGACCTTGTGTGCACGTGTCACCTTGTGTCTGGCTTATGTGAGTTCTGGGGAGTGGAACCTGTGTTCTTAGGCTTCGCAGTCAAGCACCTTAACTGCTAAGCCATCTCTCCAGCCCCTGAGTGCAATTCTTAGTGCCATAGCAAGAAAATTCCTTTGTAACCCATTCCAAAAGGTGACCCCACCACGCTGGTTGCATAGCCTATTAATGAGCCAACCTGCGGTGTGAAAGAACGCAGGGCTGTTGCACCCATTCCCGCATCGCGTGTCTGTCTTGGTGGCTCTGCCAGGTCGGCCCAGGCCACAGCCCTGCTGCTCTCACCAGCTGTCTGTCCGCGCACCCACTGACGTGAGTCCACCATGCCTGCAGGTTCTCATCTTCCATCTGTCCTGGTCAGCTTCTCGCTACTCCTGCTGGGTGTGTTCGAGCTGTGGTCTTGCTGCCTCTGTGGCTGTGGCTTTAGAGACCAGACCCCTGGCCATGTTAGCATCATATGGTCTGTGATATTGCTCATTGAGTCAGTCACAAAAGGAAGGATAGGATCTGGGCCCATGTTGCCTGGGGTCCTAACTTGGTCACTTAGCAACTATGTAACCTGAGGAAAGATACCTGATCACTCTGTGCTCCAGTTTCTTCGTCTGTTAAGATGGAAATAATGCCTACTTCACGACGCTGTGTATGGATGAAATAAATTCACTTATCGTGCCTGTGTAAGCTGCTATTATTTTTACTGAGCCTGCCTTTGCACCAGGACCTGGAATTGGCCTAATTCATTGCTAGGATCTCTGGACACAGTGGCTCCATTGGAAAAGTCAGAGTGTTAAAAGGAGGAAGGAGAGGTGGATAGAAGAGCGGTTTCTGGATTCAGGCTGCTGCATTCAGATCCTAGCTCCACATTCACTGGCCTCGTAGCAGTGAGCAGACAGCTTAGCATTTCTGTGTCTGGACTGACTCATCTGCAGTGGGGATGGTGATGTGGCTGGCCATGTAGTTGTTGAGAGGATTGAGTGCAATAAATGCATATGACCCAGCCAAAGCCTTAGGAGATAGTGTTTTAGAAAACTGAAAAGTGGTTTATTTGTCCACAGGACACTGTGACGCCCCCTTGTACAAGAAACAGCCACCAGAGAGAGATTCCATCATCAGAGGCTCAGTTCTCCCCTGGACCCCTCTTCATGTACCGCCTTCCCTGGTGTAGCGACCTGATGGCTGTTTTCAGCTGGGTCCCCACAGGGTTTGGTGAGGATCTGAAGTTGAACCAAGGGTCACCAGGATCCAGGCATGCCATCCCCCACCATGAAGGCCTTGCCTTCTCCTGATGGCCATGGCCACACCTTGCCTGCCCTCCACCCTCCCGTTCTTGTTATTAGCCATAGGGGAAGGGAGGGAGGGAGGGTTGTTCCACCACATGTACCTGACATTATCTATTCCCAGCCTCCGCAGCTGACCCAAACCACCGCTTCCCCAGCAGCCTCTCCTAGCCCCTTGGTGGTGGTCCCAAATCAGAGCCTGGTTGGTGTCTCCTTGCTTAAATCCCTTTCCTGTAATCCCATTACTCAGGAGGGGGAGGGAGAAGGATTGGAGTTTGAGGCAGCCTGGGCTACTTGAGAGACCCTGTCTCCGAAAACTAAAATTGTATTTAAAAAGAAATAAGATCCTGGACTAGAGAGATGGCTTAGCGGTTAAGGCAAAGTCAAAGGATCCCAGTTCGATTCTCTAGGACCCACATAAGGCAGATGCACAAGGGAGGGAGTGCATGCATCTGGAGTTCGTTTACAGCGGCTAGATGCCCTGGTGTGCCCATTGTCTGTCTCTCTCTCTCAAGTAAGTAAGTAAGTAAGTAAGTAAGTAAGTAAGTAAGTAAGTAAATAAATAAATAAATAAAATATATCTAAAAAATACATGTGATCCTTTTGTGTCTCTGTGTTACTCTCTAGCTGCCTGGCACGCCTCCTGGGCTTTGTGGCACGGCCCTGCTGTCCTTCCCCACCCGCGCTGTCCTTCCCCAACCACTATCCTTTCCCACCCTCTTGCTCATCCCACCCCTCACCTTTAGCTGTGGTAGCACTAACCCTTCAAGTGGCCCCTAACTCCACACTCTGTGAAAGCCCACTTGCCCACCACCCCCTTCAAGCAGCTCCAACAGAGCACACCTGATAATGCTCAAGGTTATGAGATACTTAAGAACACAGACTCTGGAGCAGACTGTCCTGAGGATGATCTTGGCCATACCACTCACTGGCTGTATGATCTCGGACTAGTTACTTAACCTCTCTGTTCCTGTTTCCCCACTGATGAAATGGGAACTAAGAATCAAGTGAACCAGTACACACTTGTAGCATATAGTAAATGTGTGTCTGTCCGTCATCAGGGCAGAGGTTGAGTTTGGTTTGCCTCCCAGCTATGTCCCCATCACCTGCTGCAGTGCCTGGCATATGTAAGTGCACATGACACATCTGTCCGTGGAATGAAGGAACCCCTTTCACCTTCTTGAAGAAATGCTTGTACTTACCTTTTGCCCATTTTTCACTCAGGGTGGTTTGAATCAGATGCCCCTATAAACTCATGTGTTCTAAATGCTTGGTTCCCAGCTTGTGGCAGTTTGGGAGGTAGAGCCTTACTGGAGGAGGTGTGTTTCTGGGGGCAAGCATAGGGTGTTACAGTCCAGCTTCCCTCTTGACAGAGCTCAGCTCACTCTCTTGCTGCTATTTTTCACCTGCCAAATAAATTCTTTCCTCCCATCAGCTGCGTTTGGTCAGGTGTTTTGTCCCAGCATTGTGAACATAATTTATTGATGAATTGTAAAATTGGCTTTTCTTCTTTTTTTCCCGCCTGTATGTATGCACGTGTTTGCTTATGTGTGTGGAGACCAGATGATGACCTGGGGTGTCATCCTCAAAAACACCATCTCTCCTGCTTGAGACGGGGTCTCTCATTGGCCTGGAGCTCACCAATGAGGCTAGACTAGCTGGCCAGCAAGCCTCAGGTATCCTGTCTCCACTTCTCCAATGCTGGAAGTACAGGCACATGTCACCACACCTGTCATTTTATATGGGTTGTAGGGATTGAACCTAGGTCTTCATGTTTGAAAGGCAAGTGCTTTACCCATTAAGCCATCTTGCCAGCCCCATAAATTTTCTTTATTTGAGAGACAGAGAGAGAGAATGGGCATACCAGGGCCTTCAGCCACTGCATACAAACTCCAGACTCATGGGCCATCTTGTGCATCTGGCTTACATGGGTCCTGGGGAATTGAACCAGGGTCCTTTGGCTTTGCAGGAAAGCACCTTAACTACTTATCCCATCCCTCTAGCCCAAATTTTCTTTCTTCCTCTCTCTCTCACTTTCTTCCTTTCTTCTTTGTTTTTCCAGGTAGGGTCTCACTGTAGCCCAGGCTGAACTGGAATACACTATGTACTCTCAGGGTGGCCTCAAACTCATGGTGATCCTCCTACCTCTGCCTCCTGAGTGCTGGGATTGAAGGCATGTGCCACCAAACCCAGCTTCAAACTTTTCTTTATATGATTCAAGTCTCCTGTCAGACATATGGTGGTTTCCAAATATTTTTTCACTCTATGAATTATCTTTTTACCCTTTTTTTTTTCCCCGAGGTAGGGTCTCACTCTGGCCCAGGCTGACCTGGGATTCACTATGTAGTCTCACGCCTGGCTCACTCGCTCCCCCCCCCCTTTTTTTTTTGAGATAGGGTCTTGCTCTAGCTCAGACTGACCTCAAACTCACCGTGATTCTTCTACCTCAGCCTCTGGAGTGCTGGAATTAATGGTGTGTGCCGCCACCACCCCTGGCTTGCTCTTTACTTTCTTGATGGTATCCTTAGGAGTGCAATATTTTTATGTTTTGATGATACACATTTAAAATTTTTTTTAAGTTTTATTTTATTTTAGTTTTTTGAGAGAGAGAAAGAATAGGTATGCTAGGGCCTTGAGCCACTGTCAATGAACTCCAGACACATGTGCCTCTTTGTGCATCTGGCTTGCATGGGTCCTGGGGAATCAAGCCTGGTCCTTTGGCTTTGTAGACAGATGTTTTAACTGCTAAGCCATCCCTCCAGCCCTGATTTTTTTTTTTCAAGTATACTTTATTTATTTCAGAGAGAGAAATAGAGAGGGAGAGAATGGGCACTCCAGGACTTCCATCAACTGCAAATGAATTCCAGATGCATGCGCCACCTTGTGCATCTAGCTTACATGGGTTGTGGAGAATTGAACTGGAATCTTTTGGCTTTGCAGGCAGACACCTTAACTGCTAAGCCATCTCTCCAGTCCCAGCCCTGATTTTTAAATTTATTTATTTGAGAGAGGAAGATGGGGGGGTGTTGGAGGGAGAGATTGGGGGCATCAGAACCTCTAGCCACAGTAAACATATTCTAGATGCATGTATCACCTTGTACATTTAGCTTACATGGTGACTGGTGAATCAAACCTGGGTCCTTAAGCTTCACAGATAAGCACCTTAACCACTAAGCCATCCCTCTAGCCCTGATAGACATTTTATCCATATATGTTGTATCATTATCTAAGAACCTTTTGCCAAAATCTAAGGTTATGAAGATAATACCCCTGTGGTTTCTTCTAAGTGTTTTATAGCTATAACTTTTATATATATGTTTTTAATCCATCTTGAGCTAATATTTTTGGGGTTTTGTATTGCTTTGTTGTGACAGTCTCACTTTGTAGTCCAGACTGGCCTAGAATTCACTGTGTAGACCAGGCTGGCCTCAAACTTGGGATGATTCGGCCTCAGCCTCTCAAGTTTGGGATTATAGGTATGAGCCACCATACCTGGATCAATCTAATAGGTATTTTATTTTTTTGGTTTTCTGAGGTTGGGTCTCACTCTAGCCCAGGCTGACCTGGAATTCACTATGTAGTCTCAGGGTGGCCTTGAGCTCATGATGATCCTCCTCCCTCTGCCTCCTGAGTGCTGGGATTAAAGGCAATGTGCCACCACACCCAGCTTGGTTTTGTTTTTACAGGGCTGAGGATTAGAATGCAAGGCATCTCGCATGCCGTGTAAATCCTCTGTCACTGTGCTGTACCCTCAGTCCCAGGTTAAGTTTTGAAGCAAGAAGCCAGTTTCACTCTTTTGTGTGTGCCAATCCAGTTGTCCCAGTACTATCTGCTGAAAAGACTATTCTTTTTTTGTTGTTGTTCATTTTTATTTATTTGAGAGTAACAGAGAGAGAAAGAAGTAGGTAGAGAGAGAAGAGAGAGAATGGGTGCGCCAGGGCTTCCAGCCACTGCAAACAAACTCCAGACGCATGCACCCCCTTGTGCATCTGGCTAACGTGGGTCCTGGGGAACTGAGCCTCGAACTGGGGTCCTTAGGCTTCACAGGCAAGCGCTTAACTGCTAAGCCATCTCTCCAGCCCAAGAATATTCTTTCTTTATTGAATGGCCTTGGCACCCTAGTCAGACTAGGGTCTGGAGATGCGGCTCGGTGGTAGAGCAGTCGCCTAGTGTGCAAAAGGTCCTGCATGATCGGCAGGTGCTCTGCCGCTGGTCTGCACCCTTAGCCCTGTACTTGGGTTTGATTCCTAGCTCCAGAAGCAAAAAGTCAGTTGATTACTTGTAATGCCAGCACTTGGGAGGCTGAGGCACTGGGGTGTTAAGTTTGAGACCAGCTGGGCTTTGTTTGAGGGATTCTTCTTAAAAACAAAACAACTGCAACCTTGGCCATAGATGCATGGGTTAATTTCTGGACTTTGGGGGTCCACCCTGCGGATGTGTTTGTAGACAGTCACCTCCAGCCCTGGCCGTTTTCCACCTCTCCGCAGTCCTGGAGGCTCCTGCAGCATGCATTACTGGGACTTCCCATAGTGAAACACATCTCCCAAGTGGCCCCTGGCGCTAATCACTTCCCGCACCTGTCACGGTGACCAGTGGGAGGGTACAGCGGGGCCCCCAAAGTGCAGGCCTCTGGCAGGGTGCAGGTCCCAGAGCAGTACCTGTTTGTGCCAGGCCCAGCTCCTGATTGGATGTGCCCGGTAGGAGGGAGCTGGGGTTGGAGGTGGCTGTTGGGTGGAGGAAGGTGCACCTGTGGGAGGGAAGCGCTCTTGTCACCGCAGGAATCCGCACCGGCAGCGAGGGAGGGCGCGCCCTGCATCCATGGGTAGGCGCCCACCCAGAAGCTAGGGAGCCCTAGCCCTGCCAGCTCTGCTCCCATGGCTTCCTTTCCTTGCCTTTCGGGTGAGGGTGGGGAGGACTGAGTGAGTCGACTCCCCCAAGTTTCTGAGTGCTTTGCTCCATGAATTGGGATCCTGGGTGGGTTGAGTGACTGTTGAGCAACCAAGAGGCTCTGAAAAGTGGAACTGAGAGTGTGGGGACAGGCTAGCTTACAGAAGACTCCTGGGGAGGACCTCATAGCCCACTGGTAGTATGTCTTGACTCCAGAAGACGTCAGGGGTCCTGGGCACTTCCGTGCTAAGAATGTTACAGGCAGAGAGCTATGAGGCTGACACGTTGATTGTGAATTCTTTTGTTTTTTTTCTTCGTGGTGTTGGGGATGGAACCCAGGGCCTCGTGCATGATCGGCAGGTGCTCTGCTGCTGGTCTGCACCCTTAGCCCTGCACATGTTGACTTTGGAAGAGCTGGACCCCCTGTGGGCTGAGGGCAGGGGTATTCTCTGCGGTGGATGCTGGCTCAACAGGTGGGAGGAGACTGTGTGAGAGTGGAGTCCCGAGGCAAAGCCTGTCTCCTAAGATCTACAGCCTCCAAGGTGCATCCTCCACAAGTGGCAGCCACTGTCGTGACATTGTGTTCATTAGGGGCACAAGGAGAACCCACTGTTCACTTCGTGGCCCTGGTCCCTCACATCCAGCCTTGGACCTGAATTGGGGGTGGGGGCGAGCAGAGTTTCTGTAGGCTGTGTGCCCATCTTCTCCTCTTCGTTTGTTCTCCCCACTCGCCCGCCCTGGAGTGGGAACAGAGCTGTGTGAGTGAGTTGGACTCGCTCACTGCCTGAGAATTGCATCAGCCCCGCCTGGCAGGCTGGAGCAGGAGCCTGTTGCTATGGTGACCAGAGGCTCCAAACCAGTAAGCAGGATGAGGTATAGCCGGGTGTGGCTCTCACCTTGTGCTGCGGGCATGTGCCATGCTCTCAGTCTGGTGGGCCTGCATTCCCAGCCCTCTGGAGGTGCCATCTGCTTCAGTAGGCATGATGGGATGCTCCAAAAGCTGGGCATTATTCGCCAGATTGGGTGTGTGTGACCAAAGGACACAGGTGGGCATTGCAGGCCCCCTCCCTGGCCCTTCTGCTTAAGTCTGGCGTTGGGGTGAGCTTGGGATTTGAGCAAGTAAACCAGATTCTGAGGAAATAAAAGAGGGTGCATACATACCCCATGTCCCGTAACAAAAGGCTGCTCTGAATCCCCGATGATAAAACCTGCCCCATCTGCCCTTTTATTTTTCCTTACCACCTGACAGAGCTCATAATCTTGCTAAAGATAACAACTGCTTGGTTGAGTCAGCAAGATGCCTCCCATCGGTGTCTCATCTTTGCTTCAGTGGGAAAGGAGGGGAACGTCTGTGTTCCCAACACAATGGGCACCTGCAGGGTGTCTTATTAAGGTGGACCCCTCTCTGTCTTTCTGTGGCGGCCTCTCTCCTCTGCTCTGAGGAGTAGGTAGTCAGGTAGTGCTGGCTTTATTTTGAAATGTAACAAAAAGTTCATGACTTGCCATAGCATTGAGCTGTCATAGTGGGCCTCTGTGCCTTCTTGCTGTTTTGGATTTCAGAGACCACCAGAGTCGGGAACTAGCCGTGCTCTGGTGGAGAAGCCATGGTAGCAACCAGCAGGAAGAACCCCGGGTCTGTGTGGTGTGACGGACTGAGGCCACTGAACAGGATGGAAATGGCTATACAGCCTGGACCGTGTAGCCTGTGGGCAGAGGAGCCCCTCAGGGGAGAACACTGACGGAGCACAGACAGCGACATAGATGGAGCTGGGGGTTTGTGCTTGGGCCTCTGTAGAGGTTATGACTAATTGTCATATGACTTCGCAGAAGTGGATCTGGGTTAAATAAGATGCCTTAGTTCCAGAGGAGAACCAGGGCTTGGTGAGAGCCCAGAAGTCAGATCTCCCTGGCTGAGCCTACACGGAAGAGCGGTTGTAGCTGGCGCTCTCTGAGTGCACTTGGGAGGTACTCACTCCGCCCCGCAGAAGCCCCGTGAGTGTGCGTGCTATTATTATCCCATCTTGGAGACAAAATAGGCGCAGAGAGGTTACGGTGACTTGCCCCTGTGGCACAGCTGATAAGAGGCGGTGCCTGGGATTCAAACCAAGCATCCTGATCCCCGGAGCTTGAGATCTACGCCAACTGCTCCACTGACTCTGCTTTTACCTCCTGAAAGGACGATTGTAAGTCAGCCTGGGGATCCACCCTCCACTCGGGAGGGACAGAGAGCGTGTGTCTGTGTGTACAC
The DNA here is from genome assembly GCF_020740685.1 of Jaculus jaculus. Lineage (NCBI taxonomy): Eukaryota > Metazoa > Chordata > Mammalia > Rodentia > Dipodidae > Jaculus > Jaculus jaculus. The sequence continues at coordinate 84,291,191 of NC_059110.1, read as the reverse complement.
GCGTCAACCCAGTACTGGAAGGAGGGGTCTGCTGGTGCTGCGAGCTGTGCAGGTGGGAGACTGTACCCTGTGCCTTTGCGGGAGCCCAGAGCAGGCGGTGCGCCTCCCACTCTTAGCCTCCCCTCTCCCACCCTGCGTGGTTCCTAGGAGGTGGTGGGGGACATGAGGCACCGTTGCCTCTGTTTCGAGAATGGAGGATCTCGCATGGATCTTGTACCTGGACTGCCTGTCCAGCCCTGTCAAAGGGCCTGGGCTCCCAGGAACAAGCTCAGGTCTGAGGACTGAGCAGGGGTGGCAGCCCAGACGGGTTGTGAAAGTGGGAGCATGGCTGCCATGTGCGGGACCTGTGCTGTCGCGCCTCTTCGGTGCTTGGCTCCCTGCGTGAGGCTGGCCTTCTCGGGTCTTTCCCAAAGCCAGGGCAGTGCGAGGAGTAAGAGCAACAACAGTTAACAGCTGCTAATGCCAGGCTCTTCTTAGGGCTTTGCCATCATTTAACTGTCAAGAAATGCTTTATGAAGGCTTTTTGTTTTTTTGGGTTTTTTCGAGGTAGGGTCTCGCTGTAGCCCAGGTGACCTGGAATTCACTATGTAGTCTCAGGGTGGCACTAACTCACCACTGTCCTCCTGCCTTGGCCTCTGAGTGCTGGGTTTAAAGGCGAGCGCCAGCACGCCAGGCTCTGTGAGGTTTTGTGTGTTACTGTTACTATCTGCATCTTATAAATGAAGACACTAAAGCATAGAGTAAGCAAGTTGCTCAAGGTCAACATTAAGAATGGGATTGAGCCGGGCGTGGTGGTGCACGCCTTTAATCCCAGCACTCGGGAGGCAGAGGTAGGAGGATCGCCGAGAGTTCGAGGCCACCCTGAGACTACAGAGTGAATTCCAGGTCAGCCTGAGCTAGAGTGAGACCCTACCTCAAAAAAAAGAATAGGATTGAGGGCAAGGTGTGGTGTGTGGTGGTATACACCTTTAATCCCAGCATTCAGTAGGCAGAGGTAGGAGGATCACCATGAATTCAAGGCCACCCTGACCTGAGACTACATAGTGAATTCCAAGTCAGCCTGAGCTAGAGTGAGACCCTACCTTGAAAAACCAAAAAAAAAAAAAAAAACCACATTACAGAAGAATGGGATTGGGGTCTGGAGAGACGGCTTAGTGGTTAAGATGCATGCCTGCAAAGCCTAAAGACCCAAGTTCAATACTCCAGGTCCCATGTAAGCCAGATGCATATGGTGGTGCATGCATCTGGAATTCATTTGCAGTGACTAGAGGCCCTGGCACACCCATTCTCACGCCCACCCCCCTCTCTGTCTCTAAACAAACTAAAAAAGCCCTGAGGAGCTGGGCATGGTGGTGTACACCTTTAATCCCAGCACTTGGGAGGCAGAGGTAGGAGGATAGCTGTGAGTTCGGGGCCACCTTGAGAATACAGAGTAAATTCCAGGTCAGTCTGGGCTAGAGTGAGGCCCTACCTTGAAAAAAAATAATAAAAATAAATAAATACTAAGAAACCCTGAGTACATTAGAACATTATGCTTATGATACATGAGCCCTAGCATGGTGGTGATTGTACTTCAGAACACTAACCTGTGCACCTAAAAATGATGACAAGCTTTATTATACATATATAGGCACATATATCTTACCCCAATTTGAAAAAAATTCTATTTTTTTAAATTAATTAATTAATTTATTTATTTGAGAGCGACAGACACAGAGAGAAAGACAGAGGGAGAGATTGAGAATGGGCGCGCCAGGGCTTCCAGCCTCTGCAAACGAACTCCAGACACGTGCAACCCCTTGTGCATCTGGCTAACGTGGGACCTGGGGAACCGAGCCTCGAACCGGGGTCCTTAGGCTTCACAGGCAAGCTCTTAACCGCTAAGCCATCTCTCCAGCCCAAATTCTATTATTATTATTATTTTTTTAAATATTGGTTGATCATGGGATCCTTTTTTTTTAAAATATTTTTTGTTCATTTTTTATTTATTTATTTGAGAGAGACAGACACAGAGAGAAAGACAGGTAGAAGGAGAGAGAGAGAATGGGCGCGCCAGGGCTTCCAGCCTCTGCAAACGAACTCCAGACGCGTGCGCCCCCTTGTGCATCTGGCTAACGTGGGACCTGGGGAACCGAGCCTCGAACCGGGGTCCTTAGGCTTCACAGGCAAGCGCTTAACCACTAAGCCATCTCTCCAGCCCCCAAATTCTATTATTTTTAAAGGCAGACAGCAATAAATAACAGAGATAGGAACCCTTGCCAGAGATGACCCAGGTTTTGGAGTCACCTCCTGAGTCACAAAGGCAGCTTCCATCTCCAGAGCGCATTTCTGTCTTGTAGCCAACTTCCTGGCATAGGATAAGCCTGGCTCAGCCCTTCGCAGGGCTGCCAGGCACTTATGAGCTCTAATTCCAACGCTCCCTCTCCCATCAGGCAGTACCTGGGCTCCCACTTCAGAATCCAACCTATCCCCAAAAGAGGACAAAAGCAGCAGGCAGTGTCCCCAGGAGAATGCAGAGCAGCCTGGGGATCGCAGCAAGGAAGACAATTCCCCAGGTCACCGTGTGCTCTGGCTCTGCTTCACCTCCCTACTTCCTGGGTTCCCCCCCCCACCCCAGTCTGCACAGTTCCATTCTCCCACCTAGCAGTAAGACATGCCAGTCTCACTTCCAGAGGATGGCAGCCTCCAAAAGTTGCTGAATGCATGGCCAGATGTGGTGAGGGGTAGGTGTCTTTACGTGGCACCCACAGCAGGGGTAGCTCCAGAGCACAGGCCAGAGATGATAAGCCAAAGAAGATTAGTCACCAGGCCTCCTGACTGATGAGCCTGCTCTGCCCCAGGTGGACCAGCAAGATGTGGCTGGAGGGCTGGGGAGATGGCTCAGTAGTTAAAGGTGCTTGCTTGCAAAGTCTGCCAGCCAGGGTTTAATTCTCTAGCACCTATGTAAATCCAGACGCATAAAGTGGTGCAAGAGACTCATGTGTGTGTGTGTGCATGCACACACACATTAAAAAAATATTCAGGGCTAGAGAGATGGCTTAACAGTTAAGGCACTTGCCTGCAAAGCCAAAGGACCCAGGTTCAATTTCCCAGGACCCAAGCAAGCCAAATGCATAAGATGGCACATGCATCTGGAGTTTGGAAGTGGCTGGATGTCCTGGCATGCCCATTCTTTCCACCACCCCCACTTTCTGTCTCTCAAATGAATAAATATATTAAAAAAAAAAAAGATGCAGCTGGAGCAGCCAAGGGCCAGCTAGCTATCTCTGCTGCCAGGATGGCTGAAAATGTCTCTTCCATAGGCAGGCAGGCACATGAGTACAAAGACAGAGAAGGGCATGGCTCCCACTCAAGCTAGAGGCTGACTGATGTGAGCCACATCTAAAGTCTCCCAGGAAGTATGAACGCAAGCCTCTGAATGGAGGGCCAGAGAAGGCTTACAGGGCCCGGGGGTTTCCTCTAGGAGCCATGACAGGACTTGGTAGTGTATGTGCATCCAGTGCACTGGTTCAGGAACCACACTGCCTGAATTCAATCCCATTCTTTTTTTTTTCTCAATTTTTATTAACATTTTCCATGATTATAAAAAATAACCCATGGTAATACCCCCCCCATTTTCCCCTTTGAAATTCCATTCTCCATTATATCCCCTCCCCATCTCAATCATTCTACTTACATATATACAATACCAACCTATTAAGTACCCTCCTCCCTTCCTTTCTGGATGTTGAGGTTACAGGCATGTGCCACCAAACCTGGTTTATGTGATAAAGTTCTAGGCATAAAACTCAGGGCTTTGTGCATTCTAGGCAAGCTTTCTACCAACTGAGCCATAATCAACCTCCTGTCCTCAGGGTTCATCTGGCAGTAGAGGTTAGAATTTTCTTCAATCTTGAGGTGAAAGATGCTGCATTGTATGTAGATAGCACATTTGTTTAGTCTTTCATCCGTGGTAGACTTATGTTCCATCTACCATTTTGGCTGTTGTGGATAATGCTGCTGTGAACATGGGTGTTCCTGTCTACTTTGGGGATATCTTCATAAGTTAGTAGGCCATTCTTGGAGTTTAGTTTGGGTTTGGCCTGTAGTCATAGTCTGGGAAGCGTGGACAGGTGACCATAGAGTTAGGGAGGACCTGACCCGTTGGTGTCCACTTCTACTAAACATTAAGCTGTCGGAAGCCTGGTGTGATGATACCTGCCTGTAATCCCAGCAATAGGGAGGCGGAAGCGGGAGGGTCAGGGTGTAGTCCAGGTTGGGCTACACAAGGAGTTCTAGCCTGGTGTGTGTAGTGAATCCCTGTCTCAACACAACAAGCCACTAAGGCAAACTCCAAATTGCTTGGGCTTTTTTCACCAGTCTACTTGTAAGAGGAAATTCTTAAATTTCCTTCTCTTTTGCTCCCAGAAGGGAATGGTGGATTCCTGCTTCTCCCCTAAACAGAAGGGTGACTGTGACATGAGTTGGCATGGTCCATGTTAGGGAAAATGGATTAGCAAGTCCTGGGACATATGGGTGGGTGGGGGGGCATCTCTTAGCTTGTGGTTGACCAGTCGACCACACACATGCAGGGGTTGGTTGGGAGGGTCTTAGGGCCATTGGCTATGTTTTAGGGCCAAGTCAGCCCTGAAACCCCCGGGACTTAGCACAAGCAAGGGCGCTTCTTTTTTGTAAAAATATTTTTTTGAAAATGATTTATTTGAGGGGGGGGGGAGAGAATTGGCACCCCAGGGCCTCCAACCACTGCAAATGAACTCCAGTTGCATGTGCCACCTTGTGCATCTGGCTTACGTGGGTCCTGGGGAATTGAACCTGGGTCCTTTAGTTTTACAGGCAAGTGCCTTAACTGTTAAGCCATCTCTCTAGTCCTCCAGCTGCTTTTAACTTGCTGATCCATTGCAGGTTATCAGGGCCCTCTGCCTCAGCTAGTCATTCAGGTGGATTTGTGTCACTGACTTGAAGGAGGAGTGGCAGAATCACCATCTTTATAAATTTCATTTTATTTAAAATTTCATTTTATTTTATTCTATTTTTTAATTTTTTTGTTTATTTACTTGAGATAAAGAGAGAATGGGCACACCAGGGCCTTCAGCCACTGTAAAAGAACTCCAGACACATGTACCACCTTGTGCATCTGGCTTTCATGGGTTCTGGGGAATCAAACTTGAGTCCTTTGGCTTTGCAGGCAAGCACCTTAACCACTAAGCCATCTCTCCAGCTCAGAATCACCATTTTTACATGCCAGGACTGTCATGGTCTCATGGAGTCCTCATAATGATGTTTCATTCCATGTCACCATTTCTCCTACCCTCTAAGCTGTGCTTCCTGACAACTGGGCACCTGTTCTATAGAGAGACACAGGCTGACCAGAGCAGTGGACATTGGAGGTGGCAGGGCCACAAGGGCCCGTGTGTGACCTTATGCATATCAGGACATGGACAGAGAGCAAGAACAGGTACTGGTTTTGCCTTTTCCCAGCTTGTTCCTCACCTGGCTTCGCTGCCCTCCTGGAGAAGGTGGTGTGTGGAAGAGGCAGAGACTCCAAGGGAGTCCTCTTGTCTCTTCTTAGGGCCGCAAAGTCCCAATCATTCTATAGCTGAGAGAGAGGCCGAGATGAATTTTGAAGATCTCTCTTATAGACCTATCCACTGGAGGGGGGTGAAATATATATATGGCAGCACTGGGAATTGAACCCAGGCTTGCACATATGTTAGATAGTGCTCTACCACTGAGCCACATGCCCAGCCTTAATACTAGAATTATTTGAAGGTGCAGGGACTCTGGGCGTAGTCAGTAGCTGCAGAGAGTGAGGCCTGCTGCTGGCTGTGCTGGGCAGAGGTGCTTCTGTTCTGTGTGTGTAAGGGTGTTCAGGGTTATATGAGTTGAGAATGCCTTGATTGACTTCTCCAGGGAAGGGGAGAAGCCTGGAGCGGAGCCTCTTGGCTTTGGGGCTGGAAGGCAGGGTCAAGTGGATTCTGGTCCTGATAGCCGCCAACCCACAGGGTCGCTTTGAGGCTCTTATTGAACCATTTGGACTTTTTGTTACTAATCTGTTTATGGAACTGCCGATCCTGCTTCTTAGCGCTGGATTGAGAGTCATTTAATTTTTCATGAATACCCTAAGGACTTGTGAAACCATGTATGAGAGAAGGGCTCTGAGGAGGCCATTGCAGGCAGGTGATAAGTACTGTTTGATTTGAGGTCGTCATCATAAAAGTCCCTTGATTCCCCTGAGTCATGGTCTTCTGGCAGCTTCCCCCTCTACTGCTTTGGGGGAAGAGAGGAAGATCAGAGCCTCAAACCAAATCAGTTGAAGTTCCTTTACTTACTAATCTCCGAGAACATGGGGAGCCAGCCACAGTTAACTCCAGCAAGGCAGAACTATAGAGATTTGCCAGCCCGACATCCTGGGTCCTAGATCTTAAAAAATAGAATTGGTTGTTATGGGAAGACACTTGAAAGGTGTTTAGAGGCTGGTGTCACTCAGCCAGCCTCTCTCAAGCACTTTGGGGCTGTGTTAATCCTATCCTGGGTGTGAAGCATACATAACTCATTTAACAGCGCTCTCTGCCTTTGCCCTCTAGACTTCTGCCACCTAGTGGAGAAACCAGAACATACCAGTACTGAACATAATACGACTGACTTTATAGAGGATTTATTTTTATTATTTTGGTCTGATTGACCACTTGATTGTATGCAAAATGTCCTCTTCATCGGGTGTCTTGTCTTTCTGAATAGCAGGCAATAATGGGTGTGACACCTCGTTTTACAAATAGGCAATTGGAGGCTCCAGTAGAATAAGCAACTTGCCAGAAGGCTTGTAGAGCTGGGACCTGGACCAGGTCAGCCTGGCCCGGCCTTGGTCTCATTGAGGCCTGTGGATAAGCAGCGGGTTCCTGTAATGGAACCAAGCGTCTGCCCCGTCACTGCATTTGTTGTGCTACCTTCGGAAGCGAGGCTTATTTACACATGCAGTAAGTTTCCCTTCCCTTATGCAAGGTCACCTGTGCATTTGGCACTATCTGTCTTGTATGTTTAATGCATGTTAATAGCCTTTCATACAGAGTAATGAAGTCCCCCCCCCCCCCGAGACCTCATGTACCTCAAGCTGGCTTTGGACTTGCTATGTAGCTGAGGATGATCCTGAACTTCTAATCCTGTTGCCTCTACCTCCTGACTGCTGGGATTACAGGTGTGGACCATTTTTATGTAGTGTTGGAGAACGAACCCAAGGCCTAGTACATGCCAGACAAGCACTTTGCCAACTGAGCTACACTCCCAGCCTGAGTAACTAGGATTTTTTTTCTTCTGTATTTGTGTTACATGCACACAATCCCTGTACTTAGGAGGCAGAAGAAAGAAGGTAACTTAAGACAAGCCTGGACTAAATAGTAAGACCCTGTCTCTTAAAAAAATACACTTCTGCCAGGTTTGGTGGCACACACCTTTAATCCCAACACTTGGGAGGCAGAGGTAGGAGGATCACCGTTCAAGGCCACCCTGAGACTCCATAGTGAATTCTAGGTCAGCCTGGGATAGAGTGAGACCCTACCTCGAAAAACCAAAGGAAAGCAAACAAGCAAACAAAACAAACAAACAAAAATTTTAAAATTACATTTCAAAGTAGTTACATCAAAGCATAAAAAGAAAGTAGATTTGGTTTGGAAAGCAGGCACTATGTTGAGGGTCAGTTGTTTATTACTCAAGTGGTCTTAGTTGACACCCACAACCTCTTTGAGTCCCTCTCCCCATCCCATGTATAATAAAGGTAGAGATAGTGTGGGGAGTAACAGCTCCTCTGACCACTTCCCTGGGTTGCAAGGATGAAATAAGGTCCTGGCTGTGGGCATGCTGTGTCCACTGGGAAACCCAGCACAGATAATAGTCGGCATTTCCATCTATCTTTCAGAGTCTGGAAACTGGCAAAGATTCTCCCTTCTCTGCCCAGCACCAGTTGACACACCCCCTTCCCCATGCCCAAGACCCAAGATTCCTTTGTCTCTGGCTTTGGAGCCCTTGGTTTTTCCAGCGGGCCATGGTCTCTGCCTCCCTTCCCAGAGGGATCCTGGAGGAGGATGATCAGATTTGCTGTCTCCATGGCAACAAGAGAGGCCTTGCTGCACCCCCTATGGAGGGCCCTGAGTCGTTCCCAGCAGTAGCAGTGGAGCCAGAATTAAGAACTCTGGTGACATGGGCTATACATGCAGGAGTGAGCTGCCCTGTGTCTTTGCCTGGGCATCCAGCCGTCCCTGGTTATTGCTTGAATGAGGATGGAAGCCATCCTGTGGTCCAAGTAGTTGTTGCAAGCTGAGTCCAAAGGACTTGAGTGAAGGAGCCTTGAGCTGCCTGTCCACAGTGTATGATCATATCAGTATAATACCCTTTCTGCCCCTGTCTCCTTCCCTACTCTCAGGCAAACCCCAGTTCCCTGGAGCTTGGTACAAACCTCTTGCCAGCAACATTCCCTGTATTTAGTGAGCTGCTATCCTGCTGTAGATGGCTTCTGTAGGGCTGCTTCAGAGTCTGACTTCCAGTGCACTTTCAAGACCAGAACCTCAGAGTTCTTGACTCTAAAGTGGAATTTCCCAGAGTTTGGAGTAGGAGGCTGTTAATAGCCCCGATGCTACAGTTGCCCATAGAAATGTAGTATGAACCTCTGAAGTAGGAGCCAGTCACCTGGAGCTTCCCAACAACTCCGGACATTCCAGCACTGTGAAGGCCGGAAGTAGTATCTTAAAAGTCAAGGTGTGGATCCCAGTGCCTGTGATGCCGTGTCCATGCTGAGGCTACTCGATGGAGGCCAACCATTTGCAACTGGGGCAGCTGGTGAAGAGATGTTTGCTGTGGCCTTAACGCAGCTGTAACTTTTGTTTGTTTTTATTTTATTTATTTATTTGAGAGAGGAGAAGATAGAGAGGGAGAGAATGAGTGTGCCAGGGCCTCCAGCCATTGCAAATGAACTCCAGATGTATGTACCACCTTATGTATCTGGCTTATATGGGTCCTAGGGAATTGAACCATGGTCCTTTGGCTTTGCAGGCAAGCACCTTAACCGCTAAGCCATTTCTCCAGCCCTAAAAAAAAGTTTCTTTTTTAAGGACTAGGAAAGGTGTGGAATGAAAGCTCAACACTTAAAGGCACTTGCAAAGCCTTACAACCCTAGCTTGATTCCTCAGTATCCACATAAAGCCAGATGCACAAAGTAGCACATGCACCTGGAGTCCGTTTGCAGTGGCAAGAGGCCCTGGAGTGCCCATTCTCTTCTTTCTATCCAAAAAAAAAAAAAAAAAAGACTAGGAGAACTTTGTGTACTCAATGTTTAGAAATGAGATAGGGTCATACTGGTAATAGCCATTACTAATACAGTACTTGCTTTGGTCCACGTACCTAGCATTGCCTGGATTTTCTCATTATAACCCCACAAAAACATTATGTTAGAAGCATTTTTGCTATTCTTTTTTTTTTTTTTTTTGAGGTAGGGTCTCACTCTGGTCCAGGCTAACCTGGAATTAACTCTGTCATCTCAGGGTGGCCTTGAACTCATGGCAATCCTCCTACCTCTGCCTCCCGAGTGCTGGGATTAAAGGCGTGCGCCACCACGCCCGGCTTATTTTTGCTATTCTTTATTTTATTTAAAGATGGGGAAATATGAGTTCTGAATGAATTAAGTAGCTTATCTACTACCCTATGGCTACCAAATCAGAATACTGGAGATGGAACCCTAGTCTGAGCCCAAAGCCTATGCCCTTGACCACTGTGCTTTCCTAGCTCCTGCCTCTCTTCGTCAGACTTGCAAAGCAGTTGCTGAGGTGAGGTGACTTACCTCAGAGGAATACCACATCTTAATGACATGCTGTGACCAAGGGCTCCTGGTGGCATTTCTTGGGTCAGTGGAAGTGGCCTGGGCCCTGAAGGTCTCTACCTAATACCCTACTGTGTCCTGGTTTCCTGTTCAGCTTCAAACAATCTCTGTTGAATATTCTGCTCTAGGTACTATGCCAAGTTGTTTAAGCTATTTTACCTTATTTAACGTTACCCTCACAACCACCCTGTGACATATTATCCTCATCTTACAGATGAGAAACCTAAGCTCAGAGAGGCTGTGACTCAGAGAAGCCCAGAGCTAAACAGCTGTTAACCCAGAGCTGTCATTCAAACCCAGGCTCCCTGCTCCATGGCAGCTCTGCTGTGACATGGGTGAGAAGACTGTGGATTCCCAGTATGCCTTGGGGTCTGGCTTTCCATCACAGTAGGGCAGGAACCAAAGTTGAGAAGATAAAACCAAAGGAGACAAAGGACTGTGAAACTGGATTTGACAGTGTCAGCCTCAGAGCAGCAATCTTGAAACCCAGCAGGCTGTACTGCTCCTGGGAGGGGGGGAAGCACTGATATGATATTCAGTCCTTACTAGACTCAGAAGTGGAGCCCTATGTTCCTAAGACAGCGTGAGCACCCAAAACACACCAGGTCCATCCCAAGTAGCATAGCACAGGAAGGATGGGCCGTCCAGTATCCAGAAGCCCTTGTCTTCCTTCAGTGGCTGTAGGCTCTGTCACAACTTCCTCTCTGACAGTCCACTGTCACCTTGCTGCCTCGAGTCATGTCTGGGCTCAGCTTCTGGGTCTGATTTCCTGGAGTTCTGCTCTGCTTGCTGGCCCATTTCAGGAGTGGGAAATGTTGGTGTTTTTTCCTTCAACAGGAGCAGCTGAGCACCTTCTTCTCAGGTTGCCACAGCTCCTGCCCCAGTGCGAGTCTGCTCTCAGCACTCCCGGGAGCGCTCTCTTCACCCTGGGAGCAGTGGCACCAGCTCTGCTCTGCTTTAGCCTCCCACCCACACCTCAGAGCCTTCTCTGGCATTTCCTTGGAAGCCTGGGCCTCATGTAAGAGTCACCTTCCCTTAGTAGCTCTTTCCTGCCTACTTGCTTACTCCCTTCACCAGTGAACTTGGCCGTAGCTTCCTCCATGCCTCTAAAAGTGCTGTCCCAAAGGCCTCCATGTCCTCTAAATTCCAAAGGTCAGTGTTGCCTTCTGTCTTGTGTTTCGGACTTGATGCAGTCCTTACTTCATAGATCTCACCCTCTTGTGGTTTTCATGACTGGCCCTTATCCCTTCCTAATCCTCCATCTTTCCTCTGCCCAAGCTCCAAGTCCTGGGGTGGCCCAATATAAAGGGTTGAGGAGGAAAGAGGGCTCAGCATGGGGGCCAATGCAGTTGTGGTAGTTACCTTCTCGTTTCTGGGACAAAGCACCCAACCAAAAGAAGCTGATGGAAAGAAAGTATTGATTTTGGCTTACAGTCTCAAGGGGGAGCTCCATGATGGCAGGGGACAGTGTGGCATGAGCAGAGGCTGCACATCACCAGAATGGTCCATCAGGCTCTACTTAGAGCAATACAAGGTGTCTTTTGGGCCAAGGTTTCAAATCTTTCCATATTTCCTCCTGCAAATCAGTTCCAAAAGGTTAAAAGCCACACAGTCAGGTTTCTAACAGTAAAACCCCCACTCCTGGCACCAGTTTTCTGTTATATTTACTTTCTCATTGCTGGGACAAATCACCTAATCAAAAGCAGCTGATGGGAGCAAAGTATTTTGCCTTATAGCCTTGGAGGGGAACTCCATGATGGCAGGTGACAGAATGGCCTGAGCAGAGGCTGGACATCACTTCTGCCACAGCAGTGGAAAATGGCCAGCAAGCAGAGCAGAACTCCAGGAAGTCAGACCCAGAAGCTGAGCCCAGACATGACTCGAGGCAGCAAGGTGACAGTGGACTGTCAGAGAGGAAGTTGTGACAGAGCCTACAGCCACTGAAGGAAGGAGAGTAAGCCAGCTAACACTGCCAAGTTAGGGCTAATAAAACTCAAGGTTGCCGGGTGTGGTGGTGCATACCTTTAATCCCAGCACTCGGGAGGCAGAGGTAGGAGGATTGCTGTGAGTTTGAGGCCACCCTTTGAGACTACCTAAAAAATTCCAGGTCAGCCTGAGCTAGAGACCCTACTGCGAAAAACCAAAACAAAAAACTAAAAACAAGGTTTGTCCCAGGAGCACAATGCTCTACCTCCCAAGTTGCCACCAGCTGGGAACCAAGCATTCAAAACACATGAGTTTATGGGGGACACTCATTCCAAACCACCACAGCAGTGTTGGGTAAAGAAGTCCCCTGTTTCTGGAGGAATGGTTCGCCATCTCGAGTGCTGCTGTGAATGAGTTAAGTGAGGACTGAGAAGCAACCATACTTAGATCTGAAAGCCCTTCACCTTTGGGTGTTAGGTGAATGGTGCTTGGCTATTTCTTTTTTCAGTTCTAACTTTGCCCCTCCCCAGAGCACTGGGTCCGAGGTGTGAACTAATTCTGAGTGGTGGTGCGGTTGGTTTCGCTCCAGCTCCAATCCAGGTGATAACACCCAGCCTTTTCAGTGCAGTAGGACATTGACCCTGTTTTTGTAGGCTTAATGTTAGTTTCTATGTTTGATGTACCATCATCCCAGAGCATGAGCTGGCCAGAGTGGACTCCAAGCAATAGCAGCTGAGCATCTGCTGGTTGGTTCCCTGAATTAGGGTTATCAGGCCCCTGATCTGCATCTTCAGAACAACAGACCATTGCAAGTTAGTTGTCTGCAAACATGATTTAAAAAATATATTTATTTTCAGCCTGAGCTAGAGTTAGACCCTACCTTGAAAAACAAACAAAATAATAATAATAAAATAAAATAAATGTATTGTTTGTTTGTTTATTTGAGAGAGAGAAAGAGAATGGGCATGATAGTACCTCCACCTGCTGCAAATGAACTCCAGATGCATGTGCCACTTTATGCATGTGGCTTATGTGGATCCTGGGGAATTGAACCTGGGTCCTTTGGCTTTGCTGGTATGGTGGTTTGATTCAGGTGTCCTCCCTAAACTTAGGTGTTCTGAATGCTGGGTTCACAGCTGATGAAGATTTGGGAATTAATGCTTCCTGGAGGCAGTATATTGGTGGGTGTGGGCTTATGGGTGTTATAGCCAGTTTCCCCTTGCCAGTGTTTGGCACACTCTCCTGTTGCTGTGGTCCACCTTATGTTGGCCAGAGGGTGATGTCCACCCTCTCTGCTCATGCCATCGTTTTCCCTTGCCATCATGGAGCTTCCCCTCGAGTCTGTAAGCCAAAATAAACCTCTTTTTCCCACAAGCTGCTCTTGGTTGGGTCTTTCCTACCAGTAATGCGAACCTTACTGCAACAGCAGGCACCACTAAGCCGTCTCTCCAGCCCATACAAACATGATTTTGTCTCTTCTCCATCCATACCTGCCTGGGGGTCTGTGTTCATTAACCTGGTCTCTCTTTCTGTCCATGGTGCCCTTATCCAAGGCCAGAGGGTACCCTTCCTGGCTGTACTTTGTATAACTGCTGCCACACTCAGTCACCTTTCATCTCTACTGTCGCCACCTGTTGCAATTACCTTCTCATTACTGGGACAAAACAACTGACCAAAAGCAGCTTACGGGGGAAAAGAATTTATTTTGGCTTACAGTCTCGAGAGGAAACTTCCTGATAGCAGGGAAAGGGTTGTAAAGCAGAATGTAGGCATCACTTCTTGCCACAGCAGCTGGTAGAAAGCAGCAAGAGAGTGAGCTGAGCTTTGGCAAGGGGTGGGGGGAGCTGGCTATAACACCCCTAAGCTCACCCCTAGTAACATACCTTCAGCCAGACTCCACCTCCCAAATTACTAAGAGCTGGGGATCAAACATTCAAAACACATGCCACCCTTGACAACCTTTAAGAGGAATGTCTGCTCTATCTTAATTGGCTTAATTTTCCTAAAGTCACCTTGCTGGGTTAAAAAAAAATTGTAGTTGGCGTGGTGTCACATGCCTTTAATCCCAGCACTTGGTTGAGTTGTGTGTGGGGTTGGCAAAGTATATGTGTAGGGGTTTTGGGTCCCAGTGTATTGTCTTGGCTCTGTCTGTTGGCCCTTGATGCAGGGCTGCCTTTGGGAAAGGTTGTAAACAAACTTTTGGGTGTGCCACATAAAGGTGGTAGGAATGCAAGCAAGTCACTTGAGTGTGGACCTCCCTCTCGCTGGCCAGCTCTCATTGTCCAAATGCACATCAGAGGGCTGCATGGCTGTCCTGCCTCTGCTTGGCTCCTGTCCTGTCCACTAGGTACTCTCAAGGAAGCTGGCTTCATTATAGGCTGGCGCTAGGTATTCCATATTCACATGTGCTCTCGTGCCTGGATGACATTCAAGATCCTGCCTGCATTGTGACTCCACATGGGAGCATGCAGGCATGGGGGGATTGCTGAGAGTTAGCAATGCTCAGTAGTCATGTGGCTGCGGAACCCTGGGCTAATGGGTTGGGGTAGCGGAGTCCTGCGTCCTGCCTGAGCCCTACGCTGCGCTCTGGAGCCTTCTGTTGAGCTGGCTTGTGTTGCTCCTACAGTGCTGCGGCCTGTCTCACTGTTCCAGCTGTGGCAGTTATTTATAGTCCCCTTAAGGGGCACACATTGTGCCATTGCCAAGCCTCCTCTTTTTGCCTAGAACTGCTCACCCACCTCTTTACTCGGCAAGCACCCACACATCGAGCGAGGGTCAATTAATATTAGCAGTAGCAGCTAGTCTGTTTGGTGCTTACTACATGCTAAGGACTTTGCATGCGTCATCCAGTTGAATCCTTGCAGTGCCCTAGGCACTCCATCCTGTCCCATCCCCCTTTCACATTCATTTCTTTAGCTGGTTCGTGCTGAGCAGTGGCTCCCTGGTACCAAGCATTCATCTAGGGCACAGAGAGGTTGAGAACTGATAGAGCCTGGGTGGAACCCAAGTCGTCAGGTCTCAGGGACCCTGTTCTTAGCCATGGTGTTTTTTGCCAAAGCCCTTACCTCTCTTCTCGTCCTTGCTGTGCCTGTGAAGCTTTAGTGCCCTCTGGACTGACTTCCTCTATTGGGCTGTAAGGGTCTCGGTAAGAAATGTGTTCATTTTAACTAGCAGAAAAAGCTGATGAATGGGGCTGCTTATGTTTCCTACTCAGCAAGAAATGAAGCAGGCTGATTCCATTGCGCCTTAGAACAGGGACATGTGCCTGTTATTTCTTGACTCTTTTTCCCCCTAATGGAAGCAGTATGGCCATTGTAGCTCCAGTTATCATATCCAAATTCAAAGCAATCATCAAATTTAAAGCCTAAGGGCTAGAAGGATGATTTAGCGGTTAAGGTGTTTGTCTACAAAGCCACAAGGACCCAGGTTTGATTCCCCAGGACCCACATTAGCCAGATGCACAAGGGGCACACGCATCTGGAGTTTGTTTGCAGTGGCTGGAGGCCCTGCTGCACCCATTTTTTCTCTCTCTCTCTCCCCTTCTCTGTCAAATAAATAAATAAATAAATATTTTTTTAAAAATTTAAGGCCTTAGTAGAGGCCCTAGCATACTTCACTTAGGCATCAGTGGTTAATTCTGGTTGTAAGAGAAGCAGAGAAAGGACATTCCTTTCTGGAGATAAGGTCCAGTGCTGCCTCATATAAAATGAAGGTATAGGGGCTGGAGAAATGCCTTAGCGTTCAAGGCACTTGCCTGCAAAGGAACCAGGTTTGATTCCTCAGGACCCACATAAGCAAGATGCACAAGGTGGCACATTCATCTGGAGTTCAATTCCAGCAGCTGGAGACCCTGGCATGCCCATTCTCTCTCTCTCTCCTCTCAAATAAATAAAAATAAAATATTTTTTAAATCAAGATATAAAGTAAGCAGGCAAGAAGAGAAGGTGGTTATTGAGTAATGAACAGCATTTGCTAGTGTTCTGGGGAGCACAGACATAAACTCGTTTTTTCCATGTTCCTGGAATCTCAGTGCCCAATAATGGTTTTTCATTTGTCTTTTGTTCTATGTTTGGTTTGGTGTTGATGTTGGTTTTTGTTTTTCATTTTTAGGCAAGCCCAACAGACTGGCCTTTTTTTTTTAATGTGAGACAGCAAAAGAGGGGCCTTCCTTTCTCTTCCCTTTATATCCCCTTTCTAGCTTACTGGCCTCTGCTACTGAGTTTTCTTCCTACTCACACAGAAGTCCAATCATCTGCAGCTAGGATCCACATATGAGAGAGAACATGTGACGCTTGGCTTTCTGGGCCTGGGTTACTTCACTTAGTATAATCCTTTCCAGATCCATCCATTTTCCTGCAAATTTCATAACTTCATTTTTCTTTACTGCTGAGTAGAACTCCATTGTGTAAATGTGCCACATCTTCATTATCCACTCATCAGTTGAGGGACATCTAGGCTGGTTCCATTTCCCATCTATTGTGAATGGAGCAGCAATAAGCATGGTTGAACGAGTATCTCTAAGGTAATGAGATGAGTGCTTAGGATATATGCCTAGGAGTGCTATAGCTGGGTCATATGGTAGATCAATTTTTAGCTGTCTAGGAACCTCCACACTGATTTCCACAATGGCTGGACCAGGGTTCCTCTTTTTCTGCATCCTTGCCAGCATTTATGGTCATTTGTTTTCATGATGGTAGTCAATCTGACAGGAGTGAGATGGATTCTCAACATAGTTTTAAATCTGTATTTCCCTGATGGCTAGGGATGTAGAACATTTTATAGATGCTTTTATGCCATCTGTATTTCTCCTTTTGAGAACTCTCTATGTAGTTCCATAGCCCTGTTTTTTATTTTATTTAATTTTATTTTATTTTTTTTTGGTTTTTCAAGGTAGCGTCTCATTCTAGCTCAAGCTGACTGGAATTCACTATGTAGTCTCAGGGTGGCCTCGAACTCATGGCAATCCTCCTACCTCTGCCTTCTGAGTGCTGGGATTAAAGGCATGTATGTACCATCATGCCTGACTCAAACCCCCCCCTTTTTTTAAAGACTTATGTATTCAGTTATTAGAGAAAGAGAGAGAGGGAGAAAGAATGGGTGCATCAGGGCCTCTGGCCACTGCAAACAAACTCTGGATGCATGTACCACCGTGTGCATCTGGCTTTACATGGGTACTGGAGACTTGAACTTGGATCCTTTGGCTTTGCTGGCAAGTGCCTTACCACTAAGCCATCTTGCCAGCCCATCATAGTCTGTTTTTTAATTGGGTTGTTTGATTTCTTATTGTTTAGTTTTTTGAGTTCTTGTATATTTTGGATATTAATCCTCTATCAGATGTGTAGCTGGCAAAGATTTTCTCTAATTCTGTAGGTTGATCTATTCACAGTGTCCTTTGCTGTATAAAAGCTTTGCAATTTTATGAGGTCTTAGCGATTGATCTGTGATTTTATTTCCTGAGCAATTGGGATTATATTCAGAAAGTCTTTGCCAAGACCAATATGTAGTTGGGTTTTTCCTGCTTTTTCCTCTAGCAGTTTCAGAGTTTCAGGTCTGATATTAAGGTCTTTCATTCATTTGGACTTAATTCTTCTGCATGGAGAGAGGTAAGGATCTATTTTCATCTTTCTACAGATGCCTATCCAGTTTCCCCAGCACCATTTGATGAAGAGACTATCTTTTCTCTAATGAGTATTTTTGTCGAAGATAGGTGGCTGTAATTACCTGGATTTTCATCTAGGTTCTCTATTCTGTTCCACTGGTTACATGTTCCATTGTTACATGTCTGGTTTTGTGCCAGTATCATGCTGTTTTTGTTACTATGACTCTGTAATATAGGTTAAAATCAGGGCTGGTGATACCACCAGCCTTATTTTTGTTGCTCAATATTGTTTTAGATATTCGAGGGTTGTTTTTTTTTTCTTTTTGTGCTTCCAAATGAGTTTTTGGATTGTTTTTTCTATTTCTGTGGAGTGCTATTGGAATTGCATTAAATGTGTAGATTGCTTTCAATAAGACTGCCATTTTCACAATCTTGATTCTCCCAATCCAAGAACAAGGGGTGTCTTTCCATTTCCTAGTGTCTTCTGCAATTCCTTGCTTGAGTGTTTAAAGTTGTCATTGTAGAGATCCTTCACTTCCTTGGTTAGGTTTATTCCAAGGTAATTTATTTATTTATTTATTTATTTATTTTTGATGCAATTGTGAATGGGAGTGATTCTCTGATTTCATCCTCTGTGTGTTTGTTATTGGCATATAGGAAGGCTACTGATTTCCGTGTGTTTATTTTGTATCCTGCTACATGGCTATAAGTGTTTATCAGATCTAACAGTTTGCTAGTCGAATCTTTAGGGTCCTTTATGTGTAGAATCATATCATTTGCAAATGATGATAAATTGATCTCTTCCTTTCTAATTTGTATCCCTTTTATGTGTGTCTCTTGCTTTATTGCTATGGCTAAGACTTCCAGTAGTATATTAAATAAAAGTGGAGACAGTGGGCTGGAGAGATGGCTTAGCGGTTAAGCGTTTGCCTGTGAAGCCTAAGGACCCTGGTTCGAGGCTCGATTCCCCAGGACCCACGTTAGCCAGATGCACAAGGGGGCACACGCGTCTGGAGTTTGTTTTTATGGAAAAGTTTGAGAAGCTTTGGTTTTAGTTCTTCCACGAAGGCCTGTAAGATTCACCAGTGAATCCATCTGGGCCTGGACTTGTTTTAGTTGGTAGATTTTTTTATAACTTCTTAGATCTCCATACTTGGTATAGGTCTACTTAAGTGGTTTATCTCATCCATTTCTTTCACATTTTCAAACTTGGTGGAGTATATGTTCTTATGGTCTGTACCTATGATATTTTGAATTTCTCTGGTATCTGTTGTGATGTTGCCTTTTTCATCTCTAATTTTATTAATTTCTGTCTCTTCTCTCTTTCTTTTGGTCAGACTTGCTAAGGGTTTATCAATCTTGTTTATCCTTTCAAAGAACCAACTCTTTGTTTCACTGATTCTTTGGATTGTTTTTTTTTGGTTTCTATTTCATTAATTTTTGCCCTAATCTGTATCATTTTTTCCTGTCTACTGATTTTTGGTTTGTTTTGCTCTTGTTTTTCCGAGGCCTTAAGGTGAAGCATTAAGTTGTTTACTTACAACCTTGCTAATTTCTTATTCTACCTTATTTTTTGAGGTAGAGTCTTGCTCTAACCCAGGCTGACCTGGAATTCACTATGTAGCCTCAGGGTGGCCTGGAACTCATGGCGATCCTCCTACCTCTGCCTCCCAAGTTCTGGGATTAAAGGCATGCACCACCACGCCTGGCTTCTAATTTCTTAATATAGGCACTTAAAGCTATAAATTTCCCTCTTAGGACTGCTTTCATTGTGTCCGAAAGGTTTTGGTATGTTGTGTTCTCATTATCATATGATTCTGTGAACTTTTTGATTTCCTTCTTGATTTTTTCATTGACCCATTCATCATTTAGTAGTGTATTATTTAGTTTCTATGATTTTGTGTATGCTCTTTTCTTGCTATTGATTTGTAGTTTGATCCAATTGTGACCAGATAGACTGCAAGGAATTAACTCAGTTTTCCTATATTTGTTAAGATTTACTTTGTGTCCTAATATATAGTCTATTTTAGAGAGTGCCCATGTGCTTCTGAAAAGTATGTATTCTGCAGCATTTGGATGAAATGTCCTGTAGATATCTGTTAGGCCCATTTGTTCTATGACCTCATTTAATCCAGATGCCTCTGTGTTTATTCTTTTCCAGGATGACCTGTCAATTGATGAGAGTGGGGTGTTGAAGTCACCCACTACAACTGTGTTTGGTGTTGTCTGTGACTTAGTTCTAATAGTGTTTGTTTGATGAAGTTGGGAGCCCCCATGTTAGGTGCATACATGTTTAGGATTATAATGTCCTCCTGTTGGAGGGTACCTTTAATCAATATAAAGTGACCTTCTTTATCTTTCCTAACTAATGTTGGACTGAAGTCTACCCTTCCTGTCAGATGTTAGGATAGTGACCACTGCTTGTTTTCTAGGCCCATTTGCTTGAAACAGCATTTTCCAACTTTTCACCTTAAAATAGTGTCCATCCTTTGTAGAAAGGTGAGTTTCTTGGAGGCAATAAATTGAAAGAACCTGCTTTTTAACACAATCTGAAAACTTGTATCTTTTGGTTGGGACATTCAGGCCATTGATATGAAGAGTTATTATTGGGGCTGGAGAGATGGCTCAGTGGTTAAGGCACTTACCTGCAAAGCCAAAGGACCTGGGTTCAATTCCCCAGTACCCACGTAAGCCAGATGCACAAGGAGCGCATGCTTCTGGAGTTCGTTTGCAGTGGCTTGAGGCCCTGGCTTGCCCATTCTCTATCTCCTCTCTCTCTCTGCTTGTAAATAGGTGTGTCAATTAATCTGTTGTTGAATATCTTCAGGGTAGGATCTTAAGGTGTTAGCTGTGGCTCTTAAGACTCTCAGAGTAACCACAAAAGTGACCGTAGGTGTTGGGTTTGCCTGCTCTAAGAGTATTCTGTTATGCTGTGTGGAACAAAATACAAGCAAATTTTAAAATTTAACTGAACCGTATACACATTCAATGTGAACCAACACAGAATATTTATATAAGAGTAGGTATTACGACAAACAGATCCTCTAACAAAGTCAAAGTCCCTAAGGATGTGTGTTGCCCCACACCCTTATGGGTTCTGGGGAATCAAACCAAGGTTCTTTGCCTTTGCAGGCAAGTGCCTTAACTGCTAAGCCATCCCTCCATCCCCCTCATCCTCCTAATTTTAAAAGGTTGTGTATTTGTCTTGAAGACAGATCATAATTTACTCAACCAATGACCTATAATTAATTATTCAGGTTTTTGAAATATTTTAAAATCATAAATAAACATCCCTGTGAATAACCTTGTAAGTCTGTTTTTATGAGCATTTAAAATTAATATCTTAGGACAACATTTTAGATTGTGCTGTGTTAAAAGGAGCACTTAATTTTTTTCATATATTTTATTTATTTATTTGAGAGAGAGGAAGAGAATGGCCGTGCCAAGCCTTTCAGCCACTGCAAATGAATTCCAGATGCATGTGCCCCCTTGTGCATCTGGCTTACATGGGTCTTGGAGAATCAAACCAGTATCTTTTGGCTTTGCAGGCAAATGCCTTAACTGCTAAGCCATTTTTCCAGCCTAGCACTGACTATACCAGTTACCATATTAATTCTAGCAAAGTTATAGTATTTAAGTATACCTTCTAGGAGCCTAGAGAAATGGCTCAGCCAGTAAGAGCTCTTGCTGCACAAGCATGGGGACCTGAGTTAGATT
This sequence comes from Jaculus jaculus, assembly GCF_020740685.1. Taxonomy (NCBI): domain Eukaryota; kingdom Metazoa; phylum Chordata; class Mammalia; order Rodentia; family Dipodidae; genus Jaculus; species Jaculus jaculus. The sequence goes on along the minus strand of NC_059110.1, from coordinate 84,270,087 downwards.
TCTCAGTACCCACATAAAAATCTAGCCATACCTGTGACCTGTGGCCACAGTGCTTAGGGGGGGTGGAGAGAGGAGAATCTCTGGAGCTCCCTGATCAGCCAGTCTAATTGAAAAACAGGTTTCAGATTCAGTCCCAGAGTAGTAAGGAAGAGCAATAGAGGAGGACACCCTGTGTCTCCTCTGGTCTCTGCATGCATGTGCACAGGCCATGTGCATTTGCATGTATGCATGCATATACTGGCTGCCTGTAATCCCAGAGCTGGAGAGCCAGAGACAGGAGGACTCCTGGGGTTTACTGGGTGGTCTCTAGGTTCAGTGAGAGACCATGTCTCAAAGAAGAAAGTGGAAAATGATTGAGGAAGACACTGCCCTTCCCACCTCTCATCTGCCTCTAAAGTTCACCTGGACAACGCCAACTCTTTACATGGCTGCTAGATGCTTCACCCCTGTGCAGAAGCACATAAGCAATTATGTTCATTGTTTACTATGGGATTAGCATTACATTTTGAGGTAAATGAATTTGTATTGCTTCATAAACTGTCAACTTGTAAATTTGGAAAAGAAAGCTCTCTACCTCAATTAACTTAAAATAATGGACTAACAAATCTGTAAAAGATGCTTTCTTTTCTTAAAAAAAAAAAGTTATTTGAGAGGGAGAGAGAGGAGAGGGAGAGAGAGAGATCATTGACAGGCCAATGGACTCCAGAAGCATACGCCACCTTGTGCACCTGGCTTGTGTGTCCTGGGGAATTGAACCAGGGTCTTTTGGCTTTGCAGGCAAATGCTTTAACTGCTAAGCCATCTCTCCAGTCTGATGCTTTCTTAAAAAAAAAAAAATAAGAACAAACAAAAAACTCACTTCAGTGGTCTAGCAACCAAAGTTCTTTAGCTGAAGGCCCTTTGTGGTCAACACCTGCCTCTGCAGGTCCATCTCCTGCCCCTACTGTATCAGATGACTTCTGGGCTCCATATGTGCATACACACACACACACACACACACACACGCATGCACACACGCGTACGCACATACACAAAAAAGAAATGTATTCTGGCCATTTGCAGTTCTCTATTCAGGTATCTTTTTGTTGTTGTTGTTGTTTGTTTTTTTTCCAGGTAGGGTCTCACTCTAGGCCAGGGTAAACTGAAGTTCACTGTGTAGTCTCAGGCTGGCCTCGAACTCATGGCAATCCTCCTACCTCTGTCACCCAAGTGCTGGGACTAAAGACATGCACCACCACGCCCGACTATTTATCTTTTTCATGTTGGTTTGTATATCCAGTTGTGGTTGAATTAGAACACAGGGAAGTTCACGGGAAAGAGTGCAGCTGAGCTGAATTTGAAGGCTAAAGAAGACTTCACTGGCTCAACCAAGGGCCAAAGAGGGTTCTAGGCACCCGGACAGCATATACCAAGATCCAGGGCTGAGACACAGAGTGTGTGTGTGTGTTCATGGAGTACGGTCCTGACCTAGGACTGCCACCACATAGCTTCCCACAGAATTAGTGATTTAAAGCAATAAGGAGTTATTCTCTCACACCTGAGGCCAGAAGTTCCAAATCAAGGCCTTGTGGGTAGCTAGCTCTCTCCCCTCCCTCCCAAGGCTGAAGCAGGGGGTGAATTCTTGCTCCTCCCAGCTAGTGGTGGCTGTACAGGTTCCATGGCTGTGCCAGCATTACTCCAGACTCTGCTTCTGTCTCCGCATGGCTTTCTGTGTCTCCTCCTTGTGTCTCCCAAGGACCAGCTTGGGATTTAGCACCCACCCACCAGGTTCATATAAAATGATTGCATGCTGGGCGTGGTGGCGCACACCTTTAATCCCAGCACTTGGGAGGCAGAGGTAGGAGGTTACCCTGAGACTACATAGTGAATTCCAGGTCAGCCTGGGCTAGAGCAAGACCCTACCTCAAAAAACCAAAAAACCAACCCCCCCCCCAAAAATAAATCAATGATTTCACCTTGAACTCCTAAGCTAGATGACACCTGCAAGTTGGATTGTATTTCCAGGTACCAAGGGTTAGGATTTGGGCAGACTTTTATCCCACTGTAGGACTCTAGAAGTCATCTGAGGCCACAAGGCAGGAGGAGGTAGTCCTATAAAGTAGAGTCAGGTGCCAACCATGATGGGCCTTCGTTTAGCTGAGGGGCTTTGACTGCCGGACCACTGAAGTGAACGGGGAGCTGTGGAGACTTGCACAGGGGTGGGGCGGGGCGAGATCAGGTTTGAGGAGAGTTGGGGTGATCCTGGTGAGAGGTGGTAAGGGTTGGAGTTTTAGCGACAGGTGTGAGGTAGGGAAGGACAATGACTCTGGGGGACTCCGAGGTTTCTCTTTGGTCTGCTGAATCGCCTTTAGGAGTAGGTTGAGGGTCCTGACTGGGAGAGGGGTGTCAGACACAATCAAACAGATCTGCAGCATAGATTCTCCTTGGAGTATAAATAAAATTAGGAAAAAGAAGCAAGGGAGGATTAAAAGTTTATGTCTCTTTAATGTAGATTTTATTTATTTATTTGAAAAAGAGAGGGGAAGGAGAGAGAATGAAAGATGCAGATGAGAAAGAGAATGGGCATGCCAGGTCCTCTAGCCAGTACAAATGAACTCCAAAAGTATGTACCACCATGTGCATCTGGCTCACGTGGGTCCTGGGGAATGGAACCTGGGTCCTTAGGCTTCACAGGCAAGTGCCTTAACCACTAAGCTATCCGTCCAGCCCGTTTTGTTTTTCTTCCACTTAGTGTAATGTCTGTGAGAGTCATGTATATTGTCCTTCCTGTTGCTGGGTGGTATTTTAATGATCTATACAGAAAACCAGTTCTTTATGGGGTGGGCAGTGAAAGAGCATTTCACCAGGAGGCTGAGAAGAATAGAAAAGGTAGTAGGAAGAAACTAAATCTTCCCTCCCTTCCCTTCTTCTCCTTTCCCTTCTCTCTTCTCCCTTCCCTTCCCTTCCCTTCCCTTTTATTGCATTAGTGAGAGACAAAGAAAGAGAAAGGAAGAGAGAACATGGGTGTGTCAGGCCGTTCTGCCACTGCAAACAAATTCCAGATGCATGTGCCACTTTGTGCATCTGGCTTTATGTGGGAACTGGGGAATCCAACCTGGACTCTCAGGTTTTGCAAGCAAGTGCCTGTAACTGCTGAGCCATCTCTCCGGCCCCTATGTGCTTTTTCTAAATGTTTTTTTTTTTTTTTTTTGAGGTAGGGTCTCACTCTGGTCCAGGCTGACCTGGAATTCACTATGTAGTCTCAGGGTGGCCTCGAACTCATGGAGATCCTCCTAACTCTGCCTTCTAAGTGCAGGGAGTAAAGTCGTGCGCCACCGCGTCCAGCAAATAAAACTTGTTTAAACAAACATTTATTTATGAGAGTGAAAGGGAGAGGGAGTGAGAGAGAGAGAATGGGTGCTCCAGGGCCTCTAGCCACTGCAAACGAACTCCATGTGCATGTGCCCCCTTGTACAACTGGCTTATGTGGGTCCTGGAGAATCAAACTGGGGTCCTTTGGCTTTGCAGGCAAGTGCCTTAACCACTAAGCCATCTCTCCAGCCCCTATCTGCTTTCTAAACTGACACCAGAAGGAGGAATAATGAAGGAAGGGAACAGTATATCTTTTAGAAGCCATCCTCCCAAGTCTTCCTGCATGTCCATTTCATACCCACTCCCCTTGAAACACTCTCTCTATGTGTGGCTAAGGGTTTCCTGGAGCTTACTATGTTGAACTTGAACTTGCAATGATCCTCCTGCCTCAGACCCCCAAGTGTTGTGATTATAGGTGTTGGCCAGCATGCAAGGCTCTTCCACTTAACAGCTCATTGATGAGCACTTAATCACATGGACCACACTACTAAGAAAAGTCATCTCTTCACTGGCACTGCACACACTCCAGATACAATGGGGTTTCTGTTTCCAAAAGGGGAAATGGACTTGGCTGTCAAGAACTTTACTGGCCTCCTTTCTTTAGAGAGCCCCCCTAAGTGTTCCTGTTTATGGCCTTCATAGACTGAAGCCTGTCTGTGCCTGGCCAAGTTCTGTGTTCCCAGAGCTCCTGCATCTCTGGAGGGTTTGTTTCTCCAGCTTTTAATTTTAAATTTTATTTACTTATTTAGTAGAGGTGGAGGTCTCCCAACTGCTGCAAATGAACTCCAGATGCATGTGCCGCTGTGTGCATCTGGCTTTACTTGAGTACTGGGGACCCAAACCCAGGTCACCAGGCTTTGTAAATGAGCACCTTTAACCGCTGATCCGTCTCCCCAGTCTTCTGTTTCCCTTTTCCTAGTAGGAGGGTTCTGGACTCCAGCACAGAGGATGTTTGTGGAGAGCTCTGTGCCTGCCCCTATGCTGGCACTGTGTGTTCCCCATCACTGCTTAAAGTCTCCCATGAGGCTGGGGAGGGGACAGTTTCTCTGGAGTGAGGTGCAGAGGAAACAGGATGAGTTCTCCAGTAGCTCGCTGTAAGGTAGAGTGGTTAGTACTTTGCTCTGTGGAAACAGGATGGCCTTGGGAGAGGTCTTCCCCGTGACCTTGGGCTCTGTCAGCAGCTCCACGGTGGTGTCTACACTGGGGTAAGAACTGCCTCCAAGCAGAGATGAGGGAGTCTGGGGGCATTTGCTGTCTGACTGTGTATACTTGGACAAGGCTGGCAAAGCTCTTCCTGCCTTGCGGGGGTACCAGGTTGTGCAGTAAAGGTGAGCCAGGCCACCCGCTGTGCTGGCCCTTCTATGAACTCTGTCTTGGCTAGCTTGGGCTGTTTCTATGACCTCTGAATGTAGGTCAGTCTAATGGGACTGAGTGGCTGGCCAAGCCAGTGTCCACCACAGCTCACTTCCTCCCATACCTTTAGCTCGATCATGAACATGGCAGCCTACATCCTCTGGGGGTTGCAGAAGAGGTCGTTGTATTGTCCCAAGTCCTCCTGTGCCTCAGTGGGCTGGATCTCCAGAAAGCCAGGCCCGGTAAATAGGCCCTGTGTCCTGGGGTATGTGGCATGCACATATCACTGGCTGGAGTGTCAGGAGGGCCTGTGGGTCTCAGGACATGGCTGTCCTGAGAAAATGTAGTCCACATCCCCAGTCAGTGTGTTGGGCATCATCAGAGCGACTGAGATAGGGTGTCAGCAGGAGCAGGTGCAGAGAGCTCGGGGGAAGCTCCTGGCTGCCAATGGCCAGATTGGTCTGAATGTGGCCATGGCCAAGTGCCCTGGTGACCTGGTGACACCATTCTCCGGCTGCTGGCTGCCCGTGGGCTGTTGTGTTATGCAAGGGGGAGGAGCCAGAGCCTCTGCGGAAAGACTGGCTTGCTGGTGCCTGGCTGAGTCCTCAGGCCCACTACGGATGGCGCCCGCATCAGCTCTTACATCCTGTCACTCAGGCTCACCAAGAGCCTGCCGCGTGTCTGCACCCAGTCATGGCTGTGACATACAGCTCCTGCCCTGGGGACACTAGGGAGGACATCCTGAAGGAGATGATATCTGAGCAGATAAGACAGGCCCAGCCAAGCTCCTATGTCACACCGGCCACAACTCCGATAACAGACCCGTGACGATGCTGGGGATTATTTGACAAATGTGTGTGGCTGTGCTGGGCCCAGTGTGCAGGACAGCCTGCCCCAGGGTTCTTTGCGCTCCTCTGTAGACGCTGGGGGCCAGCTCCCACTGGTCTCCAGAGTTTGTGACCTTGACCCCTGCCTGGGTGGAGGGGGGGGGGTTCCCGGACCGAAGGAGACCCTGCCCCTGCCTGCTGCTGCCAGCCACACCAGTGTGCTCTCAAACATCCTGGCAGTGGACTGGACTGGTAGAAGCCCTGAGGTAAGAGTAGGGGGCACCCAGTTTGCTGGCAGGATCCTGAAGGGGGTCTTTCAGCCTGAATCCCAGAGATGCTGCCTGCCCCCTAGTGGTCCCCCTTACTGTCCCCAGGAGGGGTATGTGCGTGGGCGCCGGAGCGCTGGGGGTTTGACGCAGCTCATTGCTCTGTCACCTTCCTCCCCTTCTGCTCCGAAGGAAGCCTGTGTGGAATTGTAGGCATAAGTGCTGGCTTCCAAGGAGTCTGCTGCTCCCCCTGTCCCTGCCAGGCCTGGGCACAGCCCTCTCGCCCACGCCTGCCCGCCCTGGGCTCTGTTCTGCACGCAGGGCCTCATTCAGAGGGGCAAGAACCCCCTTGGTCACACTTTGTGGGCCCTTTCTACCCCAAACTTGCCCTGGGCCCCCTGGAGAGATTGGACTCGGTGTACAGTGCTACCCAAGGAGGAGGGGCCGAGGAAGTGACATCGCCTGGCCCTCCCCCACCTCCTTATTCCCTATAAAAAGCAAAATGGTGACTCAGAGAGGAGAGTTGGATGCGTCCTGCCTCCTGCTCCCACTGTTAATTTTTAGACGTGGAATTAGACAGGAGGCAAAGGAAACAGAAGCTCCGAATGCTCGGCTGACACGCTACTAGGCGGGTGGCAGCAGCAGAGCCGCTCCTTCCCGACTCCCAGCAGCCCGTGACCGAGCGGGCTGCGTCTGCCGGCGCTCCAGGCGCGTCCCCGGGCCGGCCGCGTGGTCCCTGCCCTGGCCCAGGGTGCATGGTGTGGCCGGAGCCATGGCAGCGGGGGGCCGCCGGAGGCGCCCACTGCGCTACCAGTCCCTGGCGGCCCTCGTGGAAGACTCTCAGTGGCCTTTCTTGTTCCTTGTCTCAGACTTCAGCTACGGTGCTGACGACTACGACGCAGAGGGGCATGAGGAGCAGAAAGGGCCCCCGGAGGGCTCGGAGACCATGCCGTACATCGATGAGTCCCCCACTATGTCGCCACAGCTCAGCGCCCGCAGCCAGGGTGGCGGGGACAGCATCTCGCCCACCCCACCCGAGGGGCTGGCGCCTGGGGTAAGTCCACCCTTCTGGGTCTAGGGAGAGGGCTTCTGGAGAGTAGTTGTGGGACGTCATGAGCAAAGTGGGCAGGGGTCTGCTTGGGGAGGGTGGGCCCGGGCTGTCGGGGGCCCTCATAAACTCGCTCCATCCTGGGCCTTCTCTTCCCCCACCTGCTGCGCTCTGCCACCCCTGCACCTGTTTCCCTCCTCTGCCAGCGCTCTGCTCTGCTGCCTTCTGCACGTCCTCACTCCCCTTTCAGCCCTCCCGCAGGAAGGTGGGAAGGGGGCTCCGGAGGAACTAGGTTCTCCTCTCTGCACCTTGCTGGCCGTGGCTGGCTGCACAGTGGCCCAGGGACAGTTAGCGTCCAGATGCTGGTCTGACAAGGCCACGGCTGGCCTGGAGCTCCCCGCGCGGTAGAACGCGCTGCTTCTGTAGTGTTGGCCAGCACTGAGGGCCTCCAGCCCTGCTCTGTTCTCCAGGAGAGAATGGATCCAGGGGTGTCCACCTCCCCGGCTACCAGTGGAAGTAAGAGCTCTGCTCCCAGAAAAGCCTTTTGTGAGGAGCATTAACTACGTGCTTTGACAGGGCAAGGGGGACAAGAATGTGCAGAGGGTTGCAGCCCTTGTAATTAACGCCTCTCCTGGTGACAGGGACCGACTCTGAGGCCGGCTTGTGTGTACACATCTGAAATACAGGAGCAAGTAAGGCAGAGAGTCCTTAGGACTCTTTCCCGAGTAGGGGAACAGAGTCAGAGCCCTTTCTTTTGGTGGAGCGGGGGGGTGGGTGGGGGGGGGGGAGGAGAGGAGAGCTCAGCATGCCAGGTTCTTTTGTTTTGGTCTATCTTGTCCAGGGGTGCTTTGTGGGGGTTCTCTTCCCCCTTCTGAGCCCTCAGAGGAGCATCACTGAGATGCTGTGTGATGCTTTTCCAGCTCTCTGGGTCCTAGCACCCTCACCTCAGCTGGAGGCTGCTTGGACTCTACCATTCGGAAGAACCCCTGCTCCTCCCCCCCCCCAGGTTCTCTCACCCCCTCTTCACACTCCGGGGTGGCTGTTATAGCCTTTGGCAACAAGGGCCTTGGCAACCGGCTTCCCACTTGGGGGAAGCCACATTGTTGTCATGGCAACAGAGGCCGAGCTCAGTGGCTGCCAGGCGGCGCAAGTTTGGGAAGGGATGGTGAAGGGCAGGTGGGGGCGGAGGGCATGGCTGTGGGTGTTGACCAGCCTCAGGCTACTCCTCTGCCAGCATTCTGAGGTGTTGCCCTGGCATCCTAAGGGTGTGGGGGGATGGTAGATTGGAGACGGCCATCTTGTCCAGGCAGGGTGTTGGTACCAATGTTGGAGAGGTTGCTGTGGGACTTGGACTCTGGCCAACCACAGGAAGGAAGAAGAGAACTCTTGCTCCCTGACTCTGTGTTCTGATTGGAGATCAGTGGGGTTCAGAGCCTCCTCAGTGACTTAGCCCTCATTGCCACTGTGAGCAGGTGAACCCAGTGTCTTGTAGAATCTCAGTACTGGGCCTCTACCCCTGCCTCTCCTCTCTCTGCCTTCCTGTGCCTCTGTCCTTCCCTCCTCCCACATAGCTGCCTTGCTAACATGTTCATTCATGGACAGATGCCCAGGTATAAAGCACTGCCTCATGCTCTGTGAAGAAGTCACAGGCATGACAGGATGATGTTCTTGCCTGTCACTCTAGACTTTGGGTAGTGACTTCACTTGGTGTTCATTGTGCTTGGTGGTCAGGAAGAAACAGCTTGACCAGAGAACTTTGAAATGTAGAGTTGCTGCAGAGGAGCAGTCAGAAGTGCGCGGGGTCCTTGGTATTGATTTTCACACTATTGATTGGAAGCCACGATGGATAGGGCTGAGCTGAGGTAGCGCTGATCCCACTTGAGGATATCCTGGAAGATTCCAGATCCAGGCTAGGCACCCCCTGCCTACTGTGCCTACCCCCTTGGAACTGCCTTTCTGCCCTTTCTTCTGGGTCACTGGCCCCACCTAGTGGACTCTCTAAGTATCACTGTTTACAGTGGCGTGCTGTTGGGAGCCAGTGCTTCTTCCAGAATGCGGAGATGTTTTGGTTTTTAAAAAGAGGGTGGGGGCGTTAAGGTTCCTGCTACCTGACTCTGCTTATTTTGTCAGGTAGGTCACCTCCCCTTCTAGGCTTCCTGTTAGGAACTTGGGAACAGAAGGGATTTATGAACCAAATCAGATGATTGTTTTAGATATTCAGAGGTCTGTACTCTGGCATAGCCTGGCAACTGAATTGTACACATCAAATATGCAGCCAATTTGTGCCTGGGAGCTTAAGGTTTGGTCCGTACTGTAGTCAGAGAAACAGACCCTATGTAAGTGTGCATACATATATATGATTATTATTGTGTATATTATTATAGAGAATGCTATATATGTGATTTATTAGAAGGAATTGATTCATATAAGTATGGAGCCTGAGAAGTCTCACCCTCTATAGTGGATGCTGGAGGTCTGGGAGAGCCAATATGTACTTCTCGTCCAAGTTCAAAGGCGAGACAATCTGTTGAGCTGATGCTCTATATCCCAGTTTGAAAGCCAGTAGGTGTGGACCCAAGAACAGCCAGCGTTTCGACAGCCTAAGTCCAAAGGCTAGAAAAGACCAGTGTTCCAGATCCAGCAGGCCGGTAGGCCAGAGGTCTCCTGTCTTTTTTTTTTTTTGAGGTAGGGTCTCACTGTAGCGCAGGCTGACTTAGAATTCACCCTAGCTCATGCTGGCCTTGAACTCAGCCTCCTGAGTTATGAAATTGTAGATATGAGCCATCATACCTGGCTTGTTTTTTTTGGTATTTAATTTACTGATAGAATCTCATATTTTTGTGGCTGCCCTAGAATTTTGCTTAGAATTCCAGGCAGGCCTAGAACTCTTGATCCTTCTGCCTCTGTCTCTTGATGCTGGCCTTTTATTCTACTCGGGTTTTCAATAGACCAGATGAGGCAAGGGCAGCCAGCTCATACTGGGGAAGACATCTGCTTAGCCTTCAGATTTAGAAGTTAATCTCATTCTGAGCAGCTCCACAGATACCCAGAATGATGTTTAGAAAAATCTCTGGGTGCCCCATGGTCCAATGGAGTTGACGTGTAAAATGAACTGTCATATCATAGCCTTACCTTCAGCAGCCCAAAGAATGAAAATAACTTAGAGCTTGGGCACATGCCTTTCTGGCTAACGACCTGACTTATTTATTTACTGTGTGTGTTTCTGTGTATAATCACGTGGGAGAGCTCCCTTTTGTGTGCCACTGCATGTGTGCAGAGGCCAGAGGACAACTTTCTTGTCAGTCCTCACCTTCGTTTGAGGCAGTCTCTCATTCACTGCTGCTTGGCAAACTTCCAGGAAATTCTTCATTCTCTCCCTCCCTTCACCACAGACACTCTAGGAATACAGAAGCCCACCACAGCTTCTAGCTCTTATGAGGGGTCTCAGGGTTCAAACTCAGGAACTAAGAGCTATGCAGTGGGCGCTTTATCCACTGAGCCATCTTCCCAGCCTCTCTCGCTACTCTTAGAGGGATGGGACCAGGAGCATTGGAGAGCCCAATCTGGTAAACACATGCTGGGACATGAATCTGCCTTTGCAGCCAGCCTGCTTTCTTTTTAAATTTTATTTATTTATTAGAGACAGAGCGAGAGAGAAAGAGAGTGAGAATGGGCATGCCAGGGCCTCTAGCCACTGCAAACAAACTCCAGACACATGTGCCACCATGTGCATCTGGCTTACATGGGACCTGGAGAATTGAACCTGGGTCCTTTTGCTTTGCAGGCAAGTGCCTTAGCCACTAAGCCATCTCGCCAGCCCCAGCCTCCTTTCTGGGTCTGTCCTCCAAGGTGGGTGGTCCCAGATGAGGGTAGGTCTCTGGTATTGGCAGAACACATGCTCCTCACTCCCAAACATGCCTTGTTCTGCTTTTATTTTAGTTTGTGCCCCAAAGATGTGCAGCCCATAGAGGTGTCAGGTGAACCCAAAACCCTACTGCACAGGCCTTCCTCAAGCCCATGCTGATCAGGGCACCCTGCCGACACTGCAGGCAGCTCAGTTCAGCAGAGAGTGCTCAGTTGTCCCCTTGGGAAGCAGGATGGGGACTCTCCAGCTCATCTACAAGCAGGGGCATAGGTTCCCCAGCCAGGCCCTCAGTCTTCCAGGTACTCTGTCACTCCCCATAGCTTGCATCTTGCTCAGCTCCCTTCAGTCTGCACCCCCTGGGGGAAGAGTGCTCAGGGGAGACAAGTGTGCTCTGCTTCTCACCCTCTCTGGTTCCTCAGCCTGGAGCCCATTTCTGCCTTTCTGGATCTTCCGTCCCTGCTCTAGAGAAGACACCAACAGTCTCTTCCTGTGTATCTGTGCTGTGCTGGAAGCCCTGGTTATCAGTACCTCCAAATCTTGCTGGAGCCCTTACTGTGCACATGAAAACAGTTAGGGCTCCATTCCCTGTGGCTGCATGCCTTGTCGGAGCTGGGAGGGTGGTAGTGGGGCATAGGTAGACAGAATACCTTCGTTGTGACCCTCGGTCATCTTCCTAGCTCATCATCCCTGTCCTTGCCAAGCCACCCCTCCGACCTCTAGCTCCTCCTCACGCACTCTTCTGCAGTGTTGTCGTGGGTAGACTGCCTCTGGCTGGCCTCAGTGACCCTGTGACTCTCACATTTTCTCCTGCTAACCTGATAGGACCACAGTTCATGAATTTGTTTGTTTGTTGTTTTTCGAGGTAGGGTCTTACTCTAGCCCAGGCTGACCTGGAATTCACTATGTAGTCTCAAGGTAGCCTCGAACTCATGACGACCTTCCTACCTCTGCCTCCCGAGTGCTGTATTTCATACCTGCCAGTAATGCTCCTCTCAAAGTCACATCCATTTGATTAACATGGACTGATATACAGGTGCCCCAGGTAGTATGGATGGGGAGGGTGGGCCCAGCCAGGTCGCTTCTCTGTCCTGGGGGCCCCAACACCTTTGGGATGGCAGCAAAGAAGATAGGAAGTAACTGATCCAGTAGTGATTGCCAACAGGTGTTAAGTTGCCTACAAAACAAGTGCTGTAACAGCTACTAAGAGTGTCTTAGAGCTGAGCCCATTCCTTTCATCCTAACACTTGGAAGGCTTGAGGCAGGAGGATTTTAAGTTTGAGGCCAGCCTGGGCTACATTGTGAGTTCCAAGCAAGTATGGTGGTCTATTTCTGTAATCTCAGCAATTTTGAAGTAGAGGCCAAAGGACCAAGAGTTTAAGGCCAGCATCTGGTACATAGTGATCTTGAAGCCAGCCTAGGCTACATGAGACCCAGTCTCAAATAAATAAATAACAGTGACCTCACAGAGCACACAGAGGTGAGCACCGAGGGCCAGAAGCTATCAGCATCTTTGCTTGGTGCTCTGTGGGCGCAGGCTGGCCCCAGAACCAGCAGGCTCTCACTCTCCACTCTTCCCTTGTGTTCATCTACTCTCTCCACTAGTGGGCGCTTTTGAGGCCAGAATGGTTCCACCACCTCCCTTCACAAGATGCTCTTAATTGGCCTCCCTTCAAAGTTATGTAGCGGTGGCTTCTGTGTGAAGAGCTCTTCAGCCCTCACTCGCTGCCTGCCCGGCATGGCAGGGAGAAGCCTACAAAGGCCCACGCAGCCCTTACCAATGACAGGCACTCTGCAGTGTTTCCCCATCTCCTTCAGGGCTTCACACCACCTTGTGGACTGGGCCCCACACCCATCCCATCACTGATGTACCCTGTCACAGATACCCCAGGTGCAGTGAGGCTTTGTAATTTAGTGGCAGGGCATTTGAAACCACCACCTCTGCCCCTCTCTCCAGACATGAGCCTTAGCACGCCTCTTATGTCTTTTGAGATGGTCTTCCTAGAAGCTCATCTGCCCTTAAACTTGCAGTTCTCTTGCCTCATCCTTCTTTTCAGAAATTGTGTTTTGGTATGTGTATGGTATGTGTAGCGTGCTGTGTGAGGTGTATGCACGTGTGTATGTGTGCAGATGCATGTGCAGGGGTGCCCTACTCTATCGCTCATCAGTATATTTCTTTGAGACAGAGTCTTTACCTCATCTTAAAACTGAGCTTTTTGGTCAGTGAGCCATAGTGATTCTCTAATTTAGTCTGTGCCCCCTACAGGGCCAGGATTACAGATGTGCATGGCCATGCCCAGTTTTTTTTGTTTGTTTTTGTTTTTGTTTTTCGAGGTAGGGTCCCACTCTAGCCCAGGCTCACCTGGAATTCACTATGTAGTCTCAGGGTGGCCTCGAACTCACAGCGATCCTGCTACCTCTGCCTCCCAAGTGCTGGGATTAAAGGCGTGTGCCACCATACCCGGCCATGCCCAGTTTTTTATGTGGTTGTTGGGGAGTCAAATTCAGGTGGTCTTAGACCCTCTCAGGTCCTTGTGCTTAAACAAGTGCTCTAACTTGCTGAGCCCTGCTTTTTGGCCTTTTGAGTGCTGGAGTACAGGGCTGAGCTACCCCCCATCCAGCTACATTTTACTTTTTTCTTCATGTGACATTGGGCAACCCATACAGCCTCAGTTCCCTCAACTGAGGGATAAACACCTCCTATTTAAAAGGGCTGTTGCAAGGACCATGTAGCCTAAGCAGTGTGGCTGTGTAATGCTGCCCCACACAACGAACCTGCTGCAGGACTTCATTTGCATGTGAGTCCTTCAGGGCTGTGCATCACATTCTCTCATGGGCTGGGAATCATAGGCTTGAACCACCACATCTGGCTTTTCCTCTTGGCGTTTGGTGAGTAAGACACACGTATTAACCCAATTAAAATGAAAGAGAACCATCTTGTGTCGCTCTCGAGGGCAGGATGAGAATAATTAACACGTGATAAGATTTGTGTACAGCTGTTGTACAGCCTAGCATGGTGACGCACCCCTGTAATCGCAGTGCTCAGCAGGCAGAGGCAGGGGGACCACAAGTCCCAGGCAAGCCCGAGCTTCATAGTGAGGCCTGGTCTCACGAGAACAAACAAACTAGCTAACTGTCTAGCATCAGGACAGGTGCTGAATGAGCTTCCCATCCTTGCAAGGCTCCAGGCAGAGGTTGGTGACTGAGGGCAGAGGAGCGGGTCTGGTGTTGAGATTATACCCTTTACCTTCCCTTAGCCCTAGGATTTCACCTCACGGATAGGAGCTGTTAGCCACACTGTGCTTTTCTTTTCTTTCTTTTTTTTTTTTTTAATCTTGAGAACTCAGGGGTATGTAAGTACTAAGCATGTGCTCTGCCACTGAGTCACACTTTGTGGTGGTTTGAATGCCCCCCCTCCCTTAGATTCAGTTGCTTTATTAAAGTTTATAACTTGGGTCTCCAGCCGCCTGGCTGCAGGAGGAGTCACTGGGGGTGGACCTGAATTCCAGCCCAAAGGTATGCAAAGATGTTTTGAGCCCTAGGATGGGGTGGGGGTCCCTGCCTGTTGCTTTTTGCTGTGTGCGCTGGTGGTGCTTCCTCGCTTGCTGTACGTAGTGTTTTTCTCTGCTTGGATCTTCCGCTGTCTCTGGAACTTCCCCTGGATCTGGAAGTTTGGAATCAATCCCTTCCTCCTCTAAACTGGGCCTGGTTTGGAGGTTCATCCCAGCAACGTGAAGCTGTCTGCAACACACCCCAACCCCCAGTGTAATTCCATTTGAGGCTGTCTGTGCAACATCATATGACCTCAGGTGAAGTCTCAGGACCGTGGAGGAGGTAGCCTCAGAGACCGTGTGGTACTCTGCCAGGACACTAGTCAGGGTTAATACCTAGATGAGGGCTGTGTAACTGCCAGAGGGTGGGAAAGTCCCCCCCCCGAGGTCTGAAAAGAGAGACGCAGGTCTGGAGGCGGTAGAGCAGTAGATTCTTGGAAAAGGCAGGAGGTAGGTTTGGGAGAGGGCCAGGGCTCCTCCTCTCTGACACCTGCCAAGAGAGAAGAGCTGGTACCAATAGCTTGTGCCAGCCAAGGGCTTTTCGCATTCAAGCCACAGCCTGTGTGCACATGTCCCTCCAGCACATCGAAAGATGGTAAAGGTGGCCAAGTGGGTAAGGCGATGGACTGCTAAAGATGGTACGGTAGTAAACCTTGCCCATCCCCATGGATGAGGACACAGAGGCACCGGGGTTTTACATCCCTTGTTCAGGGTTACAGAGATGCAGGAGACAAAGCTAGAATCCAAATCCAAAATCTAACTAGCGCTTTTATTTGTTTTACCGTGTAAGTAATACTGGCTTACACCTAACAGTTGCTTTGTGTTATTGAACTCTATAGAGGTATTAACTCAGAGTCTCATAGTGTAATCCAGAGTACTGGGATTATGGACTTGAGTCACCATGCCTAGGTCATATATGATCCTTTGAGTAATGTGCACTATAACTGGGAGAGAAGGCAGAGGGAGGAGCCAGGGTATCAGGAAGGTGAGAAATCTGGTGACTTCTGTGCCTCTGGAGATTTGGCCTGCCCTGGCAAGAGATTTGGGAGAGTGCAGCCAGGCTGAGAGGATCAAGAAGCTGCTTCAGGCCAAGGAAGCTGCTTCCTGTAGCAAAAGTCTAGGGACAGGAATGAACCTTTCTTTCAGAAGTTGCTCTCACCAGTGGGTTGAATCATCAGCTGGGCCATGGCTGCCCTTGTTGGGGCTGACGAGGTGGCTTCCTGCTGAGCAGAACGAGAAGTGTTTTAGGAAGAGTAATCTGATGTCTGTGGAGGGAAGAATGGTGATGTCATTCCTTGCCTGGAACCCTCATGCCTTTCCTTTACCTGGGCAGTACAATTTGAAGCCTAATTTGACTGACAAGACCCTGTCTGACTCAACCACTTGACCCTTCCTTCCTCTGCAGCCTCATAGTCAATCCCCGAACTGGAATATGAACTCCACAAGGAAGAAAGTTTTGTCAGTTTTTTAACACACGTTTACTCATAGCAGACTCCCCGTGCCTGGAAATACACCTGGCAGATAGTACGTGTTCAGTAAGATTGGTTGAATGAATGCATGAACTCATGGCCCTCCAGACAGCACACAGTCCATTGGTCCTCACAGTCTCTTCCCTGTGTGTCTCCCTGTCCCCATCAGTATAACGATCCTTTCATTTTTGTTACTTATTTTTTGTGGTGCTATGGATCAAAGCTAGAGATTTGTGTGTGCCAGGCACCACCACTAAGCTCCACATCCCTAGCCCTTGTTCTTTCGAGATAAATTATGTAGCCCGGGCTGGCCCCAAACTTCCAGTCCTCCTGCCTCGGCCTTCCAAGTGCTAGGATTATAGATGGAAATTAGCATATTCAGCTGGGTCTGAATTTTTAAAAGTTATTTATTTGAGAGAGAGAACAGGCATGCCAGGGCCTCTAGCTACTGCAAATGAACTTCAGATGGATGTGCCACCTTGTGCATCTGTCTTTATGTGGGTACTTGGGAATCGAACCTGGATCCTTTGGCTTTACCAGCAAACACCTTAACTGTTAAGCCATCTCTCCAGCCCTGAATTTTTTTTTTAATTACTGTGTGTGTGCACGTGTGTGTGTGTGTGCATGTATATGTACTTGCAGTACCCCATAGGTATTACAGATGCTGGAGTGGAATGTTGGGTGAACTGCTTCATTGCTCCTCCACCCGGTCTTGTTTTGAGCTGGAGTCTCTTTTTACTAATTCCAGACCTTGTGGGGTTCCAAAGGTTCTCAGATCTCTGCTCCCTTGTGAGGCTGGGGTTGCAGGTGCATGGGCTGTTTTATGTGGGACCTGGAGGTTTGAACTCAGGCAGTCTCAGGTCGTCTCAGAGCCTCAGGCTTGCACAAGAAGCTCACTTAACTGCTGAGCCCTCTCTGCAGCCCTGGATCTGAATTCTAATGTCGCCTCCTCCAGGGAGCCTCTGGTGACTTTCCCTTTGTTTTATCAGATGCACCTACTTGTACCCTAACAACTCCCTATAAATTTCAATAGGACTAACACACTCTGTATATGTTTGGTGATTGAACATAGACCCTTATGCATGCTAAGCTCTCACTGCCACTAATCTACATCCTCAAACCCCACACTTGTTTTTATAACTTCTTTATTACCCCTGGTTATATTACTCAAAATTCTAACTTTTTTAAAAGTATTTTTTAATTTATTTGAGAGTAGAGATAAATAGATGGGTGGATGATAGGTAGATGGGTATGTAGGGAGAGAATGGGTGTGCCAGGGTCTTTTATCACTGCAAACAAACTTCAGATACATGTGACACTATGTGACTTTGTATGTCTGGCTTTATGTGGGTTCTAGGAAATTGAACCTGGACCAGCAGCAGGCTATACAAGCAAGCACCTTTAACTGCTGGGCCATCTCTCCAGCACCTTAAAAATTCTAACTTAACAGAAATACATAATGTAGAACAGAAATGCCTTCTTAATTCATTGCTAAGGATTAATTACACATTTCTCCTTTTTTTTTTTTTTAAAAAAAAGGTTTTTATTTATTTATTTGCAAGGAGAGAGACAGAGAATGGGTACACCAGGGCTTCTAGCCATTGCAAATGAACTCCAGATGTATGTGCCGCTTTGTATATCTGGCTTTATGTGTGTACTGGGAATTGAACTTGGGTCATTAGGTTTTGCAGGCAAGTACCTTAACTGCTGAGCCATACCCCCAGCCTTTAAAAAAATTATTTATATATTTACTTGAGAAAGAGACAAGATCGTATCTTGGGTGAAGATAAGTGGCACATCAGGGCTTCTTGCGTTATAAACAAATTCCAGTCACATATACAACTTTGTACATCTGGTTTTACATGAATACTAGGGAATCAAACTGAGCAGACAGGCTTTGCAAGCAGGTGCCTTTAACCTCTGAGCCATCTATATATATAATTTATTTATTTGAGTGTGAGAGAATGAGAGAACAGGGCATGCCAGGGTCTTTTGCTGCTGCAGACTAATTCCACACACATGCACCAGTTTGTGCATCTGTACTGAGGAATTGAATCTGGAGTTTTGCAAGCAAGTGCTAAGCCAGCTCCCAGGCCCTTATGTTTTTCTATGTATAAACTATATTCAAAATAAGATAGAAAAAAAACCTATATTCAAATGAGATTATACTATTAGTGATTAGCTTGTTATTTTACTTGATAAGATTAAGACAGCTTGGGCTGGAGAGGCTTAGCAGTTAAGATGCTTGCCTGCAAGGCCAAAGGACCCAGGTTCAATTCCCTAGGACCCATGTAACACAAGGTAGTGCATGTATCTGGAGTTTGTTTACAATGGCTGGAAGCTTTGACACACCACTTGATCTCACTGTCTCTCTTCCCCTCTTTCTCAAATAATTCCTCTCCCCTCCCCTCCCCTCCCCTCCCCTCCCCATCTTCTCCCTCCTCTTCCCCTCCCCTCCCGTCCCTCTCCCTCCTCTTCCCTCTCCCTCCTCTTCCCTCTCCCTCTTCTCCTCTTCACTCCTCTTCCTTGTGTGTGTGTTGCTAGGAATTAAACCTTGGCCCTTGCACATATTAGGTAAGCCCTCTGCCACGAAGCTATACCCCATCCTGACTAAAAGCCACTTTTTGTTTTATTTATTTATTTATTTTTGGTTTTTCGAGGTAGGGTCTCACTCTAGCCCAGGCTGACCTGGAATTCACTATGGAGTCTCAGGGTGGCCTCGAACTCACAGCAATCCTCCTACCTCTGCCTCCCGAGTGCTGGAATTAAAGGCATGTGCCACCACACCCGGCTCACTTTTTAATTTTGAGACACAGTCTTCACTGTGTAGCTCAGGTTGGCCTCAAACTTGCAATACTACTGTGTCTACCTTTTTGAGGGCTGGGAATATAGGTATGTACCATCATGCCTGGACCCATCTTTGCAGCTTTCTTTTTCTTTCTTTTCTTCTTCTTCTTTTTTTTTGGTATCTGTATCACTGCAGTAAACATTTATACATCCATCTTTGTGCCCTTCTGGAAGTGTTTTTTTTTTCCCTTTTTTTTTCCAGAGCAACTCCCTAGAGTGGAACTTCTGAGTCAGAGGGTGTGAACATTTAAAATCACAATAGGCATTTCCACACTGTCCTTTCTGGAGGAATCATACATAGTTCTAAACCCTGTCCTGCCCTTCTCCTGGCACTGCCCTTCCCTTGACACTGCCTGTGGAGTCCACCACATAGTTGCTCTGCCCTGAGATCTGAGCATCAGCTCCACTAGGGCAGGCACACAGGCCCCCCTCCCGGGCCCCCCCCCCTCCCCCTCCGTTTCTGACTGCATCCTGAATGCAAGCACAGTGCCTGCCACACAGTAAGCAATTAACAACTGCCTGCCGATGAGTTGGTAAAGAAGCGTGATGGAGAATGAGTGTGAGAAAAGGCCATGTGGGAGGGTGAATAACCTATTACAGGCCTTGCCATGTGGATCTGGTGGGTGTTAAAATCTGCCCTTTTCTAGTCTGTCCTGTAGCTGTGCTTCCCATACCCGAGCCAGGCATGGTAGTGCACACCTTTAATGTCAGCACTCTGGAGGCAGAGGTAAGAGGATCACGGTGAGTTCGAGGCCAACCTGAGACTACATAGTGAATTCCAAGTGAGCCTGAGCTAGAGCAAGACCGTACCTCAAAAAAAAAATTACTTTAAAAAGAACAAAAAAGCCGGGCATGGTGGCACACACCTTTAATCCCAGCACTCATACAGGCCTGGGAGTGACAGATGCACTGGGAGGCAGAGGTAGGAGAATCACTGTGAGTTCAAGGTCAACCTGGGACTACATTGTGAATTCCAGGTCAGCCTGGACCAGAGTGAGACCCTACCTCAAAAAACAAAAATAAATAAATAAAATAAAATAAATGGATGTAACCTAGCATACACAGTTCCATCCCCAAATGAAAAAAAGAAAGGAAGAAAGCAACCTTTTCTTTCAGGCCTTCCTCCCGTTGACTAGAAAGCCTTCCCCATTTCCAGGTACCGGTCAGAAGCCGGCCGGTCCACGTCTCAAAGTCCACAGTGGGTTGCTTCCCACACAGCCTTCTCTCGCACTCGCTCCCATTCTCTACCTTCTCACTCCCTTACGGGCTCAGTCGGCCGCCCTGCGCTGTGGAGCTTACCTTGGCACACTCAGGCTGCGCTGCCCCACCCCGTTCACACATCGTGCGACAGTGGTGGCAGGAGCTCTGTCACACATACAGACTCTCACACCAGGTCTTCTAGTCCCAGTGGAAGAAACATTCTGTGGTTGTGTAGGTGTGAAATGCTGCAAAACCCTGGTTGGGTTGTGGCTTCGGAAAGGGGAAAGAAAGAAGAAACAAAAGACTTGGTAAAAAGGATGTGTTGGGCTGAGGCACAGAGAGCCACAAGATGGCGGCGGGCTGCTGATGGAAGTAGAGAGGCCAGAAGGGGAAGCTGGTGTGGGGAGGAGGATGTGAAGAGGTGAGGGGCTGCCTGCTGGGAAGTTCAAGTGAGGAGACCCAGCTGCCTGTGTGTGAGTGTCAGGCCCAGAGCCCATCAAGACGCTGGGGCTTGAGATGGCAGTGGTTGCCATTGGTGTAGCAGTGAGAAGGGATGACGGAACAGCAGAGAGCAGGCAGCTGGGAGCAGGGGGAGGACGAGTCAGCGGAAACCCAGGGGGGTGGTCAGGAGCAGCCCCTGCATGCCCCGGAGAACTGGTGAGGTTGGGAAGGGCTTCTCTGGAGAAGTGCAGGTGGTATGGGGAGGGCACAGGGCATAGCTCAGGTCCAGGGCCAGCTTAGGCATTTAAGAGGGAAAGGGAGGAAGCACCCTGGGGACTTGTGAGTCACTTCCCTCCAGGGGGAGGACCGAGGGCCTCTGAGTGGAGCCTGTGTGTCCACTGGAGGGGCAGTCTAGTTACTCACTGGAATTTCCAGGCAGCTGAAATGGGTGGGGTAGAGAGAAGCCTTGGATT
The DNA here is from genome assembly GCF_020740685.1 of Jaculus jaculus. Classification (NCBI taxonomy): domain Eukaryota; kingdom Metazoa; phylum Chordata; class Mammalia; order Rodentia; family Dipodidae; genus Jaculus; species Jaculus jaculus. The sequence goes on along the minus strand of NC_059110.1, from coordinate 84,249,399 downwards.
TTGGGGAGCAGCATCTGTGAGGTTCAGGGTTTTAGAGAGGAGGTGGGCATTGCTCCCGCCATGTGAGTAGGGATTGGGGATGGGGTGGGCATGGATACTCTGTAAGGCACCTCCTAGTCTCTTGAGGGGGGAGGGACCTGGAGAGGCCCTTGGGGCGGTAGTCTTCCCATGCCACCCGCCTGAGTGGCCTGTGTGGACAGCCCATGCCATCTGTGCACATGCTGTAGACTTGGTGCCCACAGGGCAGGAGGCAGGAGAACCTATGGCACAGAGCTCTGAGCTGGCACACTTGTGCCCTGGGGAATGCCAGGCCTGGTTGTTCCCAAACCATGGGAACAGCCTCAGCCGCCCAAACCAAATGAGGAATTGTGGCTGAAAGGGCCCTTCAGATGTATCCTGCCTATTTATAGCCTAGCCAGGGCAGTAATGGGGAAAACCCAGGGGCTGCAGGGAAGAGGAGGAGTAGGGTGGAAGGTGTCTTTGCTGAGCCCTTTGTAGGACAGATCCTGGACCGCTTGGCCTGTCAGTCCTTGGACTCCAGAGAGCCATCCCACACCTCTCAGTGTATATTTTGGCTTTGGTGATAGGATGGAGCCTGCCCGTGGTGGGGACAGATTCTCTATGGGTGGTGGGATATCAGGAACCCCTCAGAATTCTGTACCTCATAATTTTGAGGGAATGGGGTAAGAGCCCTCCTCTTTGTCGCGCCACATGCTGGGAGGCTCTGCAGAAGGCCTGTTCTCAGCTAAGGTGCCCACTGGAGCAGAAAAGAGGTGGCATCATGTGGGCCCTGGACTTCCTTTGGAAATGGCCTCGACTGTTTGCTGTTTGCTTGTCACCTGACAGGGAATAGGACAGAAGTAAAAGCTGGTCATAAGAGCCAACATGTGATGTTGGTGGGCAACCTCAAACATTGCACCACCTGGTTGGTGGTACCTGTTACACAGATTTACAAAGATAAAGTGGTAGGCTGGTATGGCACTATATAAAGCCGAGTTGATCCAAGGCGCTAGGTTCAGTGAGGATATAGGACCAAGGATGCAAAGGGAACCCCTACCACGTGCATTCACCACTCCTAACGTTACCTCAAAGAAACAACCATTTCTAAGAACAAAAACAGTTGTAGTGCTTCAGCCAAACTTAGGGCAGAGGTGTGGTTCATTTACAGTGCATTGTGCTTTTTTAAAGAAAGTGTTGTCATTATTTTAAAATCAGGAAATTTCATTTCAACATTCAGATTTCCCACTGGCTGTGGTGATTTAGTTTGTAATTCTAGCACTCATGAGGTGCAGATAGAAAGATTAGGACTTCAAGGCCAGCCTTGGCCACACAGCAAGTTCCAGGCCAGCCTGGAATACATAAGACCCTGTTTCAAAAAGCGATTAAAAAAAAAAAGGGCCAGCCTTGGATACACACAATGAGACCCTGTCTCAAAAAATAAAATCAACATAAACTAAATCATAAAGAATACAGGTTTTTGTAAACTTGAGCCTGCATTGCCATTGGCAGCCATTAGCTGGAACCGTGGTGGTTTCTTAGCTCACCTAGGCCCTCTATGGCTCCTCTCTTGGCTTACTGGCACGGGTGTTGGTCCACCTAAGGCTTTTCCAGGGTTGCCCTGGGTATTGGGTTGTTCAAGTTCCTGGAGTTGGCACAGGACTCTGCCCCCATCAGAGTAACGATGTGTGCCTCATTAGGGACCAGAGCCAGGGGACCAGGATGTGAGCCTCAACCTCTGCATGAATTTGGTTTGTAGAACACTAAAGAAGCTGAGGGAAGAGGGAAGTTAGGAGCTGGCAGGGAGGACAATGCCACCTGTCCTAGGTTGATGGTGTGCCAAGGCCTTGTAGGGCTGCTCTATTGGGGGGAGGCCACTTGCGGGTGGAAACTTGTCCAAGAAGTGGCGGTGTTCAGTCTGCAAGCGTCAGTGAGCGGAGGTGCGGCGCTTGGGTGGTCCATGGTGGCTGTCAGTGTGGGCTCGTGCGCGCAGGGCCTTGGTGGGCACTGTGCTCCCAGTGGACACGAGGCAGGTCCCCCTCTTAACAACGCTTTGTTCACCCCAGCCGATCTCACCAGAAGCGGGGGGCCTCCGCTGCTCAAAGGCCAAGGTGTGAAGAGGGTTCGGGCTGGCGGTGCTCCCGCGGGGACTGCTCCCCTGCTTTCCCCGTGGTCGGCGGGCACGAGAAGTTGTAAATAAAGCCCGTCTCTGGGAAGCCGACCCCCCCACATACCCACACCCCCCGCGACCGCCCGCCCGCCCGCTCGCCGGGCCTGTCGCGGCCTCCTCCCTCCTCCCTCCCCGCTCCCGGAGCCTCCGCCGGCAGCTCGCCCGCCCGCCCGCCCGGCGACCACAGAGGGACCGAGCCGAGCGGCTCCTCCTCGCCAGTCAAGACGCGCATTTCCTGTAGCCTTCGGAGCGAACGGGGCGGCCTCCTCGGAGTCCAGAAAAGGGCGGGCTCTGTGCGGCTGGCGACGCCGCGGCGGGGCGCGGGGTCCGACCGACCGACCGACCGAGCCGAGCGAGCCGGCCCGCTGGCTGCCGCCGGGGCAGGCGTCGGAAGCCGGAGCGGAGCCGGGCGCTGGCCGGGGCCCGGCGGGGAAGAGCCGCGGAGGGCGCCGCCCGCCCGGCGTTCGCGGTCGTCCTCGTCCTGTGGACCGCGCCGAGGCGGCGGCGGCGGCGGCCCAGCTGCCCGAGAACGGTGACCGCCCGCCCGCCGGCCGGCCGGCGGCCCCCCGCTTCCCCTTTCTCGGGGTGGGGACGCCGCGGGAGGCGGGCCCGTGGCCCGGCGCGCAGGAGGGCTGGAAAGCGGCCGCGGCCGCAGGAAAAGGTTCATAATGGAGCCTTTCATCGCGAGCCGGTGGCCGGGCGCCAGCGGTGACTCCGCGGGGGCCGGCATGCTGGCGTAGGCCTGCCCGGCGCTCCTCCCCGCCCGCCGCTCCGGCCTCGCCGCTGGAGGCGCGCGGCGTGGCGCGGCGGCGGTGGCGGCGGCGGCGGCTGCTGCTGCTGCGTGGACCCCGCTTCCTGTTTGCCCTCCGCGGGCCCGGCCGCGGCTGCCATGGAAGAGGAAGAGGAGGCTATAGGCTTTCTGGACAAGGTTCTGGAAGATGAAGATGTGTTTGTCCTGGAGGAGTGCGAACTGGGAACTCCGACCAGCCCCGGCTCAGGGTCCCCCTTCTTGGTGGCTGTGAAGGTGGGCATGTGAACACGCCCTGGATGCTTGCGGGGAGGAGGGGGGGGGTGGCATGGGGGGAGGGGGCAGGGCTGGCAGCTCCTGACTGACTTGTCACCGCCAAAGCCGTGGAGCGGGCAGAAATGGCTGATGAGGAGTGAGTGGAAGGAAGCACCTCAACTCGCTACGCCTGCCCGTAGATGGAGAGCTGGGCTTCTGGGCGGCTCTTCCTGGGCGAGAGGTGCGGTGCACGCCGGCCCTGCACCAGCTGTCCTGGGGGGGGGGGGGCAGTGGCTGCTGGCCTTCTCCTCAGCTGTGCTGGGGGCTCTTTTTGGGCAGTGACATGAGTCACCTGGTGGCTTGTCAGTGATGTGAGAGACTGTTGTCGTCGTTGCCCCCCCCCCCGCCCCCCGCAAAGGAGCTGGCTGACTTGAAACCTGTGGGCAATAATTTGCTGTCTCCATGGCAACCAGAGGATTAAGGGCATTTTGAAATGTGGCCAAGGGAGCCACCCCTTTTTCTAGGAAGAGACTCTCCTGGACTTGATGCACCTGGGCTGAGGCAAGAGAACATTTAGGAAGGTCAAGAGCCAGAGGTCACTGGTCTTCCTTGAAGGAAAAGATTTGGATCAGCTGGAGAAGGGGGAGGTAACAGCTGTCCTGATAGGTAGAGGCTTTTCCCAAGGCGAGCCTAGCAGGAGAGCCATCTTCTGCACTAAACCACCACCCCACGGCTGTGAGCCTTCTGTGTAGCTCGAGACAGAGCAGAAGGGGACTGGTGAGGTCCTCTCTCCTGCCCATCTTACTCAGGGGTGGACCTTCCCCTGGGGATGCTGGCTCTGGCAAGGCACAAGGCACACCACACTAGTGTTCCTCTCTCACTTGGGCCGGCCTCTAAGAGCTCTGGCCACAGCCTCTTGCTTAGCTCCTTTCCTGTGGATGGAGAGAGGGCCCGTGAGGACTGTGGCAGGGAGTTTGCACACTGCAAAGCCAGGTTACCTAACAGTGGGAGCCATAGGTGTGGTACTCAGCGTGCTGAGGATAGGCAGTGTGTCTCTCTCTGAGCCCGCCCTCACCCTGAGATGAGGAGCACAGCCCTATCCCACCCTCCCTGCAGCATGGCTCCGAGGAGGAGCTAATGGAGGTAAAAATAGACTGTAGACTGAGGTTAGTAGGTGGCTGGTGAGCAGAATTGGGGTGGAGTAGTGACTGCAGGCCTGGGTGGGGAGCCGCAGTGAGAGACCTTACTTGGCGATCCGGTGCTGTCGCAGAGTACTAGGAGTAAGTCATGTCTCACCAGGCCCTCAAAGGCCTCTGCTCTTAGGCTCTGCCAGCCTCCCCACCAGGACCAGGGTGATAAAAAGTCTGCTTATGAGCCAGGAGCATGCTGGGAGTTCAGCAACGTGTGGGATGGTAGGTCTGTGGGGTTCCTGAAGGTCTCCCCAGCACAGGCGTAATCCTACTCATAGGCTGCCTCCTGGACCCAGCCTTTCTAACAATTGTGGCTTATAGCTTGGTTTGGTCCTCATTTTATTCTGCTCTGCACTCCAGGCACCTACCTCCTCAAGTGACATCTTGACCCCATATAGAGGACAAGGGTCAAGTTGTGCTCACTGCTGAACGCTGCATGTTATTCCGTGTGTGGCTAATGTCAGTGGGAAATTGTGGAATGACCATAGGGTACTAAGTCTCTGGCCTTGTTCCATCTCAGAGGTATTACCAAGATGTGGCATATGGCTGCCAAAGGGATCCTGGACACATATCACACTTAAAATGACACCTCTCAGATCTCTGAGGTGCCTAGATGTAGTCTTCCGTTCTCTTTCTTGCCACAGTATTTTGGGAGCTTCTCTTTCATCTGAAATACCTCTCTAATGCCCTTCTATGCCAACCTTGGCCTTAGAAGAGACAAAGAACCAGGCATGTTGGCACATGCCAGCTGAGGTAAGAGGATCACCGTGAGTTCGAGGCCAACCTAGGTTAAAGTGAGACTGCTTTAAAAAATAATAATAATAAAGAAGAGACAAACAGACCAGGGCTATAGAGATGTGGAAACAAAGCTCATTGATTCATTCAGCAAGTCAGGTTGCATTCTATTCCAAGTGGCACTGAGTCTGGCACCACAGAGAAGAGATGACCAAGGCTTGGTCTTTTCTCACAAAGATCTCTGAGCAAGGGAACAAGTGCCCAGGGAATAGGAAAGTACAGTGAGGAAGCAGTCTGGTTTGAGGAGCCGCCTTATTAAAGGGAACCAGAAACTGGGTATGGTGGCAATTGCCTGTAATCTCAACACTTAGATGAGTAAGGTAGGTGGGGTGCCATGAGTTTAAGGCCAGCCTAGACTTCAGAAGAGGAGAGAGACCACTTCTCAGTTGAGTTGGGACTACACTGGGTGTGTTATGTATATGTGTATGTGTTCGTGTACATACACACACAGCCATGGCCAAGGGCTTTTTCTGGATAGTGCTGTTAGGCCCTAAACTGCAGGTAATCTTGGCTCACTCCTCCATAGCAGCTGGTAGGAATCCAAGGCAATTTGCTCAGTGCTTTGGCTTTACTTCAGTGGTACTCACCTTAAACAGTAGTTGTGTTGCTGAGCATGTGCCCAAGTACCAGTCCTGTAAATCACTCCTGCCTTCACTGTAATTTCAGAGGTGCTTCATCTTCCTGTGGAACAAATGCAAAACTGGCGGCTGTTTTCCCTAGAGCTGTAGCTGGACTTTGCTGCATCTCTTGACCCAGCTTCCCTTTGAGGAGTTAATGAGCTGTTAGCTCATAATGCAGACTGATAGCAACATCGTGTCCCATCTGTGAAAGCATATATTTACCAAAAAAAAAAAAAAAGTTCATGCAGTTCTATGTAAAGGTAGTAGGGCTGACAGTGGGACTTGGTAGAAGCTGCTATTTCAGGGAACTCATTTGTCAGGAAGAATAGCCCTTTGTATTCCAGATTAACCCCTCAGGTGTCATTCTATGCCACCTAACATTGTCTGAAATGCCTGTATTTCTGTTTTATCTGCTCAGGTCTCCCCTGCTATCCCTTGCTGTGATGGCACTGCTTATGTCCCCCGTTGTTGTGTCTTGAATCGTGGGTCACCTGGGTGTTGATTTGAGAATTGATTTCTTAGGGGACCTGGTTGAGGAAAAAAAAAATACAACTCTCACATGATGCAACACAAGGTTTAGGATAAGACTGTGCTTTGTTTGTTTGTTTGAAGCAGGGTCTCATTCTAACCCAGAATGACCTGGAACTCACGGAGATCCTCCTACCTCAGCCTCCCCAGTGTTGGTAGTAAAGGCATGTACCACCACACCAAACATAAGACTGTGCTTTTTAAAAGTCAGTTATTGGGCTGGAGAGATGTCTTAGCGGTTAAAGTACTTGCCTGAAAAGCCCAAGGACTCGGGTTTGATTCCCTAGTAGCCACGTAAAGCCAGATGCACAAAGTGGCACATGCATCTGGAGTTTGCGGTGGCTAAAGGCCCTGGTGTGCCCATTCTCTCTCTCTCTCCCCGCCCCCTTGCAAATAAATAATTTAAAAAAAATTATAAGTTAGTTATTGGCTGGGTATAATGGCACATACTTGTAATCCCAGCACTCAGAAGGCTGAGGTAGGAGGATTGCAAATTTGAAGCGAGATGATAAAAGTCAAAGTCAGTTGTGAAAATACTAAGTAGCATGCACGTATGGCAAAACTGTAAAGGGCCATGAACCACTAAGGTTTTTAAATACTTCTTGGGCACCATGGGCCTATATAAAGCTTTAGACAGTAGCAGGAAACCTGAAATGAAGATCCACCCTTAGGAGAGGGGACAACTAGAATTTGGTTTTCATCCTCCAGCCCCTATCCTTTGTTCTCTAAATTCTGCCAAGAAAGCTTAAAGACACTAGCAGGAAGGTTGGGTAGAAGACAGGGTCTGCATGTCCTGCACACTCTTAGGGGCCAGTTGTCCACACAGCCCTCTGGCCCAGTGGCATGTATTCTGGGTGATTCTACTGGGTGTTCCTTGCCAAGTGGTATGGCCCATGGACTGAATTCTGCTGTATGCAGTCTCAGACCTTTGCTGGTTGGCTTGTGGCTTTGAAGCACAGCCAGACAGCCAGCTCTGCTTGCTCAGTCCTTACTGTTTTGGAGGAGATGAAGGGCCCTGGAGAGATTGTTTCTCGGCTTGGCTTGGAACCAAACTTTTAGAGGCTTTATTTAGCTCCTCAGCTCTGCAGAACCCAGGCCATAGCTGGTCACAGTTTATCTGTAGATCCTACCATAGTGACCTGATGTCTTTGATTTGGGAGCCTCAAGCTAATAAACTCAAAGTGTAACTGATTACACCAGTTGCCAAGGACGGGCCTAGAGGCTGCTGGGCTGAGGGCTCCAGGAGTGAAGGCTTCTTTGGGTCAGGGGCTGTGACCACCAGTTCTCCAGAGTATAAATAGCTCTGCAAGGAAGCTCACTGTGCCCCAGGTCACCTCCTTAGAGAATGCTTGCCAAACACTCATGTAAATCTCTGGTTGTTGGGGCTCAAATGAGGAGTGGAGTGCAGGAGTGGACTGCCCATCCCAGAGTGGAAGGCAAGTGTTTTTCAGGTTTGGGAAATAGCAGCGAGGCCACCATGGCTCTGACCCTGAGGGCTGGGGCCCTGCTGCAAGTTTTCTCTCTCTCTATCTAGCTATCTCTCCCCCCCCCCTCTTGAGGTAGGGTTTCACTGTAGCCCAGGCTGACCTGTAACTCATGGTGATCCTCCTACCTCTGCTGTGCTGGGGTTAAAGGCGTACACCACGCCCAGCCCTGCTGCAAGTTGTGATGTGTGTGTGGGAGACTTTAGCTACCATTTGCATTCCATGCCTCAGGGTGATAATGTAACACCTACCAGACTGTGAGTTGCCAACCAAGAGCACTTAGCACAATTCCTGGTTTTCTGGTGGCCTCTGTACACTCTTCCTGGCCCACGTTAAGGGTGTGATTTGGTGCCCAGAAGGGATTTATTGGAGACAACAGGTTAGAAGCCTGAAAAAAAGGAATAGTAGGACAGCAGGGAATTGTCAGGTAGCAGACAAAGAGTTTGGTGTGGTAGGACCTGGCCTGTCATTCCCTTCTCTCTTGTAAAGTGTTGTTTCCATTTGTATAATGGGAAAATATAGGAACTCCCTTATTAGGGTGTCTCAGGGCTAAAGGAGAGTGTGGAAAGTATCACATGGTGCTGACTTCAGAGAGGAAGGGTGTGATACAGGTGTCACCTCAGGAAATTGTCCTTAGGCCCTGCACATGTCAGGTTCTGAGGATACTCTAAGGAGGTTGGAAGAAGAGGCAAGACTTCAGCTATGCCTTTAGAAAAGGAAAACTGTCATTTAGCCAAGAGAAGAGCTGGAATGTGAGAGGACATTAGGCAGCAGGAGCAACAACAACCAGGGTTCAGAGGAGGACGGGAAGGCACTCTTGGTCTTGACCATGACAGAGATTGGGCTGGTAGAGAAGACCCTGGAGCCTCTGTAGGTCTGTAGGTATTGAAATAAGAGAGATATTGGAGCCTGTATCACAACTTATGATCTCCCTCCCTCCCTCCCTCCCTCTCTCTGTCTCTGCAAGCCCAACAGACTGGCCTTTTTTCTGTGTGAGAGCGAGGGTGGGGGAGGGAGAGGGAGGGAATGAGAATTGGCTCCAGGGCCTTTAGCCACTATAATCCAACTCGAGATGCATGTGCCACCTTGTGTGCATGTGTGAACTTGCACGCTTGCATCACGTTGTGTGTCTGGCTTATGTGGGAACTGGAGAGTCAAACATGGGTTCTTAGGCTTCACAGGAAAGCACCTTAACCACTAAGCCATCTCATCTAGCCCAATCCTCTCTTTACATATTTGTTTATTTTGATGTCTTACTCCTACTCGATTATAAACCACATGACAGCAGAGTGTATGGTCTGCTTATTTCTCATATACTCATAAGGCCTGCCAGGAATTCAGCAAATATTTGTTGAATAAAGAGAGAAAGAACACATTACCTGATCAAATTTTGCAGTATTCTTATTAACTCCTTGGCAAGCATTAGGTGTCTGTGCCATTCTTGGGACATTGATCTTCCTGCAGTACACAGAAGAGATGGAAGAGGCAGAGGTCAGTTAGGAGAACCCAAGTGGTGCCATGGGTCTTAAATGCTGCATGCAAGAGAGTGGAACCAGAGGGAAAAATCAACCTACGAGATTAGCAAGGAAGCTTCCACATGTGGCAGAGGGAAGAGAGGAAAAAAGAAAGAGTGCTGGAAATAACTCTTGAGGGTCCTGCATGGTGAGAAGAATCATAGATCTCTTCACTGAGGATAAATTTTAGATACTTTCTCTGTGCTGAGCACTGTGCTAGTTGGTACATTCTAGGATACATAGGGCATGAGCTTCACCACAGGAGAGCAGGAATTCTGGAGGGATGAGTCTAGTCTGTGTTTGTGCTTTACAATACCAGAAATAGCTGAGGGTGTAAGTAGAGGTAATGTGAAGGGCCCTTTTGTGGGATTGAGCCTCCTGGAGACAGGAGATCCCTCACCCACTTCCATCCAATTCTCTCTGGTCCCCTTTCTCTCAATTTATGTATCACTTCCTCTGGGGGCCCCATTTCTGCCCCCCAAGACTTAAATGTGACCTTAATTGGTGTCCCCACATGACTGCCCCACCCCAGTCATGACAGATTTGCTTTTGTGAATGTCTTTATCTCCTCTTCCTATCTAACTGCCATCTGATATGACGGCAGATCCTTGGTGATTATGCTCACCGTTATAAAGTCCGCTGGGTTGAAAATGATAGATGGGGAGGAGAAAAGAAAATGATGGGTAGATATCAAATGAGGAAATGCTGAGAAAAGGATGAGAGAAACAATGCAAGATTCTAACAGGCCTATGAGTGAATGTTTTTACTTTTGCATTTCTGTTTTATTTCTGTTTATTTATTTGGGAGAGAAGGAAGGAGAGAGAGAGAGAGAGAGGTGTGTGTGTGTGTGTGTGTGTAGTATGCTAGTTTGTGCATCTGGCTTTTACGTGGATACTGGGAAATCAAACCCAGGCCATTAGGCTTTCCAAGAAAGTATCTTTAACTGCTGAACCATCTTTACACCCCTTGTTTGCTTTTTTTTTTTTTTTTTCTGGTGCTGAGGCCTGAACCCAGAACCTTGGCTTGCTAGGCAAGCGCTCATCCACTGAGCTTAATCTCCAACTCTGTATTTTTGTATTTAAAGAAAGTAGATTTTGGGCTGAAGAGATGGCTTAGCAGTTAAGATGTTTGCCTGCGAAACCAAAGGATCCAGGCTCGATTCCCCAGGACCCATATAAGCCAGATGCACGAGGTGGCACATGCATCTGGAGTTCATTTACAGTGGCTGAAGGCCTTGGCATGTCCATTCTCTCTCTCTCTCTCTGCCTCTTTCTATCTCTCTCTCTCCAATAAATAAAATAAAATAAAACACACACACACACACACATTTTTTTAAAGGCTGGTTGTGGTGGCACACAACTTTAATTCCAGCACTTGGGAGGCAGAGGTAGGAGGGTCACTGAGTTCAAGGCCACCCTGAGACTCCCTAGTGAATTCCAGATCAAATCTGGGCTAGAGTGAACCCCTACCTTGAAAAACCAAAAAAAAAAAATAAATTATATATATATATATATATATATATATATATATATATATATATATATCTGAGAGAGGGAGAGGGAATGGGCACACCAGGGCCTCCAGCTACTGCAAATGAACTCTAAACACCTACATACCCCTTGTGCACCTGGCTGTGTGGGGGTACCGAGGAATTGAATTTGGGTCCTTAGGCTTTGCAGTCAAGTGCCATGACCACTGAGCCATTGCTGCTGCTTGGCATTTTTGTAATTTTTAATATTTATTTGTCTATTTTTTGGCTTGCTTTCCTGCAGGTGGAGGCAGGGAAGGGCCTGGAGATGAGGAAGCTGGTTCTGTCAGGCTTCTTGGCCAGTGAAGAGATCTACATTAACCAGCTAGAAGCCTTGTTGTTGGTGAGTATTTGTTCTGGGGTCTGCTGGTCCCATCAGCCAGTGTCATGCTTTAAAGCGGCTTTTAGTATTGGAGAGGGAGACCTACACAGGACAGAGACTGAGGCCGCTCTGTTTACAACTTGGCACTGGGCATCCTATTCCTCTCACTGCCACCTCTCCATTGGCCCGCTCTGCAAGAAGTAGGAGAAGAGACATAAATGAGGGAGGCCAAGCATTCCATTGACCATGGCCAGGTGTTGCTGCCTGATACAGTACCCTGTCCAGGAGGGTGCCTTATTGCCTCTTCCACACCATGCTCTGGGTAATGTCTACCAGTCAGTCAGGCTGAGATTTCTTTGTCATCTTTGGTCCCAGTCCTCCTTCTTGGGAAAGGAGACCGCTAGTTAACACCAGAGGAGAGCTGAGCTGGAATATTTCTGTGTTGTCTTGAGAACTACTATGGCTCTGAGCATTAGACCAACCTGCACTCTCAGGTAAAGGTGGTGGTGTGCGACTTGCCTTGCGTGGGGGCTATTAAAACATTTTCTAGAGATGAAAGTACCACACAGATGTAAGATGCTTTTGCCGTTGTAGAAAGTGCTGATTAGATGCGTCTGGATATTATGCAGAGTGACTGTGTCAGTAAAGTTCTTTCTCTGGGTGTTTTGCAGTCAGGCCTAAGTTACTGTTAAAAAAGAAAAAAGGGTTAAGGGCTAGAGAGATGGCTTAGTGGTTAAGCGCTTGCCTGTGAAGCCTAAGGACCCCGGTTCGAGGCTCAGTTCCCCAGGTCCCACGTTAGCCAGATTCACAAGGGGGCGCACGCGTCTGGAGTTCGTTTGCAGAGGCTGGAAGCCCTGGCGCGCCCATTCTCTCTCTCTCCCTCTATCTGTCTTTCTCTCTGTGTCTGTCACTCTCAAATAAATAAATAAATTTTTTAAAAAAAGGGTTGAGATAAGAGAATCATCATGACTTTGAAGCCAGCCTGGGCTGAATTGTTCCAGGGTCGCCCAATAGCTACCTTTCTCAAGAAATTGAAAGACAACAAAAAGGAGAATCAGAAATATAAATGAAGATCAGTAGAAATTCACTCTAAGATACATGTTTATGTATTTCTGTGTTTGTGTACTTATGACATGAGACGTTGTCATTCATTTTCTCAGGGGACTTGGCATTTGTTACCCACGGGTTGAAATGTGAAGGTACTCTGTGGCACTCTGGGCTGTTTCTGTTAGGGTCTTATTGGGAGCTTGCTGGTATGCACCAGTGGCAGACAGTATGGCATATAGGGAGGAGTCTGGAACCAAAACTAGAGCAAGGCCTTGCCTGCGTATTGTGGTGTTCTTCAGATTGTGTCATCTCCACCCCTGAGCAAGTTGCACCAACAATTTTCAGCAAACTTAGCAGGAAAGTATCCATGTGCATCATAAGGAATAAGGGTAAGTACTGATCCAGGATGTATGTAGATGTATGTATGCCTAGGTCTATGCATAGAGCCTCTTTATTTTGAGAGACTTGAACTCCTGATCCTCCTTCCACCTCTGCCTTCTAGTGCTGGATTACAGGCTGTTCTACCAGGTCTTCCACATTATTCCTTAAATGTGTTATAGGTTTGAAAACTGTGCCTACTGTCTTGGACCTGTAATTCCAGAATGCCAGAGCCTGAGACAAGAGAATTCTAAGTTGGAGTCCTGCCTGGGGTACATAGTTAGATCCTTTTCAAAACAGACAGACAAATAAACAAGATCACTGCCTCTGGAAGTATGCATAAGTCCCTTGGTCCTTAGTTTCTTTATCTGAAGATGATAATGTAGTTGCCCCTCCTTATCTGTGTAGCATGGTAATTCCAAGACCTACAGTAGAAGCTTACAAAACCTTGGATAATACTGAATCCCAGATATATATACTATGCATTTTTGCTAGAGAGAGAGAAATTAGGTCCAATAAGATAATAACAATAATTAGAGCTGTGGGGATAGCTCAGCTAAGACTTGAGTTCACTCCCCAGAACCCATGTAAAAAATATGAGTGTGATAGGGTGGCCTTGGAATCTCAGCACTGGGAAGACGGACAGGTAGATCCGTAGGGCTCCTTGGCTAGCCTACCTAGTGAGATCTAGGCAACAGAGACCTTGTCTTCAAAAAGGTAGACAGTAGGTTGGAAAGATGGCTCAGCAGTTAAGGTGCTTGCCTGCAAAGCCTAACGACCTGGGTTCGAGTCCCAAATATCTACATAAGCCAGCTGCACAAAGTGACACACACATATGGAGTGTGTTTGCAGTGGCTGTAGGCCCTGGCACACCCATACTCACTCTCTCTCTCTCTCTCTCTCTCTCTCTCTCTCTCTCTCTCTCTCATCTGTCTGTATCTCTCTGCTTGCAAATGAATAAATACAATATTTTAAAAAAATGGTAGACAGTGACTGAGGAACAACACTTGAAGTTGTCCTGTGGCCTCCACATGCATGTGCACACATGTAATCATACGTGAACTTGTGTGTACACTCATATGAAAAATATATTAACAATAATACCAGGCGTGGTGGTGCATGGCTTTAATCCCAGCACTTGGGAGGCAGAGGTAGAGGGATCACCATGAGTTCAAGGACACTCTGAGTTTACAATACTGAATTCTAGGCCAGCCTGGGCTAGAGTGAGACCCTACCTCGGAAAAAAAAAGGAAAAAAAGATATTAACAATAATGAATAAATGTAGCTGGGTTGGTAGAGTGCTTGCCTAGTATGTTCAAGGCCCTGGGTTCCATCCCTGGCACTACATAAAACCAGGGATGGTGGTGAATTACTGTAATCCCAGCACTTGGGAGGTAGAGTCAGGGAGGTCAGAAGTTCAAGATCATGCTCAGCTATATAGTAAGCTTGAAGCTGGCCTGAAGTACATGAGACCCTGTCTGAAAACAAAACAAAAACAGATTAATTACAGCGTCATACTATAATAGAACTTCTCTTGTGAACTATAGGCAAACACTGGTGTTTTCAAATGGTGGATGACCACAGGTGACGGAGACTACAGCTAAGGAAGGAAAGTGGGAATACAATTGCTGTCTATGGTAGTTACCTTCCTGTTGCTAGGACAAAACACCTGCCCAAAAGTAGCTGATGGGATGCGAGTTTTTATTTTAGCTTACAGTGCCAAGGGGAAACTTCTTGATGGCAGGGGAAAGCGTGGCATGAGTAGGGGCTAGACATCACTCTGCCACAGCAAGTGGAAAACAGCAATGAGAGAGTGAGCTGAGCTCTGGCAAGGAGGAGCTGGCTATAACCCTCCTAAGTGTGCCCCCAGCAACACAGCCTCCTTCAGCAAGGTTCCACCTCCCAAATCGGAATCAGCTGAGGACCAAGCATTCAAAACCCATGAGTTTATGGGGGGCATGTGAGTGAAACCACCACACCTTCTCTCCCTTCCTGGATATAGAAGTTTGGGAGACCTTTCGGGACCTAGTACCGGGTATTGAAGGACACTTATATATCAGTGGAAGGAAGGAGGCAGGCTGGCTGCTAGTTAGATGTATGTAAAGTATGCCTTATAAACTGAGGATTGCAGTGCCAAAAAAGAAAAAAGCTGTCACTGCTGGCAGGATGCATATCTGACAGGACTTGTCCTGCCTGATTGTGAATCCCTGCTTAGCCCTTACTAGCTAGCAACTTTCAGCAGGTAAATAAGAAAACTGCCTCATTTTCTCCATCTCCCATCTGGATTGGCAAGTAGTACTCTGTGCCTGGATGGTTGTGAGGATTAAGTGAGTTCCCGAGCACAGCTCTGAGAACAGGGCATAGGGATTAGCTGGCACTGTTAATGTTTTGTTCAGTGCTGGGTGGGAGGACAGGTTAGGGCTTCTGTGTTCTTTTTAGTTTTAGTTTTGTTTTATTTTGTTGTGAGACAAGGCCTTGCTACGTGGCCCTGGCTGGCCTGGAACTTACTGTGTAGACCAGGCTGGATTCAAACTTGTAGCTGTTTTCCTTCCTCTGCCTCATGTGTGCTGAAATTTGTGTGTGTGTGTGTTCTTGTCAACAGCCTCAGATTTCCTCTCCACAGAGGCATGCCACTCATAAAGTACTAAAGCAGGCTTCCTCATCTGGGCAAAGATCACATACTGAGTGAAGTTCACTTATAGGAGATGAAGATTCATTCTCATTCTCATTCTCTCTCTCAAATAAATAAAATGAAATAAAAAATTAAATCCTCTGCTTTTCCAAAGGTGGCTGACTCAACGGAGAAACAGTATTATTTGTTCCCCTTCCTTATTCCCATAGCTCTTCTTAACCTCCAAGGAATGCCTCAGAAATGTGAAGCCACTTTACAATGTGACATATACCTATGTTTCTGTTTTCCCTTTAACAAATACTTCCTGGTGTGCAAAGGACTGGGTGTGGGTCACTAAGACTACACAGGGAGACAGGGATGCCTCACAGGGGCTTCTGTTTGATCCCTGGGGTGCTGCCTGGGACCACATTTAGTAATCTGGAAGCTTCCTGGTTCCTGGTGAGCACCTGTTGATACGCGAGGCCTGGAGTCTGGGCTGAGGTGGAAGGTAAAACAAAGAAGAGAAAACCAAATGCATTGTAATTCTGCATCTCTTGACACTTGAGTTCTGCCTGATGCCTATGTTAGCACCACCTAAGCCACAATGGCCTCAGCCATCTCAGACTGTCCTTCCTCTCTTAGACTCCTGTTCTCTCTTTCTGGAAGTTTCCTTTGGAGTTCATAGTCCCACTGCATCTCAGCTTCCTTATCTGTGAGTCAGGTTGACCGCACCCCCTCCCTGTGAGTGGTAACTAAGGTGATAGGTTAGCGAAGGTGCTGCCAGTTGCCAGGCCTTCTGGGGTAGGTGGTAGAGGAGGAAGTGGGCAGATTTCTTTCCCCTGTTGCGAAAGGGTACTTGCTGGGGGACAAAGCAGACATGACTGTGAGGCAGAACTGGCTCAGCCCCATCTTCCTGAGAAGCTCTTGGGCTGGAAATCCAGACCCAGGATTGAGGTCACCCAGGGGTTCTCTAAGAAATCTCCCTAGAGCCAGGGTCCCACCCTTGTCCTTACAGCTGGACCTGGGAGGAGGCTGGAGATGACTGGTTCACTGGCTCTCTGGCAGTGGCCCTAAGGGCAGTCCTGGATCAGAGTTCAGTGAGGGTGTCCTTTTAGCTTCTCCTGCTCCTAAGACCGGTGAGTCTTCACCAGATAAAAATAATTTCAGAGCCGGGCGTGATGGCACATGCATTTAATTCCAGCACTTAGGAGGCAGAGGTAGGAGGATTGCCATGAATTTGAGGCCACCCTGAGACTACAGAGTGAATTCCAGGTCAGCCTGGGCTAGAGTGAGACCAGACCCTACCTCGAAAAAATATATATATATATCATAAGGACCAGCCAGCTCCTTCCCCTCCCCCATGGGGGTTGGGGGTGAGAGCAAAGGTCTTCTATCTTGTGTGAAAAAGTCTCGTGCCTCCAGTGCAGGCTGGTCCATGTGACTGGCCGTTGGTAAGGGTCCTTCCCCTTTTGTAGACAGAGTGGGAAGTTTAGGAGGAAGCAGAGCTGTTGGGCCTGTCTTAGAGTAGGTGGCAGATGAGCTCTTGCTTCCCCACAAGCTTCTGAGCAATCCAGTCTCTGGGCCCTTTGGCTTTGCAGGCAGATGTCTTCACCACTAAGCCATCTCTCCAGCCCCAATGGTTTGATTTTTTTATTAGTCCATTTTTTATTCAGATAGATTCTAATGTTCTTAAAAGCAGGGTTCATAAGAACAGGCTCTCAAATTTGGACTTCTAAACCCCTCCTCAGAACATGGGTTGTTGCATGATACGTTGCGTGGTCAAAGCTGCACTACTAGCTCTGCGTCGTGCCCCTCCGACCCAGCCCTGCCTGAGCCCATTCTTTCCTTGCCCACCGAATGCTGACCTTCAGCTCCTGCCTCTCACCAAACCTATTTTTGCCTCTGGACCAAGCGTCAGAGTCTGCCTGGAGTATCCACAATCCTTAAGCTTCCATTTCAGGTGAATGTCCCCTCAAACTGTCCTTTATTACCTGTCTAGGTAGTCCCCTCTGTTTGTTTCATCACACTTACAGGTGTGTATAGATGTTGGATTATTGTCTTGTGTCTTCAGTACTAGATGGGACAGAAATTGTGCATGTTCTGGCTATGTTACTGAATATCCCAGGTCTAGACTCAGGTTAAGCACATGGTACATTACTTACAGACTGATTAGTAATATTGCCTCTGTGCCAAGCATGTGACTTTTGATCTTCCCATTGAATCTTCTAATAACTGTTCCAGTCTCACAAAGGAATCTGCTAGTGATGTGATACTAAACCCAGAGGTGGTAAGTGGCTTGTCCACAGTTATTATGGCAGAATCAGCGCTTAAGGCCACACAGCCTGGCCTGCTCTAGGTTGAATTTCATCCTGTTTCCTAGCAAGTACTAGCACTGAAGGTCACTTGGTTCTAGTGTTGAGAGGGTCAGCAAAAGAGTCTGTCACTGGCGTTGTCACTGTGTGTGGACGTGATAGAGCTTGTTGGACAAGGAGACTAGAAGTCAGAGCATTGTCTGGGTATGGTGAGACTTCCGCTTGTAGACCTCTTTGAGGGAGGATGGGTTAGTTTGGCTGGAAGGGTAGCTGCTGTGGCTGGCTCAGGCTGGTTGTGGGTCAGAGGGACTTGGTGTCAGCTTTGTTCCCCCTCTGTGTACTGTTTCCCTGCTCCCACATCTTCAGCAGTTGACATGCCTGTTCTCTGCCAGAATGCTTCTCTTGTTGGATAGCTCACTATCTCATCCTGTGAGACATTGGAGGACTGCTCTTGTGAGCCCAAACTTGATCCAGTTTCTTCCCACCGCTCCCAGGTCTGCAGCGCTCCAGGCTGTCAAAGGCTGCTTTCCACACTGCTTCCAGATAGAATGCTAGCCATGTCTGACTTAGACTTCTCTCTTCTGGGTCCATGCCTTTCCATTTTCTCCCCTCCTTTCCCATGTCTTCAAGTGGGAAGTTTCTAGACCGTGTCGCCTGATGGGCTCTGTAGTACAGTCTCAACATACTCGTTTTTTTTGTTTTGTTTTCTCTGATTAATCTCCCTATCTTAACTAGTCTGGTCTTGAACTCTGATGATTCTCCTGCCTCAGTCTTCTGAGTAGCTTAGGACTACAATAGGCACGCTCCATGCCACCTGGCCTCATTGCAAGTGATTTGAAAACTGCAGAGGAATCTATTACCGAGAGTACACCCACACCCCATTATCCCAGGCAGTGCTGGGGGGGGGGGGTGGTCCTGACTTACTGTCTGTCACCACCCCCTCAACTTGTGGGCCCTGACGCATCTTGGTGTGTAGACAAGCAGAGCTGACAGATCGCTTTCATTTTCATGTCAACTCAGGTATTGAGAAAGAGTCTACAACCACAACCACACTCCGTGAGAAAGACCGCTGTACTTGCTCAGCAGTGTCTGCTAGGATATGTGGCAAGGAGGAAGGTGGCATGGGTATACCTGCTCCTTTCCTGTACCAAGTGACAGGAACTTGAGATTTCAGTGACTCTGAGCTGGGTTTTTTTTCTTTTTTCTTTCTTTCTTTTTTTTTTTTTTTGGAGACAAGGTCATACTTTGTAATCCAGGCTGACCTCAAACTCAGTCCTGCCTCAGCCTCTGTAGTGCTGAGATCACAGGCATGTGATATCATACATAGCTTGAACTAGTCTCCAGTCTATTTAAGATTATGCTGGGCGTGGTGGCACACTCTGTCAATCCCAGCATTCGGGAGGCAGAGGTAGGAGGATTGCCGGGAGTTCAAGGCCACCCTGAGACTACATAGTTAATTCCAGGTCAGCCTGGGCTAGACCCTTCCTCAAAAAACAAAAAACAAAAAAAAAAGATTTTACCCCTTGAATGCTAGAACTACCTTCAATTTCTCAGCCAAGGAACTGGATTCATGGGCAACCCTTCCTTCCACTGAAGTGTGATGACATGTCTTCTGACTTCTGTGATGAGGGCATGAAGCTGTGAAGAGCAGTGGATGTATACAGGCCACAGGCTGGGTACTGGCAACTCAGATGGGGAAAGGGAAAGGAGTGTGCTATAGTTGCTGGGCTAGATTCCCTCTCTGCATGTGGCTTGTTGGGACCTGTGACAGAAGCTCTGAGATACACACAACTTTCCAAGTGCTCTGCCTTTGGTGGCCTTGTCTAGGCAGGACTTGGGCGTCACATCTTGTTAATCAGTGCCAGGATCTGTGCGGGCCTTACTGACACTCTGGTTTATTTACTCCCGCCTCTGCTCTGCTCTTCCTTTCCTAGCCCATGAAACCCCTGAAGGCCACGGCCACCACCTCGCAGCCTGTGCTCACCATCCAGCAGATTGAGACCATCTTCTACAAGATCCAGGACATCTATGAGATCCACAAGGAGTTCTATGACAACCTCTGCCCCAAGGTGCAGCAGTGGGACAGCCAGGTCACCATGGGCCATCTCTTCCAGAAGCTGGTGAGTCTCCTATGAGGGAGTGTGTCCGTGACATGCATTAGTGGAACTGCTGGGCTAGAAGATGGTCTTGGGACAGGACTGGTTACCCTGGCTCTCTTCATTTGAGGCTGGTCGTCTTTGACTCCTGGGCCTGTGTGCTTTTGGGCAGTTGAGCCCAGACCTTTGACCACAGGCCGACCCTGGGGAAACCCCGAGAGGACTTCTAGGGATGGTAGGGACAGGTCACGTGTGGGTGTTTCTGGGAGAATGCTGCCTTTATATCCATGGGTACTCCTTGAGTAGTAGAATGAAATTTCCTCTGCCAGGTTTCAAATTCTCTGTCCCTCCATGGACCGACCACGAAGGATGCCAAACAGAGGGTCAAATATTGATTAGCTGAGACCTTCGATTAGCTGCCTCTGTAAACGGAACAGTTGCATGGAAACTGTCCCAGCTAGTTGTCATCTCCTGAGGTTCCCAGAACAGGGAACAGCAAGAGTCAGGCCCACCCACTGCTGCTGTGAGGGGAAAGGGCATAGACTTAGTGTTGAGAGTTGCTTGTAGAAGGCCTCAAGTTCCCAGGGCCTCTGTGACACCCTTTTCCCTAGCTCTGCCTCCGTGTTCCCTATAAGACCCTCAGAGGCCTCCTCCTCCCTCCCCACAGCTCTTACCTGGCTGCTCCCACCATAGTTCTTCACAGCCCATCGTCAGTAGAGACTTGGGCTCAGTGGCTGTCCTCTAGTTCCCTCCCTGGGGAGTGTCTGGGGAGAGATAGCAGCACCTCTCCTTTCCCTCCCCTGCCCTGATACTAGTAGGCTCTGTGCTATTTGCTGGGATATTCATAGGGCCTCAAGCTCAGCATGTTCCAAGCTCGGTTCATTCCCTGGAGTTACCTGCTCTTCTTTCTTTATCTTGGTGCGTGCCTTGTCCTCATCCTTGGTGCCTCACCCTCCCTCCCTCCTCATCCCTACATCCCATGGTGTCGTCTAATTCAATGTCCCTCACAGCTCTCCATTCTGTCCAGCGTCCTTCCTCTTGACCTCCATTGTCTCTCCTGGGTCCTCCCTGAGGCTTCCTGCTCCCTGTCCCATCACCTGTCTTTGCTAGCAGCAGGAGAGAGTTTCTCAAACCTGACCTAGACCTGGCATCTCCCCCACTTCTTGTCCTGCCAGGGCTCCCCTGTGACCCCTGGCATTTCTGTTGTCAGTTTATACTGAAGATTCTTGCTGACAAATGTGTACTTGTAGTTGTCTGAAGGGTCCTCTCTCATTCCCCCGACTTCATGACCATAAACTCCACAAGAGTGTGTATTTTCTTTCTTTTCTTTCAAGGTAGGGTCTCACTCTAGCCCAAGCTGACCTAGAATTCACTATGTAGTCTCAGGGTAGCCTCAAACTCACAGTGATCCTCCTGCCTCTGCCTTACAAGTGCTGGGATTAAAGTTGCGCACCACCATACCTGCCTTTTCTATTCTTTAGATTCATAATCAGCCCATTAGTTGACACATGGATGAATGAGTATAATCTTTTTTTTTTTTCCCAGAAAGGAATGCTTTATTTAGGCTCACAGTTTTAGGGTGCAGTCTGTTATGGTGGAAAGGCATGGCAGTGATACACTGCTGCACACATTAGTTCTTTTTTTTTTTTTTTAATTTTTATTAACATTTTCCATGATTATAAAATATATCCCATGGTAATTCCCTCCCTCCCCACCCCCACACTTTCCCATTTGAAATTCCATTCTCCATCATATTACCTCCCCATTACAATCATTGTAATTACATATATACAATATCAACCTGTTAAGTATCCTCCTCCCTTCCTTTCTCCACCCTTTATGTCTCCTTTTCAACTTACTGGCCTCTGCTACTAAGTATTTTCATTCTCACGCAGAAGCCCAGTCATCTGTAGCTAGGATCCACATATGAGAGAGAACATGTGACGCTTGGCTTTCTGGGCCTGGGTTACCTCATTTAGTATAATACTTTCCAGGTCCATCCATTTTTCTGCAAATTTCATAACTTCATTTTTCTTTACTGCTGAGTAGAACTCCATTGTATAAATGTGCCACATCTTCATTATCCACTCATCTGTTGAGGGACATCTAGGCTGGTTCCATTTCCCAGCTATTATAGATTGAGCAGCAATAAACATGGTTGAGCATGTACTTCTAAGGAAATGAGATGAGTCCTTTGGATATATGCCTAGGAGTGCTATAGCTGGGTCATACGGTAGATCAATCTTTAGCTGTTTTAGGAACCTCCACACTGTTTTCCACAATGGCTGGACCAGATTGCATTCCCACCAGCAGTGTAGAAGGGTTCCTTTTTTTCCACATCCCCGCCAACATTTATGATCATTTGTTTTCATGATGGTGGCCAATCTGACAGGAGTGAGATGGAATCTCAATGTAGTTTTAATCTGCATTTCCCTGATGACTAGTGACGTAGAACATTTTTTTAGATGCTTATATGCCATTCGTATTTCTTCCTTTGAGAACTCTCTATTTAGCTCCATAGCCCATTTTTTGATTGGCTTGTTTGATTCCTTATTATTTAACTTTTTGAGTTCTTTGTATATCCTAGATATTAATCCTCTATCAGATATATATAGGTGGCGAAGATTGTAGGTTGCCTCTTTGCTTTTTTCACTGTGTCCTTTGCAGTGCAAAATCTTTGTAATTTCATGAGGTCCCAGTGACTAATCTGTGGTTTTATTGTTTGAGCAATTGGGGTTGTATTCAGAAAGTCTTTGCCAAGACCAATATGTTGAAGGGTTTCCCCTACTTTTTCCTCTAGCAGTTTCAGAGTTTCAGGTCTGATGTTAAGGTCTTTAATCCATTTGGACTTAATTCTTGTGCATGGCGAGAGAGAAGAATCTATTTTTATCCTTTTGCAGATATATATCCAGTTTTCAAAACACCATTTGCTGAAGAGGCTGTCTCTTCTCCAATGAGTAGTTTTGGCATTTTTATCGAATATCAGGTGTCTATAGCTACTTGGGCTTCCATCTGGGTCCTCTATTCTGTTCCACTGATCTACATGTCTGTTTTTGTGCCAGTACCATGCTGTTTTTGTTACTATAGCTCTGTAGTATAGGTTAAAATCAGGTATGGTGATACCACCAGCCTCATTTTTGTTGCTCAGTATTATTTTAGATATTTGAGGGTTTTTGTGATTCCAAATGAATTTTTGAATTGTTTTTTCTATTTCCATGAAGAAAGCCTTTGGAATTTTGATAGGGATTGCATTAAATGTGTAGATTGCTTTAGGTAAGATTGCCATTTTCACAATATTGATTCCTCCAATCCAGGAACAAGGGATGTTTCTCCACTTTCTAGTGTCTTCTGCAATTTCTCGCTTGAGTGTTTTAAAGTTCTCATTGTAGAGATTCTTTACTTCCTTGGTTAGGTTTATTCCAAGGTACTTTATTTTTTTTTGATGCATTTGTGAACGGGAATGATTCTCTGATTTCATCCTCTGTGTGTGTGTTGTTAGCATATATGACGGCTACTGATTTCTGTGTATTTATTTTGTATCCTGCTACATTGCTGTAGGTTTTGATCAGCTCTAACAGTTTGCTAGTAGAGTCTTTAGGGTCCTTTATGTATAGAATCATGTCATCTGCAAATAATGATAACTTGATCAAATGAGTATAATCTTGACTACTAGGACTGGGGAGAGCTTAGGTGTTGAGGAAGATGCCTGTGTCCTGAGAGCCCCATTTATTTATTTATTTATTTATTTATATTTAATATATAATATATATGTATATACATATATATTATATATATAATATATTACATATATATATATATATATATTTGAGAGAGCGAGAGAGAAAGAGGCAGATACAGATAGAGAGAAAATAGGCATGTCAGGCCTATCACCACTACAAACTCCAGACACCACCTACCATCTTGTACTACCTTGTGCATCTGGCTTTACGTGGGTAATGGGGAATTGAACCCAGGTCATTAGGCTTTGCAGGCAAGCACCTTAACCACTGAACCGTCTATGTACCCCCACTCCCATTTTAGGTAGGGTCTTGCTCTAGCCCAAGCTGACCTGGAATTCACTGTGTAGTCAGAGTGGCCTGGAACTCTCAGTGATCCTCCTACCTCTGCCTCCCAAAAAGGGTGTGTCACTACACCCAGCTGAAGACCCCATTTAAAAAATTGGGGGGCCTGGAGGGATGGCTTAGTGGTTAAGGCACTTGCTTGCAAAGCCGAAGGACTCAGGTTTGATTTCCCAGGACCCATGTAAGCCAGATGCGCACAAGATGGTGCATGCGTCTAGAGTTTGTTTGCAGCAGCTGGAGGCCCTGGTGCACCCATTCTCTCTCTCTCTCTCTTTCTGTCAAATAAATAAAAATAAAATATATTTTTAAAAATTGTTTGTTTGTTTTGGGGGAGTCAAGGTAGGGTCTCACTCTAGCCCAGGCTGACCTGGAATTCACTGTGTAGTCTCAGGGTGGCCTTGAACTTGTGGCAATCCTCCTATCTCTGCCTCCTGAGTGCAGGGATTAAAGGTATATGTCACCATGCCCAGCCAGAGCTCCATTTTTAAGAACACACATGTTCTGGGAGCAAGCACGGCTAGCTTCTAGAGCCAGACCACAGGTTTGCCATAAATAGTCCTGTGACAGATTAGCCTCTCTCCTGTGACTCAGCTTCCTCATCTATAAAATGAAGGTAGTAGTACTTACCTGATTGGATTATGGGAGGAGTGAGCGAGTATCTGAAAGTGTGTGTGGAACAGGTGCCTGAAGGCCCTAAGTTAGTCAACGTTCGGTAGTTCACCATTGCTGGTGGTGTTATCATTGCTGTAGTTACCAGGAAAAGGCACTCAGGATGCATTGTTTCCAGGGAACACGACACTTGTAGTAGAGCTAGCTGCTTCCCCCAATACAGGGGTGGTGCACACCCGTCATCCCTCCCTGTTCCCAGGATCTGTGATGATTGGGATGGGGCAGCCTCTCTTCAGCCCTTGGGTGTGCAGAAGAGGGTAAACTGGCATGGGAGGGTGAGTAGGCTCTCCAGATGATCTTTTTGTTGGTTTAGGATGTTTTGTTTTGTTTTGTTTTGTTTTAGGCAGAGTCTCTGTAGCCCAGGCTGGTCTTTAACTCATAGCGATCTTCTTGCCCAGCCAAGTGCTAGGGTTACAGGCATGAGCTTTCCCAGTCTTTGTTATTCAGACCCTAAGACTTTTAGGGTCCCCTGTTCAAGTCTTCGCCTCATTCTCAGCGCTATGAGCTGATGTCTACCTCTTAAGACTTCAGGCATCTGGAGGCAGTTTATTTTCAGCTGAAGTCTCCTGGTATTTGATTATCCATTACCAAGAGAGGGGAATTAGCATCTCTGCTGTTTGTTTTATGAGATCACTCCAGTGCCAAGCTTCTGTTTCCAAGCAACCTCCGCTTCCCAGTTAATGACCTTGGCAGGCCCCATAGGCCTTACACCCTTCTGCATCAGGTCACTGTGGCAGTGGCAGTGCCTGGCATGTTCCATGGCACCTGTAACACAGGTGGCTTCTGTCCTGGCTCAGGAGAGAACTGCATCACAGCAACGTAAGCATCTGGGCTGCATCCTCATGGGAATGGAGGGCATGGGGAGCCCACTCGTGGAAGATTCTGTGATTTATATGCTGGCTTAGGAAGCAGCTGGCCAGGACTCCCCTGGAAAAGTACACTCCACGTCTGGCTGCTCAGGGCTCAGACTACACTGCTGGAGCCTTAATTGGCTCCCCTACAATCCCAGTGGCTACTCTTCTCTCTGGTTCCTTGTTCACAGGCTGCCCCAGCTTCCGTGAAGGGCTCTGTCTTTGCCTTGGGAGGCTCCAGACCCTGCTCATAGTGCACCTCACTCTCATGCCCCGCCTCTGGATCCTGGAGAAGCAACAGTGATTCTTCAGGCAGCAGTGTGCTCTGGAGTGGAGCTTAGGGGAAGCCGAAGCTGGTTGGGAGTAGAAATCTCCCAGGAAGCCAGGCAGCAGCTGTGCCCCCTTGCTGTTTCACTGGGGAAAACTTTATTTGTTTATTTGAGAGCGACAGACAGAGAGGGAGAAAGAGGCAGAGAGAGAGAGAGAGAGAGAGAGAGAGAGAATGGGTACGCCAGGGCCTCCAGCCTCTGCAAACGAACTCCAGATGCATGTGCCATCTTGTGCATCTGGCTAACATGGGTACTGGGGAATCGAGCCTCAACCGGGTCCTTAGGCTGCACAGGCAAGTGCTTAGCCATTAAGCCATCTCTCCAGTCCTGGGAAAAACTTTAAGCCAAAAAATCTTAAGAAGAACATAGCAGATAACTGTATGCATCTCTCAGAGTTAATGGATGTGAGTGTAGAAGATAAATCCGCCAACACATTTTTCTTTTCTCTTTTCAACCTTTCCTTTCTTTTTTATTCTCTTCGCCCCTTCCATCCCCCCCCCCCGATTTTCTTTCTTCAGAACTTTGTGGGTGAATCAGACCCAGTGCTACTGTTATATCATTGAGTCATACTCCAGCCCCTCACAAAACTTTCTAATAAAAAATAATCGGCGCTTAGCAGTTAAGGCGTTTGCCTGCAAAGCCAAAAGACCTAGGTTCTATTCCCAGGACCCACATTATCCAGATGCACAAGGGAGCACACACATCTGGAGTTCATTTGCAGTGGCTGGAAGCCCTGGCGCAACCATTCTCTCTCTCTCTCTCTGTCCGTCCCTCCCTCACTTCTTCCCTCCCTCCCTTCCTCCCCCTCTTTCTCTGTCAAATAAATAAATAAAAATAAATTTTAAAAAATAGTAATAATAGGGGCCGGAGGGGGGAGATAGCTTAGTTCACCACTTACTAGCAAAGCCTCAAGCCTACTGACCTGGGTTCAGCTCCCCGGAACCCACATAAAACCAGCTGCACAAAGTAGCACATTTATCTGGAGTTTGTTTGCAGTGGCGGGAGGCCCAGCAGCACTCATGATGTCTCTTGCATGCTCCCCTCCCTCTTTCTCCCTGTCTCATTCTTTCTCTTTCACAAATAAACATATATAATAATAATAATAATAGTAAATTATTAGCTTGGCCTGGTGGGGCAGGCTTATAATCCCAGCTACTCAGAAGTCTGAGGCAAGAAAATTGCAAGTTTGGACTATAGAGATGGTTCAGTAGTTAAGGCCCTTGCCTGGACCCTGGTTCGATTCCCCAGTGCTCTCATAAAGCCAGATGCATAAGCTGGCACATGCATCTGGAGTTCATTTGCAGTGTCTGGAGGCCCTAATGTGCCCATTCATATTCTTATTCTCTCTTGCTCTTTCTCTCTCTCTCTCTCTCATCTCTCAAAAGAAAAGGGAATTGCAGGTCTGTGGCCAGCCTAGGTAACTTAATGAGACCCTCTTTCCCAATAGTAAGTAAAAAGAAGAGCCAAGTGTAATGGCGTCTGCCTATAGTCCCAACACTAGGTAGAAGCAGAAAGGATCAGGAGTTCGATGTCATCCTTAGCTACATAGCAAGTTAGATAGAGGCCAGCCTGAGCTATATGAGACCCTGTCTCAAAAACAAAAATTGGCCAGGTGTAGTGGTGCACACCTTTAATCCTAGCACTCAGGTGGCTGAGGTAGGAGGATCACTGTGAGTTCAAGGCCAGTCTGAGACAACATAGTGAGTAGTTCTGGTGAGACCCTACCTCAGAAAGGGGGGAAAATAATTTTTAAAAATTGGGGCTGAAAAGATGGCTCGGGGTTAAGGGCTTGCCTGCAAAGCCTAATGACCCAGGCTTGATTCCCCAGTACCTACGTAAAACCAGATGCACAAAGTGGCACATGCATCTGGAGTTCTTTTGCAGTGGCTGGAGGTCCTGGCGCAGCCATTCTCTGTCTCTCTCCTGTTTCTTGCTTATAATATTACAGATGGAGGTGAAGTGTGCACCTCCTTTCCCCCTCCTATGAGGCTGCTGTGGTACAAATTTGGTGTGTAGCTTTGTACACTGCAGTTTGTATTATGTATTTATTATTATTATTTTTCAAGGTAGAATCCCACTGTAGCCCAGGCTGAACTGGAATTCTCTCAAGCTTGCTTCGAACTCACAGTGATACTCCCTACCTCTGCCTCCCGAGTGCTAGGATTAAAGACATGTACCACTACACCTAGCTGTACTGTGTATTTTTACTACTTACCTGTATCTTTTTATGATGTTGCATGTACTTTTATATATTTATTTATTTTTGAGGTAGGGTCTCACTCTAGCCCAGGCTGACCTGGAATTCACTCTGTAGTCTCAGGGTGGCCTTGAACTCATGGCAATCCTCCTACCTCCGAGTGCTGGGATTAAAGGCGTGCGCCACCACACCCAGCTTGCATGTACTTTTTTTTTTTTTTTTGACATCTTCCCCATGGTAATTCCCTCCCTCCCCCCACTTTCCCTTTTGAAATTCCACTCTCATATCCCCTCCCCTCTCAATCAGTCTCTCTTTTATTTTGATGTCATCATCTTTCCCTCCTGTTATGATGGTCTTGTGTAGGTAGTAGCAGGCACTAGTCATGGATATCCAGGCCATTTTGTGTCTGAAGGAACATGTTGTAAGGAGCCCTACTCTTTCTTTGGCTCTTGCATTCTTTCCGCCACCTCTTCCACAATGGACCCTGAGCCATGGAAGGTGTGATTGAGACATTTCAGTGCTGAGCACTCCTCTGTCACTTCTTCTCAGCACCATGGTGCCTTCTGAGTCATCCCATGGTTACTGCCATCTGAAAAGAGAAGGTCCTCTAAGCAAAAGTGAAAGTAGCATTAATACATGAGTGTGAATATTAAGAGAAGTGCTTACTGGGCAGTTGGGTGAGTATAGAATATACATTTAGCTGGACAGCAGCAGACATTACACCCCTAGGGCTCATGACTACCCCTGTTGTAGGTTTTCAGTATCAGGGATGTATTCCCTCCCATGGAGTGGGCCTCCATTCAAATTAGAGGGCAGTTGGTTTCCACCATGACAGATGTGCCCCTATTCACCTGTTGGTTCATTTGGCCAAATCTAAGGCTTGCAGTGTCCACTGTTGAGTATCTTCACTGGTGATTTCTCTCTTTCCCGTTGAACTGCGTGCAGCATGGCTTTTTCTAGATTTTGCATGTACTTTTAAAATGCACATGTGCATATGTGCTTATCGCATTTTGTACTTCATCCACCGCATCCTGGATCCCTGTTAGTGTTGCTCATTCATCTAAAGTGCTGGGTGTCAGGTACTGTGTCATGAACATTTGTTTTCAGCCTTCCCACTGTGAGGAAGAAGAGGGAGACAGTGAGTGTCCTTGCTTACATCTCCTTGGGCACATTCGTATGTGTGCTTTCTAAGAGCAGCCTGATCCAGTGGAAATGGGTGTGAGCCACACACGTATAATTTTAGACATGATAGTAAGAACTTTTAAATTTTTATTTTATTTTATATATTAGTTGAAAGCAGAGGTGGAAGGAGAGAATGGGCACACCAGGGTGTCTAGCCACTGCAACTGACCTCTAGATATGAGCCACTTTGTACATCTGGTTTTACGTGGGTGCTAGGGAATCGAGCCAAGGTCCTTAGGCTTTGCAGGCAAGTGCCTTAACCACTAAGCAATCTCTCCAGCCCGAGTAAGTACTTTTTATTGTTTTGGAGGTACTAGGGATTGAGCCCAGGGCTTCACATACACTAAGCTACCTCTCCAGTCTTAATAGCCGTATATATATATTTTAAGTTTTTTTGTTTGCTTTTTTTTTTTTTTTTTGGTCAGGATCTTAGATAGCTAAGGCTGTTCTTGAGCTACTACTGATCCTCCTGCCTCAGCATCCCAGGAGCTAGGATTACAGGCATTAGCCCCTAAGACTGGCAGCAGCCACATTTTTTAAAGTAAAAATAGCATGTTGGGGACAGGAGTTGGTGGGCAAAGCACTTGCTACAGAAGCATGAGTCCCTGAGTTTGGATCCTCAGCCCCATGTAAAAAAGCCATGAGCTGCAGTTGCCTTCTGTGATTGCAGCATTCCTATGGTAAGGTGAAAGGTAGGGTCAGGAGAACTTTTCTGAATCTCCCAAGTAGTTATCCTGGTGAATGGAGAAGTGGACATCAAAAGACCCTGTCTCAAATGAGGTGAAGGCAAGGATTAACACCTGAAAGTTGTCCTTTGACCTCCACTTTGTACTGTGCCACCCCCCCACCCCCCACACACAGACAAACAGAAGTGAAGGAGGGAGGAAAATATGGCTGGAGATGGATGTAGTGTACATGCCTTTAATCATAGCACTGGAGAGGCAGAAATGGGAAAGGATCATTGTGAGTTCAAGGCCAGCTTGGGCCACAGAATGTGCTACAGACCAGCCTGGGCTAAAGTGAAACCCTACTTTCAAAACAAAACAAAAAAACAGGGCTGGAGAGATGGCTCAGCAGTTAAGGTGCTTGCCTGCAAAGCCTAACAACCTGGGTTTGATTCTCCAGTACCCACACATAGAGCCAGATGCGTAAAGTGGTGCATGCATCTGGAATTCATTTGTAGTGGGTAGAGGCCCAGGTGTGAATATATTCTGTCCCTTGCCTCCTGCAAATAAATTTTTTAAAGACAACAAAAAGTAAGAGCTCAGTGATAAAGTGTTTGTTTCCCATACCTGATCTTGAGTTTGGTCCCCAGCACCAAAATAAACAAACCTAGGTGTAATGGTACGTGCCTGTAATTCTAGCTATTTGGGAGGCTGAGGCAGGAGGATCACTTGAGCACAGGAGTTCTGGGTAACATAGTGAGACTCAGAAACCAAGAAAGAACAGAGAAGAAGGAGGGAAAGAAGAAGGGAAGATAAAGAAAGGAAGAAAAAATTTAAAAAGGAAGGAAAGAAAAAGAAAAAAATGAGGGCTGGAGAGATGGCTTAGCAGTTAAGTGCTTGCCTGTGAAGCCTAAGGACCCTGGTTTGAGGCTCGATTCCCCAGGACCCACGTTAGCCAGATGCACAAGGGGGTGCATGCATCTGGAGTTCGTTTGCAGTGGTTGGAGGCCCTGGTGCACCCATTCTCCTCTCCCCTCCCTCCCTCCCTCCCTCCCTCCCTCCCTCCCTCTCTCTCTCCCTCCTCTCCCCCCCCTCTCTCTCTCTCTCTCTCTCTGCCTCTTTCTCTCTCTGTCTGTCTCTCTCAAATAAATAAACCAATTTTTTTTTAAGTGCACCTATTACAGGAAAAAGAATGAAAAACAGCACATTAATTTTATAGGTATATTGAAGCCTGGGCTTAGTAGTGTATAACTGTAATTTCAGTAATCAGGAGGTGGAGGCAGAAGGATCAGGAGTTCAAGGTCATTCTCAGCTACATAACAACTTAAGAGGCCAGCTTGAAGCTACATGACACCCTATCTTAAAAAGGGGTCTGGACTGGACTGGGCTGGAGAGATGGCTCAGTGGTTAAGGTGCTTGCCTGCAAAGTCTTGAGGACCCAGGTTCAATGCCCCAGTACCCATATAAGCCAGATGGACAAGGTGGTGCATGCATCTGGAGTTTGTTTGCAATGGCTAGAGGCCCTGATGCACCCCATTATTCCCTCTCTCAAATAAATAAAATATTTTTAATGGGGGTTGGGTCATGGGGTAATTTTTTTTTTTTAATTTTTATTTATTTATTTATTTGAGAGCGACAGACACAGAGAGAAAGACAGATAGAGGGAGAGAGAGAGAGAATGGGCGCGCCAGGGCTTCCAGCCTCTGCAAACGAACTCCAGACGCGTGCGCCCCCTTGTGCATCTGGCTAACGTGGGACCTGGGGAACCGAGCCTCGAACCGGGGTCCTTAGGCTTCACAGGCAAGCGCTTAACCGCTAAGCCATCTCTCCAGCCCGGGTCATGGGGTAATTTAATCCTCATATATGTTGGGTGTTTGAACTCCAATGGGGATTTACACTACAGCATATGTCAATTTGCATTAACCACATGTGGCTCATGGCCATTGTGTTGGACAGAATGATGTGGTGGTTGATATTAGAAGCAGATTTGCTAAGCTGTAGGCTAAGGCTGTATGAATAGTCAGCTTAGGGGTAAACAGGTATACACAGCCAGAAAAGGCTCGCCATAAATCTTTGAGGAATTGAATTAGTGAGCCTCTGTCTCCACTTCAGAAGAAAGGGGTAATGGATCTTCCCCCCCCCCCCCCAGATAGTGAGGCTCTTGTGGTCATAAGTTGGGCCAGCTGTTTGAGGTTCTAAGTGGCATGCAGGTGTGAAGTGAGGCAGGGGCTCTGGGTTCTTGGAGACTGAGGAGGTGAGGAATGGACCTAAGGCACTCTAGAAATGCTATGTCCCACATTCATCATGGGGAGGGGGCTTGAGCAAGCCCACCATACTCCTTTGTATACCCCCATTTCTCCTAATTCCAAGATATGAAAGAGTTATAAGGCCTTAAGAAGCTTCAAACCCTGGGAGAGCTTAGTGATGCTAAATAAAACCAAGTCTGATAAGTTGAATTTCTAGCATGCCAAAAAAGACCCTGCCCTCCTTTTCTCCTGCTGGTACCCCCTTGTTAACCTTATTGGCTGAGCCAGTTTCCATGGAAACTATCAAGTTCAAAAGGATAGTGTAATATGTTCATCCCTGCCTTTCTCCTCATTTCCAGCAAGCCCTTTGGAGCTGAGTTAGAGGTTCTGAGTGCTAAGGGAGCTCCAGGAGTTCAGGTTAAGCTTTCATCCATTCATTAATGCTCTCCTCATCCCTTCCCCACCATCATCTGTCTCCTCCCTGCAGGCCAGCCAGCTCGGCGTGTACAAAGCATTTGTGGATAACTATAAAGTCGCTCTGGAGACAGCGGAGAAGTGCAGCCAGTCCAACAACCAGTTCCAGAAGATCTCAGAGGTAGGCAGCACAGTCACCCATCACTCTGGGCTCTGGGAACAGCTCAGAGCCTTCAGGTCTGTGCCTTTCCTCCCCTGTGGATAACACTTAGCCTGACATTTTTCCTCTTTTAATAAGAATATCGGGGGAAAAAAAAGGAATATCGATTAGTTTTATTTTTTTAATTCTGTTTCAGATTAGAGAAAGGAGCCCCCACCCCCCCCCAAAAAACAGCATTTCTGTCTGCTATAGTGACCTTGAGCAAATCACTTCCTTTCTTTTGGACTTTGTTCCCTTGCCTGTGGAATGAGCTGTTTAGACTTGTCTAGCTTTTCTCAAACTTGCTCAATAAGAAAGAGGCACAGTGCGCTCTAAAGTGCAGATGTTCAGGTTTCTTCCCAGGGGATTGTTTTTTGTTTTTGTTTTTCTTTTGAGATCGCCCGGGATGTCTGTCTGCAAACTCACTGCAATCCTCCTGTCCAGCCTCGTGAGTGCTGGGATTACAGGTGTGCACCATAGCGCTCAGTTCTTCCCTGGAGCTTCTGATTAAATAGGATTAAATAGGCGGGGTGTATGTGTGCACGCAGCGGGTGAATCAGAGTCTATATTCTGACAAACTTCTGGGTAACTTTTGTGATCAGGGAAGAACTTTAGACCAACTTTTTGTGGATCCTTGCAAAGTTTTAAGACTACAGCCTTATAGAAGATTAACAAGGACCACTTAAGGTGAGAAGCTCTAAACTGCCCAGGAACATGCCCATCTCTGGTACTACCACTCAGCCTTTCCCTCGTGCTCCTCTGCTGGGCAGAGATGTGGCATTGTCTGCCATTGGCTTTTGTGGTTGTTCTGAAACAATCTTGCTGTGTAGCCTTGGCAGCACCGTAACTCCGTATAGCCTAGGCTGCCCGCAGACTTGGAGTGATCCTCCTGCCTGTGCCTCCTGGATGCTGGGATTATAGGCTGTGCCTTGCTTGCCATTGGTACTTCTGTCCGGGAAGTGGCAGAGAGGGGCAGATGCTCTGGGATCTTTTAGGAACATAGCTCAGCTTATTCTTTATCCAGAAAGAATCCCATGATACTCCTAAGCCACTGGCCTTGCAGAAAGGACCCAGGTCCAAGCTCAAGGCCAGAGAATCTGTTTCAGTGGGGAGGGGGGATGTGCGGGTAGTGGTGGTTTCTGCAGTCTTGGATGTCCTACTATAAAGGCCCCCTTTGTTCTTTGCTTACCTTAGCACTGACACTGGCAAAATAGGGAACCCACAGGAGGGGCTCCAGAAACTGCTAGGGTCCCAGGTCATACCCAGCTTTGGGATGAAACTTGAAAGCCACACAGCAGTTAGACAGAGATGAAAATGTCAGTGTGATTCTTAGCAAAGGCAGGCTGGGTCCATGTGGATGTGGATGTGCGTGTGCGTGCAGCTTTGGGGCTTGCTAATACATGACCTCTGGAAGTAAATGTATAGTTCCTAGCAGGAGTAAGAAGTCACCAACTTCGTCCCTCAGCGCAATTGCTTCTCCCAAGCCCAGATGAGCCACCTTGTGCCAAGGAGGATGGAGCAAAGAGTAGGGAAGTCTCTCTTCATGGGGTCATGAGGGGGAAGAAGGAATGCTTCCTCTCACAGCTTCCAGTCCTCCCTGGGAACAAACTGAACTCCCTGACCGGTGTTCACCATGGCTTTGTTATGGCTGCCTGGGTAACCCAGAGGCTCACATAGTCCAGAGAGTCCTGAGACTGTGGCGTCCCCTCTTACTCTGGCTGCCTGCCTGTCCTCTGTGCATGGGCAGAAGCCCCCCTCATCGTCTGCTGGTCGCAGAGGACAGTCAGGCCCGTGGCCCTCTGCCAGGTGGCTGCTCATCCTGACTCACTGGATGCTGATGGTGCTGTTGCTTCCTGCTGCCGCTGCCACTTAATTACTGCAATTAGGCCCTTCTCTGCTGCAGCAGTGATTTCATACCTCCAGGCTGCACTGGGGGGTGTGGAGCAAGACTCCCGAAAGCAGGGCGGGAATCCAGGCTCCAGTGAGTCTGACTCACATTGGAGAACCTGAGTTTAGCCTGCCCACCCCACACCCGGATGGATGGACACACACACACACACACACACACACACACACACACACACACACACCCATTCCCTGGGGGTTTTTCTGTCTAGAAACAGCTGGAGACAAGTGGGAAATGAGTTCCTATGGTACGGGCATTGCCTCCCTTCAAGGCAGAGCAGGCAGTATCTTAAGTTTATGTCACCTGAGTACCTGACCTTGGCCTCACCTTGTCCCCTGCCTCTCAGGACACACTTCTCCCAGGCTTTGCATTCCCTCTGCCAAGTGGGGATTGCATTTCAGCTCCAGTTGCAAGCTGTAGTGTCATGATTGGCAAAGGCTGGGGCATCTCTCCCTCTAAAGAGATAGAAGAGTTTCAGATTTGATGAGCTGCTCCTGGAGTCTCTTTCTAGTACTTACTCCTGGGTCCCTTTGGCATGGGCTGCAGAAGAGGTGGTAGGGAGTGGCCAGCAGGGTTAGAAGCTGGGAAAATCCTGTGTGAGGAGCATGTAGTTTGGACTGCCCTGTGGATTCAGTGTCGCAGCCCCACACTTGCCTCCTCTCTGCTTCCACCTCTGCAGGTGTGCAGACCCCTTTGCCTTGGTTCAAGGGTATTCATGTCTTCAAGGGCCAGCTGATACCCCTGTTGCTTCTTGACTCCATCCCTGTCTTCTGTGGGCTTTTGTAGTGGTTAGTGGGGAGCAGAGTCCCTGCTCTTGTGCATTCATGCAGGGGGTGACTGTGCTCATCCCTATAGATGAGGGACATGAAGGGACAGGTTGTAGGAGTTGTTGTTGCCGTAGCACTTTTTACCAACCAGTCCTAACTCTGGTTCCCAGAGTCCCCCTTTAAAAAAATATGTATTTTGGGCTGGAGAGATGGCTTAGCAGTTAAGCGCTTGCCTGTGAAGCCTAAGGACTCTGGTTTGAGGCTCGATTCCCCAGGACCCATGTTAGCCAGATGCACAAGGGGGCGCACGCGTCTGGAGTTCATTGGCAGTGGCTGGAGGCCCTGGCGTGCCCATTCTCTCTCTTTCTCTCTCTGTCACTCTCAAATAAATAAAAATGAAACAAAAAAAAATTTAAAGTGTTTTATATATATATATGAGAGAGAGAAACAGAGAAAGAATGGGCTCGCCAGGGCCTCCAGCCACTGCAAACGAATTCCAGATGTATGCACCACCTTATGCATCTGGCTTACTTGGGTACTGGGTCCTTAGGCTTTGTAGGCAAGTGCCTTAACCACTGAGCCATCTTTCCAGCCCCAGAGTCTCCTCCTTGCCCATATCCAACCACTGCCCTTAGAAGACCCCAGGGAATCTAGGTGGCAAAGCAGAGGTGGCCTGTGTCCACTTTGTCTCCTTGTATGCATGTGCTCTTGGGTTTCAGAGCCTCTCTTCCTGCCATGCTCAGCAGGGAGGGGGAAGCTGACCAGGTAGTGATTTTTCTCCTCCCTCTGGCAGGAACTCAAAGTGAAAGGGCCCAAGGACTCCAAGGACAGCCACACATCAGTCACCATGGAAGGTACTTTGGGAATGGGCTGGAATACAGTCACCTTCCTTTGTCTGGTTTTGTGAACTACTGGCATGTGAACACAGTGTCCTCCCTGCTTGCGTGTGTGAATGAGAGAGAGAGAGAGACAGAGAGAGCATGCGTGTGTGTGTGTGTGTGTGTGTGTGTGTGTGTGTGTGTGTACGCGCACGAGGAATCCAGCCTCTCCTCCCCAGGCAGTGGGCCAGTTACAAACGTGCTCCTCCTTAGGATGCCAGCAGGCGCCCAGTCCCTCCTCCCTTCCTCCCTCCCTCCCTACCCCCCTTCCTCCTCCCGCCTCTCCCCACGCTCCTGCCCACCCCCTTGTTGGAGGAGCACTCGGAAGGAAGGAAGCGGCTGCTTGATTCTGGAGGCTGTGCAGCGGCAGCAGTCAGCAGTCAGCAAGGTGGCCGAGTGGCCAGGCTGCTGGATAAAGCCGGGAGCCCAGAGTGATGGCCGCACGCCCCTGCTGCAGGGACGGAGGCTGCCATGGAAATCCTCCTCATTGTGCGCTTCTGCTGTAACTGCACCTATGGTAACCCAGGCTCCCCGGCTGTGGGAGGTGGGATGTGTCTTAAGCCACATATGGGCTGGCTGGAGAGGGCTTCAATGTAGTCAGCTGGATTTGGGGGCTGTGGGGAAGGGAGACTGGGCAAATGACTGGACCTGTGTGCATTTTCCTTGTGCCAGCCTGGAGTTAAAGTCTTGGGGAGTGGCTGTCAGGGCAGGATGGTTTTGAAATGGAGGGGCCAGGCTAGAAAGGTCCAGGTCCTCCTGAGGCTCTGTGGGGAGCTGGTGCCTTGGCATGTGTAAAAGGTGCTTTGAGCAACTTCCTGGAGAGCCTAGCAAAAGTGACTTGCTGGTGGGGTGATTCTGAGGTCCCGTGAGGGAGCAGCTGGGACCAGGCAGAGAGGGGAAAGGGGTCTGGATGATGGCATCTCAAAGCAAGAGGGTGCCAGCGTGGACTGGAAGGAGAAGTTGTGAGTTTCTTTGTTTCAAAGAGGAGAGGAGAGGAGACTGAGCAGCCAGGGTATTGTGTGATTCACGCGCATGCTGCCTTTTCTCGGGACGACTGGACAATCAGGGAGGAACTGGCTGCTCCCTGGAACATTGTTCCAGGTCTCTGGAGACCAGTGTGCAGGTCTCTGCACTCAGCACATAAGGTCACTGATGGGAGGGGGTGTGGCAGGCCGCTGCTTTGCAAAGGTCATCCGCTCACCCTTTGATGGAAGGGCCCTAGAGCACCCTCTGCGGCTACCTCACCTAGGGCAGGCAGTACCGGGACAGGTGTGTGCCGTCAGCCTGGCCCCTGCTTCTAGGAGGATGAAGCAGACCCAGGCACAGAGGTGTCCAGAAGCTGGTAGCCCCTGCTCTGCTGGGAAAAATATGCTTTAGGGGTGACCTAAGCTGCCTTTGGCAGAGTTGGGGGACAGGTATTACCTCCAGGCCAGCTGCTTTGGGCCCATGTAAGTGGCAGGTGGTAGCTTTGAGGACCTTCCTCTTCCGTCGCAGCAGACGTTTTGTCTGCACCCTTCTCAGTCATTCTGCTTGCTATCTCCGTGGTAACCTGGAGCTCCTTGTTACAGGATGAACTGAGGGCTGGGGGGCGCTGACAGTTTGTTGGAGGAGAGATGGCAGGTGAGGCTCGTGGCTCCTTCCCAGATGCCTCTGTGCCTGAGAGCTGTGCAGGACCCTGTTTCCCTCATATTCCCAGGCTGTTCTGTGCCCACTGTTCATGATGGAAGCAGCCTCTGGGGTTAAGAGGACAGCCGAACTTGAAGTTGCCCTGTTCTTTTTGATCTGGATTACGAGTTGGTCAGGTGTCTACACTTGCTCCCTAACAAGGAAAAAGGGTCACCTCCTAGTTTCCTCTTCCCTCCCCAAAAGGAAGCTGAGTCTTTGGACCTCCTGGAGTTCATGGATTTCTTGGTAACCTTTGTGATCTTTGAAGTCAGCTTCTAAGTGGGGAGTGAGGCATGATGGAGAAGGATGGTAGAGGCCAGCTTACCCACCCCTGGTGATTCTTTCCAGAACCCTCCTGTGGTTCCCGAAGCTTCCACAGGGGCTGCCCTCTCTGGAGTAAGAAGATGGCTCAACATTAGGAACATGGGTAACTTGCTCCCATTCCTGGCTCTGTGACTGTGTAAAGCCTTGGTTTTCTCATCTGTAAAATGGGGCTGGTGAAAAGTGCTTCCTTTTTTAGTCACAGGAAACAGTGCGTGTCAGGTGGTCAACTCACGACCACTGGGCACAGAGTAAGTTCCGTGCAACCTGGAGAGAGAACGGTTTGCTTGTGGTGGCGGCCTGACTAGTGATTGCAGAGGTGCTGATCAGGGAAGAGAGGGAAAGACGAGTAGGGCAGCTTGTCTGCTGGTGTCCGTCCCAGGCAGGTCAGGCAGGAGCAGGGAAAGAGTGTGAT
The DNA here is from genome assembly GCF_020740685.1 of Jaculus jaculus. NCBI lineage: Eukaryota > Metazoa > Chordata > Mammalia > Rodentia > Dipodidae > Jaculus > Jaculus jaculus. The sequence continues at coordinate 84,211,018 of NC_059110.1, read as the reverse complement.
GCAGGGCTGAGCAGCAGGCTGGCCCGCAGGAGCCAGGAATAGGGAAGGGCCAGCAGCTCCTGCGAGGGGAGGCATGCACGGGTTGGGGTAGACACAGACAGTGGGAGTGCCCTTCTTCCTCTGGTTTCTCCCACGTCCAACTATGGCCTAAAGCCTTTCTCTGTCCTTTCCTCTTACTAACCTTATCCCCTTGGCTGAGACTGAAGCTAAGACTGCAAGACTCACTCCACAGCCCTGTCAGGTGGACTCTGGAGGTGACTACAGGCATATTAATATTCCCCCCCACACACCCTGGAACCCTGACCCTCCATTTGTGTAGACTTCTAAGCTTAGTCAGAAACCTCTTCCTCCTGGGAGAGGGCTGCAGGCGCTGACCGTGCAGTGTCAGCTTTCCTGAGGGGTGGGGCTCTAGGCCCACCCAGCGCCTGTCTGTTGACCTTGTGCTTCCCACTAGGTCTCAGGAGTTCTGGTGTCACTTTCCTTCTTAGGATGCTTGAGCCACAGGTGGGTGCGGTGCCTTACACAGTCTCACAGCCAAAACCTTAACCATTATCCTCCCTGTCCCAGCATACCCCAGACCTAGACCTGACCATTCCAGCTCTCCCATAGCCCATGGAGACGGAAAGGGTTGCTAGAAACGGCTGGATAAGAAGTGCAGCTGGGCATGGTGGTACACGCCTTTAATCCTAGTACTCGGGAGGCAGAGGTAGGATCGCTGTGAGTTCGGGGTGAGCCTGAGAAGACAGTGAATTCCAGGTCAGCCTGGGCTAGAGTGAGGCCCCACCTCAAAAAACCATACACACAAAAAGAAGAGACTACAAAGAAGTCGTAGGCATTGTGTTAGCACCACGCAGTGGTTCTCAGCCACTTCTTTCCCGCAATATTAGCAGACAGCCTTTCTCACCCTGCAAAGATTGGGTTTACTTGATGGAGTAGGAAGTGGAATCTGCCTCTTGTAATAACTGTTTCTGTCCCCACTCCCCATGAGCCTAATGGGCAGCCAAGCAAAGGCACAGATAGAGCCACCTCATCAGAGTGGCAGGCTACTCCCTGAAGTGTCTGCTTAGCAGTGCCCTATTATCTTTATCTAGAGTTTTAGGGGACTGGCTAGGCATGAGGGGTGGTGCCAGGATCCTGTCCTTCTTCCCAGACCACCATCGCGTCTCTTACAATACCTATGCCAGGAAGCCAAAGGTCATGACCCAGAGACTTGGGGTTCCAGACGCAGAACCAGTGCTAAGCCACCAAGTAGGGAGGGGTGGGCCCCAGCTGCTCGCAGAAGGATGTCTGAAGTGTTGGGCAGTCAGCTGCTGCCTCCACCTGTCTCTGCTGAATCCTCATTTGGTGTCTGGGTCACGAAGGGGTGTGGTACATGGGGCATGGCTGAGGTTGCATTTTTCCAGCCCCTGGGGTTCCTATAGTAAGGCCCTGTCCAGATTCCTTCAGGGAGCCTTCCCCCCTCAGGCTGCCAGCAGTTTGAGAGTGGAGAGTTTGGGTGGAGATCCAGCCTGCCTTCTAGCCCCTCAGCCTGCCCTGTTTTGTCTGGGACGAAGAAGGGGCTTTCTTCATAGCGATGAGGCCAGATATGTGGGTCAGAATGAAGTCAGTGTGTTGTTCCCAGCTGGCTATGCCAGGCCTTGGAGTAACAGAGCATGAAAATGCTGGGCTTCAGGGAGGGGCCCTTCCAGGAAAAGCAGCAGGTATCTTTCCCCATCCTGAGGGGTGGGAGAACTAGTGTGGGGCTTCCCTGGGTATAGCTGTGTGATTGGGAGGTGGGACAATGTGTCTGCCCCATTCCTGTTGCTTGGCCTGTGTCAGGAGTGAGAGCCGGAGGTCTGTTTTGGCTTCCTGCAAGTGGGCGCTGATGTGGATGGGCAAGTCACGTTAGGAGTCAGGCTGCTCTTAGAAATCCCGAGCTGCCGTTTGTACTTCACCATCCTGTCTGCTTTCCCTGCAGCTCTGCTCTACAAGCCCATTGACAGAGTCACTCGGAGCACCTTGGTCCTGCATGTGAGTGTCAGGCTCCTGGAATGGCCAGGGACAAGTTAGCGATGTGAGTGAAGGCACTGGACTCACTGAGACTCCATTTGGGGAGCTGGGTCGAGGGTCCTTGGGCCCCAGGTGCACCTGCCTGGCCTGTGGTAACCCTACCAACAGGGCCAGGCCTAAATATAGTTTGGTTACTAAGCTTGATATTTGGCCAAATGCTCCCTAGGAGGTAGGCACTTGCTGCTTTCCCGTCCTCAGCTGTGTGGCCCCCAGCGTCCAGAGAGCAGCTGTCCAGTGGGTAGAGCGATGTTTCTCCCATCTGCTTGGTGAGAAGACTCCACCTGGCCATCCCTGAGGGGAAAGAATTGCAACCGCAGCACAAATCAAAGGAACTCTACCTTCACCACAGCTGCTCTGACCCTGATCTTTTTATTTTATTATTCATTTATTTGCAAGCAGGGGGAGGAGAGATAGAGAGAATGGGTGCACCAGGGCCTCCAGCTGCTGCAGACAAACTCCATGTACCACTGTACAACTAAAGTCAAGCTTTATTACTTATGTTTTGGCACTACAGTCAACAATTGATACAATGGGGTTGCTTCAGGCCACTTAAGAGTCTCAATCCATACCCAGCCCCAGGCACACAGGACAGAGAAGCAGATTAAAGGGCTGCCTCTCTCTGTAGCATAGCAACTGGCTTTTATGTGGGTACTGGGGAATCTAACTTGGGTTGTTAGGCTTTGCAGGCAAGCGCTTTGGCCCTGAGCCATCTCTCCAGCCCCTCTGACCCTTTAGTCCAGACTTCTCCGCCATGGCTAGATTAGAGTGTGAATCCTTTGGTGGTATTGAGTCATTTCCCTAATATCACTGAGCCCCAGAGCCATTCCCCCCAACTCCCTCTCCTTCCCAGGACCTGCTGAAGCACACACCTGTGGACCATCCAGACTACCCACTGCTGCAGGACGCCCTCCGCATCTCCCAGAACTTCCTGTCCAGCATCAATGAGGACATCGACCCCCGCCGCACTGCAGTCACTACTCCCAAGGGAGAGGTGAGCTCACGACCCTGTGTGCCTCACACCCAGGCTGAGAAATAGGCAGTTAGCCAGATGCCCTGTCCTCGCTGTCCTTTGTGCAGGGTTGTCATGCTGAGCGTGCGTGCGCCTCTACACTTACACTCACTCTCCATCACCAGCCTGGGGCAGGCCCAATGTCCTCATTACCTTGTGACATTTTAGGCCCTAGGTTAAAAGCTTTTAAGTCTGTTACTGTATTAATTCTCACAGTAACCTGATGAGGCAGAAGAGGAAACTGAGGCCTGGAGAGTCACTCCAGGTCTGGCACAAGGTCCCTCAGTGACAAGTGTCTTTTGGTCTATCTGTCTGCAAACCCATGCACTGTCACTTATACCAGGGAAGCAGGCCTCTGGGTACTTCATTCCTGAATGTAACCCCCCCCCAACCCCAGCTAGGATTATGCTCTCAGGGAACCCCTGGGGGGCTAAGGGAGCCGGGACTCTGGCAGCCTCATCAGATGAGCCTGCATAGTAGGTGGGTCATAGCTAAGGAGGGAGCCCAACAGCAGAAAACGCTCAAAAAATGCTTGCACACGCTCAGACCACTTAGATGCCTGCAGTGTCCTTGGGGGCAGCTGATGGGGCACAGCAGCTCCCCTGAGGGTCCTTCTTGGTAGAAGGGTAGGATTAGCTGAGGGACAAGAAGCAGGGTGAAAAATGGGGTAGACTAACCCTCAGGGTCAACAGCCTGGCCCAGATGCAGCGCTTTGTATCCAATAGAAGTAATTAAGTGGCATTTAGGAGGGAAGGCTGACTGGGTTTGTGTTCCTTTGTTACATTTATGAGCCTCTTGTGTCTCCTGGGAAGGGAAGTAATGAGGAGCAGGGTCTGTAGCATGACTAATGGGGCATGGAGCTGTCTCTTTGTGGCACCCCAGAATGATACTAGTTTGTTTTGCTCTGGGGGTATCTGAAAAATCTCTAAAAGGCATAGAACACTATCAGTTTCAGGTCGTCTTAATCATATCCTTTCAGCAAGTTCACCCACATAATGCAGAGTATGTAGGTCACACCCTATATAGAGAAGGCTGGGATAGAGGATGACAGCTCCAGAAAATCCCACCGTCTCTGCAGGGGCCAGGGAGGAAGCATGACTCGTGGAGCAAAATGCTCCTGGCTGTCCAGACCCCTGATTAAAGGCAGCCGCAGACTTGCCACAGCCCTACTCCAAGAAGCGCAGGGTCTCTCACCACCACAGGTAGTTGAAGAATCAGTTGAGAAGTAGCATGAACAAGCCTGAGAGGATCTACAGGCAAAGTGGAGCTGAAATTAGATCAACTTCTCCATTGGGAAGGACTGTCAGGGTAGAAGGTGTTCATGGCTATGAGTGGAGAAACCATATTGTTTTGGACTAGGGTCTTGGTGGGGGTGGGGCAGGGTGCTGAGAACTAAGAAAGTATGAAGTACAATTTGTTTATTGATCACACACTAGGCTCCAGGCACCATGCTGCCTGAAATGTACCTTGCACGGCAGACACCACTCTCCTAGCTGTGTAGTTGATAAATCTGAGATCAGGGAACGTGCTTGGGATCACAGCTGAGAAGTGGCCCAGGACTGTAAAGCCAGTGTTCCTAACAGCAGGCAGCACAACCCTTCCCCCCACCCTCCCCAGCTGCTGGGTGTCCCCAGTGCAGGCCTGGCCCCCGCTGCTCTTCCCTCTGAGCAGGCGGGGTGTGCCATCTTCCTCAGACGCGGCAGCTGGTGAAGGACGGCTTCTTGGTGGAAATGTCAGAGAGCTCCCGGAAGCTGCGGCATGTCTTCCTCTTCACAGATGTCCTACTGTGTGCCAAGCTGAAGAAGACCTCTGCAGGGTGAGGACACGGGAGGGAACCAAGGGCCAAGTGGCACAGCCAGATTCTGCTCCTGGTGGAGCCTTCAGCACTTTGGTCCATCTGTTTCTTTTTTCTTTCCTTTAAAAAATGCAGTAATTGGGCCGGGGGGATGGCTTAGTCATTAAGGCATTTGCCTACAAAGCCAAAGGACCCAGGTTCAATTCCCCAGGACCCACATAAGCCAAATGCACAAGGGGGCACATGCATCTGGAGTTCGTTTGCAGTGGCTGGAGGGCCTGCCGCACCCATTCTTTCTCTCTCTCTCTCTCTCTCTCTCTCTCTCTCTCTCTCTCTCTCTCTCTCTCTCTCCCTCCCTCCCTCCCTCCCCCATCCCTCTCCCTCTTTCTCTGTCAAGTAAATAAATAAATAAATAAAATATTTTGTAATGCAGTAATTGCTAAGCTTGGTGGCTGACACCTTTAATCACAACACTTGGGAGGCTGAGGTAGGAGGATTGCTGTGAGTTCAAGGCCAGCCTGAGGCTACAGAGTTCCAGGTCAGCATGAGGTACAATGAGACCCTGCCTCAAAAAAATTATTATTATTATTATTATTATTAAAATAAATAGATAAGTGAACAAATATGTCCAGGCATGATGGTGCACACCTTTTTCTTTAATCTTTTTTTAAAATTTTTATTTATTTATTTGAGAGCAACAGACAAAGAGAGAAAGAGGCAGATAGATAAAGAATGGGCATGCCAGGTTCTCCAGCCACTGCAAATGAACTCCAGATGCATGTGCTGCATTATGTATCTGGCTTATGTGGGTTCTGGGGAATAGAGCCTTGAACCAAGGTCCTTAGGCTTCACAGGCAAGCGCTCTCTAGGTCTGGAACACGCCTTTAATACCAAGCACTCAGGAAGCAGAGGTAGGTGGATTACTGTGAGTTCGAGGCCACCAATTCCAGGTCAGCCTGGACTAGTGTGTGAAACCCTACCTCGAAAAACCAAAAATAAATAAATAAATATGATCAGGTATGGTGGCGCACGCCTTTAATCCCAGCACTCAGGAGGCAAAGGTAGGAAGATCACCATGAGTTTGAGGCCACCCTGAGACTACATAGTGAATTCCAGGTCATTCTGGGCTACAGCGAGACCCTACCTTGAAAAAACCAAAAAAAAAGCCCCCCAAAACAAATATATATAATTTACATATATTTATAAACTTAGGCATATACTTTAATTTTACTACATAATCTTTTTCAAAAAATTACCATAATTTTAAAATACTTACTTTTATTTATTTATTTGAGAGAGAGGGAGGGAGAATGGGCGCACCAGGGCCTGCAGGCACTGCACACGAACTCCTGACACACATGTGCCACCTTGTGCTTCTAGTTTACGTGGGTCCTAGGAAATTGAACTGAGGTCCTTTAGCTTTGCAGGCAAGTGCCTTCACCTCTTAAGCCATCTCTCCAGCCCCATAATCCATGCTTTTCTTTCTTTCTTTCTTTTTCTTTTCTTTTTGGTTTTTTGAGGTAGAGTCTCACTCTGGCCCAGGCTGACCTGGAATTCACTATGTAGTCTCAGGGTGGCCTCGAACTCACAATGATCCTCCTACCTCTGCCTACCGAGTGCTGGGATTAAAGGCATGCGCCACCACACCCAGCTAAACCATGCTTTTAATAATAAAGATACATAATATGATATGTATATAGATATATAATACAATAATATAATATATAATATAATAAAGATTTTAATAATAAAGATAACATATGTATATTACAGACCAAAACCAAAATAATTTATTTGACCTAAGTGTCAGTCCCCTGTGGCTACATTTCCTTCTTTTATTTATTTTTTTTAATGGTCCTGGGTTTTTTTCTGCGCCACTATGCCTGGCTATTTTTCCTATAGTTATAATCAGAGTAAATGCCCAATATTGAGCTCTGCTTTTTTTTCATGTCATATGCACTTTCACTGTTTCTATCTAATCTTCATCATCATTTTACTTTTCCTTCATGATCTTTCAAGTACATATGCTATAAGCTATGTAGTCTCAGGGTGGCCTTGAACTCATAGTGATCCTCCTACCTCTGTCTCCCAACTGCTGAGATTAAGGTGTGTGCCTTTAATTTTTTTTTAATATTTCATTTTTATTCATTTATGTATTTGAGAGGGAGAAGGAGGTAGAGAGTGTGTGTGTGAGATTGGGCATGCCAGGGCCTCTAGCTGCTGCAGATGAACTCCAGAAACATGTGCCACCTTGTGCATCTAGCTTATGTGGGACCTGAGTAATTGAACCTGGGTCCTTTGGCTTTGTAAGCAAGTGCCTTAACTGCTAATCCATCTCTACATCCCCTTTTTAGTTTTTTAAAAACATTTTATTTTAAGTTTAAAAAAAATTCATTTACTTCTTTGCAAACAGAGAGAGAGAAAGGCAGAGAGAGATGATGGGAGCATCAGGACCTCTAGCCACTGCAGATGAATTCCAAATGCATGTGCCACTTCGTGTATCTGGCTTTACGTGGGTACTGAAGAATGGAACCCGGGTTATCATGCTTTGCAAGCAAGCACCTTAACTGCTGAGCCATCTCTCCAGCACAAACACTCCTTTTCAATGGTGTGGGTCTACTTTGTGTCATTGCAAGGAAAGGTTATGTAATGTTTATTCCCATGCTCTTCCGTCTACATTTATTTATCACCTATTGTGTGCTGCGCATGCTATCTTACATAATAGAGAGGCCATGTGCTCACTGCAACCCGAGACCAGAATGAGGGGAACAGCTCTCAACCCCAGAGCAGGTCAGAGAAGAGCTCCTCAGGAAGTGGACCGTGGAGGTGGCCTTTGCCTTGCATCCTTTGCCCATGGCAAACATTATTAATCAGCCACAAGGCTTGGATGTAGGATTTGTTTGTTGTTTGGGTTTGGTTTGGTTTGGTTTTATTCAGCAGTACTGGGATTGATCCTAGGACATCACAAACGCTAGATAATACCACTGCAAATGAACTCCAAACTTACGTACCATTTTGTGTAGCTAACTAATGTGGGTACTAGGGAATTGAATCTGGGTTTTTAGGCTTTTCAGGCAAATGTCTAATGGCTAAGCCATCTCTCCAGCCTAAAAATGCATTTTTTAAGCCAGTTGTGGTGGCACACACCTTTAATCCCAACCCTTGGGAGGCAGAGGTAGCAGGATCACCATGAGTTTGAGGCTGCCCTAAGACCACATACTGAATTCCAGGTTAGCATAGACTAGAGATACAATGGGTGTGCCAGGGATAATGCAATGGCCTGATCTTGCTTGGGGTCTGAGTTGGGGGGCTACCCATTTCTCAGAATCTAGTTTACCATAAATTTCCAGCTGCTACAAACAGATTCCAGGCACATGTGCCACTTTGTGCATCTGGCTTTACATTGGGACTAGGGAATCGAACTCTGGTCTTTAGACTTTGCAGGCAGGTGCTTTAACCACTGACCTATCTCTGCAGCCCCCCCCCCCTTTTTTTAAGGTAGGGCCTCACTCTAGTCAGGTTGACCTGCCTCTCACTCTGCAGTCCCAGGCTGGCCTTGAACTCATGGTGTTCCTTCTACCTCTGCCTTCCAAGTGCTTTGATTAAAAGTGTGCACCACCACACCTGCCCTTCATTCTTCTTGTTATACAAATAATTTAGGGTACTTAAAAACACTTGGGGAGCTGGACATGATGGCCAGTGCCTTTAGTCCCAGCACTTGGGAGTTAGAGGTAGGAAGATTGTCATGAGTTTGAGGTCACCGTTAAAGAGTACATAGTGAATTCCAAGTTAGCCTGGGCTAGAATGAGACCCTACCTCGAAAAACCAAAATAAACAAATCAGTAGAAGCGCTTGGGCACTGGAGAGATTGCTTAGTGGTTACAGCTCCCTAGGAAGCCTAAAGGCCCAGGTTTGATTCCCAAGTACCCACACAAGCTTAAATGCACAAGGTGGCACATGCATCTGGAGTTTGTTTGCAATGGCTAGAGGGCCTGGCATGCCAATTCTCTCTCTCAAATAAATAAAATTTTTTTTAGAAAAAGCACTTGAGGGCTGGAGGGATGGCTTAGTGGTTATAAGGCACTAGCCTACAAAGCTAAAGGATCTAGGTTTGATTCTCCAGGACCCACATAAGCCTGATGCACAAGGTGGCACATGCTTCTGGAGTTTGTTTGCAGCAGCTAACGGCCCTGGCATGCCCATTCTCTCTCTGCACCCCTCTCTCAAATATAAATAAAAATAAAATACAAAAAAATTTAAAAAGCAACAACACTTGGGTCAGAGGCTGGTTAGGTGAAGCACAGCCCTCACTGGGAGCTGACCCAGCCCTTCTCAGCCCTCATGTGTGTTTCTTGATCAAGTTCTTCAAGGGCAGGGGTTATTCCTACCTCAAATGAGTGTCAGCCAAGCCTGAGTGGTTTCTGACCCAGTGGTCCTGAGTCAAAGAGTGTGCTGCCCCTGGCTCATGCCTCCCCTGGCTTGTTTGCAGAAAGCACCAGCAATATGACTGTAAGTGGTACATCCCCCTGGCCGACTTAGTGTTTCCATCCCCTGAGGAATCAGAGGCCAGCCCCCATGTGCATCCCTTCCCGGACCATGAGCTGGAGGACATGAAAATGAAGATCTCTGCCCTCAAGAGTGAGATCCAGAAGGAGGTAAGGGCTTGGCAGTGGCCTGGATCCACTTTGAGCGGGTGTTCTGGGAGAGATGAAGGGAGGACCTGAAAGGGGAGGCAGTAGGCAAGGGTAGGAGTCCCTGAGTGTGTGCCTAAAAAGAGAAAGCCCTTAAGACAGATGAGCCCTGAGATCATGGAGGAACAGTCAAAGAATAAGTGCCTAGAATTTAATGAACTTAATTAAGAAAGTTACCTGGACAACAGTCTGTGTTGAACACTGTGGAAAAAAGAAGCAAAAGGGGACAAATAGGCCTTCTTAAAGAAAAATAGGACACATGCAAGAGGAAAGGCCTGGGAGGCCTCATCAAAAACCAATGCCTCAAGTACACAGAAAGACAGGGAGGACCTAGATGCCACAGTTAACAGGCTTGATCTAAACGCCTAAGGCAGATAGAGAACACAATAACTTTTTAATGGGCCCATTATTATACAGGTTATGTGCCAGTAATAGCAGCCACTATGAGGTCATGAATATAATCACCACTGGGTCTGGAAAACAGCATTCCATAGTACTCCTCCCCATCCTTTGGTTCTTAACCCTCCACCTGTTTTTGTTTTTTTTTTTTAATTTTTTATTATGTTTATTTATTTATTTATTTGAGAGTGACCAACAGAGAGAGAAAGAGGCAGAGAGAGAGAGAGAGGGAGAGAATGGGTGCGCTAGGGCCTCCAGCCACTGCAGGCGAACTCCAGATGCGTGCTCCCCCTTGTGCATCTGGCTAACGTGGATCTTGGGGAATTGAGCCTCAAACTGGGGTCCTTAGGCTTCACAGGCAAGTGCTTAACCGCTAAGCCATCTCTCCAGCCCCCTCCGCCTGTTTTTAAAATGGCTCTCTTAATGCCATTTCTAGCAAATTTACTAGGGAACAAACTTAGGTCCTCATGCTTACAAGACAAGCATTTTACCCACCAAAGCATCTCCTTAGCTCTGTTTTGTTTTTCGTGTGTTTTTGTACAGTTGCACTTGTATGTGCCTATGAAGACCAGAAGACAAACTTAAGTGTCATCCACAGGAACACTATTCACCTGTTTTCTCTTTTAGACAGGGTCTCCTTGGCCTAGAGCTCACCATTTAGGCCAGACTGACTAGCCTAGTGAGCTCCAGGGATCCACTGGTCTTCACCTCCCCAGTGCTGGGATCATAGGTACATGCTGCCACCACATCTGACATTTACAAGTGTGCTGAGGTTCAAACTCAGGTCCTCATGCTTAGAAGGCAAGAACTTTACTTACTACTGAGTTATCTCTTCATCCTAGTTGTTTCTTTTCTTTATTAGAGAGACAGAAAGAGGCAGATAAAGGGAGAAAATAGACACACCAGGGCCTCTGGCCACTGCATACAAACTCCAGATGCATGAGCCACCTTGTGCGTCTGGCTTTACGTGGGTACTGGGGAATTGAGTTTGTGTCCTTTGGCTTTGTTGGCATGTACCTTAACTGTTAAGCCATTACTCCAGCCCTAGTTGTTTCTTTTTAAAAAAAAATTACCAGAAAGAGAGAGAGGGTATGGGCATGCCAGGTCATCACATTGACTTTATGTGGATACTTAGGAATCAATCCAGGGCCAGAATGCTTTGCAAGTGCCTTTAACCACTGAGCCATCTCCCCAGCTCTGGGTTGTTTTTTTTCCCCGAGGTAGGGTCTCACTCTAGCTCAGGCTGACATGGAATTCACTATGTAGTCTCAGGGTGGCCTTGAACTCACGGCAATCCTCCTACCTCTGCCTCTTGAGTGCTGGGATTAAAGGTGTGCACCACCATACCCAGTCCTTTGTTTCTTCATCAAGATTATGTGTCTTGTGTTACCAGTTTTTTTTTTTATTTGCATGTGTATATGACCATGCAAGGGTCTCTTGCTGCTGCCCATCTGACATATATATATATTATTTATTTATTTGAGAGAGAGAATGAGAATGGGTGTGCCAGGGCCTTCAGCCACTGCAAACGAATTCCAGATGCATGTGCCACCTTGTGCATCTGACTTACATGGGTCCTGGGGAATCAAACCTGGGTCCTTAGGCGTTGCAGGCAAGTGCCTTAACCGTTAAGCCATCTCCCCAGCCCGTCTACCTTTATATGGGAAACTGGGGAGTTGAACTTGGGCAAGGAGATTTTGTAAGCAAGTGCCTTTAACTGCTGCACCATCTCCCCAGGCCCATGTTTTGCCCACAGAACTGCATCCTGGGGTTTGGGATATTGCTCAGTGGTTAAAGGCGCTTGCCTATGAAGCTGGTCAGCCCAGATTCATTGCCCCCAGCTGCCCACTAAAGCTGGATGCAAAACGTGGCACAAAGCCTCTGGCATTCCATTTGCAAAGGCAGGAGATCCTGGCACACCCATACATACACCCACATGCAAATAAACAGAAATTTTTTTATTTTAATTTTTTTTAATTTATTTATTTGAGAGCGACAGACACAGAGAGAAAGACAGATAGAGGGAGAGAGAGAGAATGGGCGCGCCAGGGCTTCCAGCCTCTGCAAACGAATTCCAGATGCGTATGCCCCCTTGCGCATCTGGCTAATGTGGGACCTGGGGAACCGAGCCTCGAACCGGGGTCCTTAGGCTTCACAGGCAACCGCTAAGCCATCTCTCCAGCCCCAGAAAAAGTTTTTTAAAGGACTGTGCCCTGGAGCTCTTTGGGTTTTCAGATTCTTTTTAACAGCCATGGCATCATCTTTTTCATCTTGACTGTGAACTATATACTGGGCACTTCCATGGCTCTGCTTCTTGACTCATCAGAGGCAGCACTGCAGTACACCATGGCTGCCCCATGTCTCTGTAGGAGAGTCGCTGCAAGTGACATGACTGGGCAGATTGTGAGCATTTAATTGGCACATTCAGCTCTGAAAATGTTGAGTACTGTTACATTCTCCCAGCAGTATGTGAGAGTCGCTGTCTCTGCACTGTGGTAACAATGGCTGTGAGCAGCTATTACATTTTAGCCAGAGTAATACTCCCAGCACTTGGGAGGTAGAGGCAAGATGACCAGGAGTACAAGGTCATCCTGTGCTACATAGTGAGTACTAGGCCAGCCTAGACTACATGAGACCCTGCCTCAAACAATTAGGGAGAAGAATAGATGAATTCTAATTGAGAAGCTTGAGTGCTGCTGAGGGCTGCAGTCACACTGAGACGTGAAGCCTAGTAGCAGTTGATAAAAGGAGGCATCCTTGATGAACTAGGAAGTAGAAAAATTGGAGAAGGTAACTTTGGCAATGAGGAGTTGGCTTGTTAGAGAGCAGGGTTGAGCTTGAGGGCATGTGAGTCCTCAAGCTGGGCCAAGAGACTGGAACTCAACAGCTGGAGCTCCACACTGACAGGTGTCTGAGGGGGTTTCAAAGGTATGTCTCAGCCAGCATGCCTTTAATCCCAGTACTCGGGAGGCAGAGGTAGGAGGATCACCATGAATTCAAGGCCAGCCTGAGTCCACATAGTGAATTCCAGGTCAACCTGGCTAGCGTGAGACTCTATCTCAAAAAATAAAATAAAATAAAAAGGTGTGTCTCTACTATACCCAGAATTCATTGTAGATGTGACCAAGTGACACATGACAGTGCAGAGTCTAATGCCACTGGAAGGTTTTTATTACAGTTCCTGGGATGAGACACCTCACCACACTACCCAGGCAGGGTTACCTCAGGGAGTGGCATGGCATGGCAGGGCAGGGCAGGAGGCAGGAGTGAGGGCAAAGCTTGGAACACAGCATTATAGGGGTTTTGTGGGTGAAGCAGTCAAAGAGGATGCAGTTTAAGGCTGGCTAAATACTGTTGGGGGGTCTGGTTTGGAGATGGTCTAGTTGTCTAGCTCCTGACTTGGGTGATTTGGCATGGAGAAATCCTGGTTTGGTATGAGGGTTATATGAAAGTACTTGGGAGTAGTTGGAGCCTCGGGGTAGTGGCGTATGAAAGGTATCCTCACAGGAGGGTTAGGAACTACCTGGCCCTCGAGGCACCTACCAAAGCCCCATATGGCAAAATCTCATAAAATACAGAAAATGAAAAACCTCATTAACACACAGGGATGTTATGCTCAGATTGGCTGAGTGAGAAGCGGAATCTCTTGAGTGTAATGGAAACCATCTGTGTATGTCTTGTTCCCTGCAGAAAGCCAACAAAGGACAGAGCCGAGCCATTGAGCGCCTCAAAAAGAAGATGTTTGAAAATGAGTTCTTGCTGCTGCTCAATTCCCCCACAATCCCATTTCGGATCCACAATCGGAATGGAAAGGTTAGGAAGGGTGGGGCAGGACAGACATACACCCTTCCTTAGTCCAGGGCCGCCCATTCTTCATGGCTTTTGGCACTATGGGAATCTGGGACTTGGGTTCCCATACCCCAAGAAGGCTGCTACAGCCCTATCCCTAGGCTCCCTCTCCCTGCTGGTAGGAAACCAGTATTCTCTGCTGACTACCACTGGAACTGCCACTCTGCTTGTCTAGAAAGGAAAGCCCTACCCAAACTGCCTCCTCCTCTAGTCTCAGAGAACCCTAAGAAGGGACTTTTTCACATGGGAATCTGTTTGGCTTGACTATGGTCATCCCATTGAATTCTTATCTCCTCTGTCCAGAGCTACCTGTTCCTACTGTCCTCTGACTACGAGAGGTCGGAGTGGAGAGAAGCAATTCAGAAGCTACAGAAGAAGGGTAAAGTCCTGCTGGGCTCAACACTGTTCGAAAGGCATCCTTGGCAGTGATGGGGATAGATGTATCCACTATCTTCCCTTTGGCCCTTGTAGTCACTCCAGAAGATGTCAAAGGAGGTGATACTTCACTGATTTGACCCATCAGTTAAGGCCCCCAAAACTTAAGTGACTTTCTTAAGGCCTAGAATGAGTCAGTAATGGACCTGGTGGACTCCAGTCTCCAGATTGGGTGTCATCCTTACTCTCTCTTACACACGCACGCACATGCACGAGCCTCTTGTCACAAGCTGTGCCTACAGATCTTTCCTTCCTCCCAAGAGCCAACCCTGACCCTAGAACTAAGCTGGTTTCCTGAAGCAGGACTCACGGAAAACCAGCAGCCCTAGTGGGACTGTGCTGATGTTTTCTCCTCTTTTGTCTCCTGTAGATCTCCAGGCCTTTGTCCTGAGCTCAGTGGAGCTCCAGGTGCTCACGGGATCCTGTTTCAAGCTTAGGACTGTACATAACATTCCTGTCACCAGCAATAAAGATGGTAAGATCTAGAGTGTCAAGCTGCCCAATGAGTAGGTCCAGGCCCCCAGGACATTTCTGAGGTCTTCTGTAAGAATCTCAGGTCAGGAAATGGGGCTACAAAATCTCTCTGCCCAGCATGGCTGGCACTGTTCAGTTACTGTGCTCTCTAGAGTTCTTGGGTGCTCCTCAGCTCCCTCTGGCTGAAGAGAAAAATCTGCAGTCTGTGGCTGGGGTGGCATTGAGTTCACTGAGATGTCCCATAAAGAGGCCAAAAGGCTCCAGCAGGGGGTGGGGGCAGGGAGGTGCTAAATAGATTAGAGGTCAGCTAGGCGCTTTAGAGACTGCAACTTAGAAAGCCTTAAGTGCCAAGAGTGAGACTTTGGGGGGTCTTATTGTAATCCTGGGAGCCTGTGTGAAGCTTTTGAGCATGGAGAACTGGAATGGAGCTAGAAACTGGACCCAAATATATGCAGGCTGAGTTCGATGGCTCTGGGAAAATGTCTACTTTCTGAAGTTGTGATCCTCCTGCCTCTGCCTCCCCAGTGCTGGGATTGCAGATGTGTGCCATCACATCACATCCATCATGAAAAGATTTTGAAGACCAGATTTCAAGTCATCTAGGGACTTCTGTGTAGTCAGGGTCCAAAGTGATCCTTCTCTTCCATTAGCACAAAATGACCTGAATTAGTTCATTTCTGTTTTGAAAAGTGAAATGGAGAGGGACTGTATTCACAGGAAGGGTACTCTGGGAAGTGGTACCATGTATCTGGCCCAGGACAGTGGGTGTGACCTGGCCTGGGCAGGTCTGGCCTGGCCTGGCAGCCTAGGCAAAGGGGGAAAGGCCCTGGCACTACTCACATTGGTGATAAGCACTGCACTTTGGAAATTTTTCCATCTGGCCACCAGGTGGCGCTTCCAGACCAAACCTTTGTTACCCTGTTTGCAGCCTTACCCAGGCTGGGCCAGAGGGATTGAACCTCTCATCACCATTCACTTCCCTTGCCCCTTTGCTCTCCTGCAGATGATGAGTCTCCAGGACTCTACGGTTTCCTACATGTCATTGTCCACTCTGCCAAGGGATTTAAACAATCTGCCAGTAAGTACCCCTCTCAGCCCTAGCAGGTTGGGTGGCCACTATTTCCCTTTCACAGCAAGTCTCAGTTGACTTGCAAAATGTGGTTCAAAGAGCCCACCTACCTTGCTGTGGTCTCCTGAGCCTGGGGCCCTGCCAGCATGCCTGGATTTGCAGGGCATTGTCTTGAAAGCCACTGACCAGCTCTTCTTGGCTGGGAGGTCACTCCCTGTCCTTTGTCTTCAAGATTATTCTCCCCCAAGCCCTCCCTCCAGGTACCTGAAACCCTGGTGCTACAGACCCCTGAACTCCAGCCCATGACTGCCAATTACCCTGGGCAAGTTTCTTAATCTTTCTGAGCCTCCGCTTCCTTCGCCATAAAAGTCAATCACATTTGTTAACACTGACCTGAGAGTGGGCTTAAATATAACCATGTATGTACAGTGTTTGGGGTGCTGGGGATGGAACTTAGGGCCTTGCACATGCTAAGCAAATGCTTTACCACTAAGTGACACATCTGGCTCCAGTTACACTTTTTATCCAGATGGCTTACAATTCCTACCCATTTTCCAGGTAAGGAAACAGTTACAGAGATATAAAAGTATTTACTGTCTTACAAGATCATAAACCCAAGGCCCCTGACTCCTGCCCATTCCCACTCCTCCTGCTCTCCAGGCAGTGTGGCCTGCCCCGCCTCTCCCTGCAGGTACCTCACTCAGCTTATGCCATTGGCCCGCAGGTAGCCATTTGGTCAGCATCATTAGGAAGAGGCCTTGTGTTCCTGGGGAGAAGTGGCTTCCCCCTCTGTGTCCTGTCACACTTGGGGTGAATTGCAGTGTCCCAATTATGTTGTATTACTTGTAATTTGCCTCTCTCCCACTGAGAGCCCTTTAAAGGCAGAAACCAGGTCTCCTTTATCCTTGGATGGCTAGGACTCAGAAAGGCTGTGGCACACCAAATTTGCAGAGTGCCTACCATGTACCCGAACAAAATGAAAGCATAACCAGTATGTGGCCAGTGCCTTGACATGTTCAAGGCCTTTGCAAGCTCATTACCCGCCCTGCGCCTCTGGCGTCTCCCTGCAGTCACTGCTATTCTGCTTGCTTGCTTTTTTTTTTTTTTTTTTTTCCTTAAGGTAGGATTTCATTTTAGTTTAGGCTGGCCTGGAATTCCCTCTGTAGTCTTAGGGTGGCCTCGAACTCATGGTGATCCTCCTACCTCTGCCTCCTGAGTGCTGGGATTAAAGGTGTGCACCACCACACCTAGGTCTCATATATATATATATGTGTGTGTGTGTGTGTATATATATATATATATATATATATATATATATAATTTTAATTGGACTGGAAAGATGGCTTAGTGGTTAAGGCACTTGCCTGTAAAGCCTAAAGACCCAGGTTTGATTCCCTGGTACCCATGTAGGCCAGATGCACAAGGTGGCACATATGTCTGGAGTTCATTTGCAGGGGCTAGAGGCCCTAGGGCGCCCATTCTTTCCCTCTCCCTCCCTCCTTTTCTCTCTCTCTCTCTTTCTCCTCTTCTTTCTCTCTTTCAAATAAATAAATATCATGGAAAAAAACTTACTTAAAAAAATAATTTATGGGCTGGAGAGATGGCTTAGCAGTTAAGCGTTTGCCTGTGAAGCCTAAGGACCCCAGTTCGAGGCTCAGTTCCCCAGGTCCCACGTTAGCCAGATGCACAAGGGGGCGCACGCGTCTGGAGTTCCTTTGCAGAGGCTGGAGGCCCTGGCGCACCCATTCTCTCTCTCTCCCTCTATCTGTCTTTCTCTCTGTGTCTGTCGCTCTCAAATAAATAAATAATTGAAAAAAAAAAAGCCGGGCATAGTGGTGCACGCCTTTAATTCCAGCACTCAGGAAGCAGAGGTAGGAGGATCACGTGAGTTCAAGGCCACTTTGAGACTACATAGTGAATTCCAGGTCAGCCTGGACCCGAATAAGACCTACCTCAAAAAACCACAACCAAAAAGAAGAAGAATTTTTTAAAAATAGTAATTTAGCCAGGCATGGTGGTGCACACCTTTAATCCTAGCACTCAAGAGGTAGTTTGAGGCTAGCCTGAGGCTACATAATTCCAGGTAAGCCTGGGCTAGAGTGAGACCTTACTGAGAAAAAATAATAATGATGATAATTTTATTTACTTATTATTTGAGACAGAGTGAGTATGGGCACACCACGACCTCCTGTCACTGCGAATGAACTCTGATGCATGCGCCAGATGGCTTTACAGTACTGGGGAATCAAGCCCAAACCATTAGACTTTCTGCAAATAAGTACCTTTAACCGTTGAGCCATCTCTACAGCCCTCTCTTTAAAAAAATTATTTATTTATTTATGAGAGAAACAGTGAATATAGATGTGCAGGGCCTCCTGCCACTGCAAATAAACTCCAGACGCATGCACCACTTTGTGTATTTGACTTTCCATGGGTACTGGGCAGTTGAACCCAAGCCGTCAGGCTTTGGAAGTGAGTGCCTTTAATTTCAGAGCCATCTCTGTAGCCCCATTCTTGCTTTCCATAATGGGAAGCTGAGGCTCAGTCCAAGGACTTGTCCAGACCTCACAGTGAGTAGGAGTATAGCAGCATCCATGTCTTTCTGTGCCAAAGCCTCAACCCTGCAATGGAGAGCCTGGTTCCCTTCCTTCTTAAGCCCCTCACCACCACCACCCCAGCCCTGGCCCGGTTCCCCGTCTTCACTTGACGTGTGTCTGTCTGCCCTTCTCCCTGCAGACCTGTACTGTACCCTGGAGGTAGATTCCTTTGGCTACTTTGTCAGCAAAGCCAAAACCAGGGTGTTTCGGGACACAACAGAGCCCAAGTGGGATGAGGTGAGTGGACGAGACTAATGTCCCCCAGGGACTCTTGTTTGTCACCAAGCATGCTTCTCTGCTGGCTGTGCCCAAGCCCATCAATTGTACCAGCTAAGTCTCCCTCACCCCGCATTGCCTCTAGACAGTGTTTATGTCAGCGCATGTCAGACCCTGGGGTTTTTAGCTAAGGCCCCCAAACTCCTCTCCATCAGTCACGTAGAGGCCTTTGGGAGTTCCGGGGAATATGGTTTTGCTCCACCACGTCTTATGATGAGGTCTTCCCGGGCCCCACTCACCCCAGTTTTGCAAAATGAAGGCCCCCATCTTCTGGGAAGCCATATGTCCCATACCAGAGGTTGAAGACCCTTTGTCTAATCTCTTACCAGGAATTTGAGATTGAGCTAGAAGGCTCCCAGTCTCTGAGGATCCTGTGCTATGAGAAGTGCTATGACAAGACCAAGGTCAACAAGGACAACAACGAGATCGTGGACAAGATCATGGGCAAAGGGCAGATTCAGGTGAGGGGTCAGGGTGGGACCTGGGGAGTTGCTGGGTAGTGAGGTTCATTTGAGAAAAGATCCTTTTCCTGTGTCTTCTTGGTCAGGGTGCTTTGCCCTTTGAGACTTAGGCTGGGAGCTGAGAAAAGTTCCAGAGGTAGTGGCTTGCCCCTGTGGGAGGTGGCTTCCTGCTGTTTCCCAGCAGCCTTCAGGTCGCAGGCCTCCATATCTGCTCAGATGGCTTACCTGTGCTTCTGCAAGGTGAATGTGAGGGATGCTGCCACCTTTGTTTGCACACTTCACTCGGGTCTGTTGGCTTTTCATGGAACAGTGTTGAGAAGGATCCTGAGGCCGTGTCATGGGCAGTGGGGGAGAGGACTGTGCTCAGTGAGCAGTGTCAGCCACAGGTGTGAGACAGGAGGGACTTGCATACCCACCAGAAGGGGCTGCCATCAGCTGTGTTTCTGGGGGCTCGTTTCTGGTCTCTGACTTGTTTCTGGGGTTGCTGGACTGTCCTTACCTGTGTAGGCAGTCACTGTCTCAATGGGTATGTCCCAGTGGGTGTCCGTTGAGGCAAATCCTCAATCAGGCTGAATACATTGTCCCAGCTGCCTCTTGGTTCTCTGAAGATACACGTTTGTTCACTGGAACATTCTGCCCATTTTAAAGATGGCTACTGTCTACTTACCTATCTGGAGAACTAGGCGTGGAGGGTGGTTAACATTTAACATGGAGCCGTTCACACTACTTCCTACACCTTCTATGGCCTTACTTAGATCACAAGTTGAGCATAGCTTCTATGATCATAAAATCAAGGGAAACAATGACAGGGTAGAGCCACAGGCACTGGCTGCTATAGACTTGCACCTGTGTGACCTGGGTACAGGCTGAGGTATCCTCGCACACAGCAGGGAGCTTGACTGTGCTTCATTTTATTTTATTTATTTATTTGAGTTTTTTTTTTTTTTTTTTTTTTTTTTGAGGTAGGGTCTTGCTCTAGTCAATGCTGACCTGGAATTCAGTATGTAGTCTCAGGGTGGCCTTGAATTCACAGCGATCCACCTACCTCTGCCTCCCGAGTGCTAGGATTAAAGGCGTGCGCCACCACGCCTGGCTATTTATTTGAGAGAGAGAGGAAAATAGGCAGGTAGAAAGAGAGAGAGAATAGGTGTGCCAGGGCCTCTAGCTGCTGCAGATGAACTCCAGATGCGTGTGCATCCTTGTGCATCTGGCTTATGTGGGTCCTGAGGAGTTGAACCTGGACCTTTGGCTTTGCAGGCAAATGCCTCCACTGTTAAGCCATCTCTCCAGCCCTTGACTGTGCTTTTTAAGGAAGTATTTGTTCTCTGGTGTCTGTTGAGGCTGTGGTTTAGTATCTGGCTCTTGACTGGATGTCCTTAGTGGTACTGGGACCTGAGTGGGTGACCATCTCCCCCACACACACACCTATCTCAGGTGGCAGTGTCTGAACAGGAGCTGGCATCATTCAGTAGAGGCCCAGTCACCTGCCCTGTGCCGCCCGTGTTCCTGAGCATGTCCTTCCCAACGCTGTGGGGCCTGCACCCTGCTCGTCAGCACTGTCACCAGGGAGATGGTGCTGCTAGGCAACCATATGCCAGCCCTTCATTATTTAGGAAATGGGAGTAATGAAAGTAGGCTGTCTAAATCCAGTCCCTGGCACCTGCTCTCTAAGCAGTAGGAACCCCGTCTCTGTGTCCCTAAGCTAGACCAGAGGGGCAGACAGGAAACAGATTCTAGGCTAGACACCAGCCAAGAGATGTGAGAAACGGCTACACTCCTTGGGGTCATTGGCGGCAGTGGAACTAAACAGCAGAAAAGTGTCCGGGGCAGCCAGGCCGGTAGGCACTGTGGCCCACAGCCACTCTAAAACTCAGATTGCAACACAGCAAGGCAGCCCTCTCCCACCAGGACTGCAGCCTTGTCACTTCTTCCCTCAATCAGCTGTACAGGCCTAAGGGAAGCTCCATAAGTCATCACATCTTAGAGACAGCAGATGGAGGGGGGAGGGGGAGAGGCAGCCAGGTTGTGTTTGGCAGAGCCGAAAGCACAGTCTGCTAAAGAAACTGTTTCTGTGTTTAAGCTTCGAGGAATGTTAAATGCCTGGGAGTTGATATTAAGAGAAACATAAACCTTCCTGCTGCCAGCTGACCAGGCCAGTGAGTGGGCAGCTCAGAGCCCAAGGCCTCTGGAGGCCTTTGAAGTTCTCCAGCACTCAGCCCCCTGAGTATAGTTCTTGGCTCCCAGCCATGCAGCCAACTCAGCAGCCTCCTGTGGATTAGGGAGGGGGTGTCCCTTCAGGGGTGTGTCATTGCTCATAAAGTCATGCACTGTGACTGCCCTCAGAGGTGCTAAGGATGACTAGGCTGCATGGACAGTCTGCATTGAGCCATCCCCACATGGCCAGACCCCACAGAACCATGGGACAGCCTGTTCCCATAGCTAGGCCCACCTCCTTTCTTAACACGTGTCTGAGAAAGAGAATTGGCACCAGCCCTGGGCTGTTCCCTGTCAGTGGGCCCTGGGGGCAGAGCCAAAAGTGGTCTTGCAGTAGTGCCAGACCTTGGGGATGCCCGTGTATCTTGAAGGGAAGGAGAGGAGAAGGCGGCTCGGCCAGGGAGCAATGGCAGAGCCACTGACTGAGCTCCGGGCGTTTGCTCCTATGATGAGTTGCCCTCTTTGGCCACAGGGAATCTGGAGCAGGAGGCTGGGGCAGCACCTGCATTCAGTGACAGATCAGTGCAGCCCTAACCACTACCATGTGTGTCCAGCACTTGTGCTTCTGGAAGCTCGTGTCCAAGTGTTGTGTCCTGTGGTCCTTGTAGCCACTGTCCAAGAAAAATGCCCTGTCCTCCTCATCTTACAATGAGGACATTGAGACATCAAGGAGAAGGATCTTAGCTGAGAGTACTCAGGGACACCCATGTACTCTCCTCTGTGCCATGTCCCCTTATCTCAGTCTGCCATCAGGAAGTCACCCAACCGGGATTAAAGGACCCTGGCATGGCTGGCGGTCTGGACAAGGGGCTGGAGTGATGTTCTACCTCAGGGTTCTGCTTTCTGCTGTAAGGATTGCCTAAGGCTGTCTTTGCTGGAGTACCATCACATCACCTCTAGACAGGGGGCATTCCTGTCTGGTACACCTATAAGGAAATAGAATACATGAGAAAGAGCCAGGGAGTTGGGAGCGGGGACAGCCAGGGGACTTACAGTGCCCCTGCAGTAGACGCCCAGAAATGCTGGTCCTGGCCTTGAGCTACGTCAGACTGGAGAACAAATATTTCAGTACATGTCCAGACATCAGAGAGGGGTGGAAGATGCCGATAGCACTAATAATAAGTTACCACCAGCACTTAGAAGAACCCCACTCCAGGCTGAAGGCTTCAACTATGATCCCAGAGGGTCCTCACAGGACTATGAAAGCAGAAATGTTACCACAATCATATACTGAGGCACTGAGGGAGGAGTAAGTAACTTGTCAAACCCTGGTGCTAGGGTGGGAGAGCCAAGACTTAGCCTTGGGCCAGCAGGATGGAGCCCATTGCTAGGTGCTGTGCTGCCTCTCACTGCTGAAGTAAGTAGTGAGGTGGAAACAGGCCTATGCTGTAGAGAAGCTCATGGTGGCCTGGAGGTAAAGAGCTTCAAGGAGAAGGTAGATCCAAGGGATCTGAGAGCACTGGATCTCTCCATCCCAAAAGCAGTGCTAGCCGGGCGTGGTAGCGCACACCTTTAATCACAGCACTCAGGAGGCTGAAGTAGGAGGATCTCCATGAGTTCAAGACCACCCTGAGACTACATAATGAATTCCAGGTCAGCCTGGGCTAGAGTGAGACCCTACCTGAAAAATATAAAACAAAAAGTAGTGCTTGTGTTAGAAAATTGAAAATAAATAAATATTTGTCAAATTGAAAGACAGAAATTTTAATACATGTGATGATACTCCAGGCAAAGACATACTGAGGCACCTCAGCCCCTTGTTCAGGCTGCTAGCCATGCCTTTAATCCTAGCACTTAGAGATAGAAGAATCACCCTGAGTCCAAGGCCACCCTGAGACTACATAGTGAATTCTAGGTCAGCCTGGGCTAGAGGGAAAACCTTCCTCAAAACAACAAAAAAAAGGAAAAAGAAAAAGAAAAAAATTACAATCGTACATGCCATACCCTACAACTGTTCCTTTATTCTGTGCCTTTTCCCTCTTGTGGGTCTGTACATCTTTTGGTTTTTCAAGGTAGGGTCTCACTATAGCTCTGGCTGACCTAGAATTAACTCTGTATTCTCAGGGTGACCTTGAACTCACGGCAATCCTCCTACCTTTGCCTCCCGAGTGCTGGGATTAAAGGCATGCATGAGTATGCCCAGCTTAAAAATAAATAAATAAATAAATATTTTATTTATTTATTTGAGATCAAGAAAGAGGCAGAGAGAGAGAATGGGCACGCCAGATCCTCCAGCCATTGCAAATGAACTCCAGATGCATGCGCCACCTTGTGCATCAGGTTTATGTGGGTCCTGGGGAACTGAACCTGGGACTTAGGCTTCACAGGCAAGTGCCTTAACTGCTAAGCCATCTCTCCAGCCTTAGGGTATGTACAACTTTATTTAGGCTTAATCACAGTCTGTTTTTTATGTGTGCTTTTCCATTTTCATGGAGTGGTATTAGAAACCCCCATCTTTCTAGGACTGTATAAAGTCTTGAGGGGCTTTTTAAAAATACATTGCCGCCAGGTGTGGTGGTACACGCCTTTAATTCCAGCACTGGGGAGGCAGAGGTAGAAGGACTGCCATGAGGCCACCCTGAGACTACACAGTGAATTCCAAGTCAACCTGGGCTAGAGTGAGACCCTGCCTCGAAAAACAAAAACAAACAACAACAAAAAAAACATTGTCAAAAGTACTTTATGTTAATCATTTCATGCACTGAGCTGCGCAGTAATTCCCCTCTTCAGGTTCTGTGTTTTCTACTAAGGTAGGCACATTCTGAATCAGGAGAAGTGAGGTGAGTATTTGGGGAGGGATCTGCATGGCAACTACAGGGAGCAAAGAATGTGTAGGGAGTGTGGCCCAGGAAATTCAGTCACCCAGCTTGCCCTAAACCAGGCAAGTGGGAGGGAACTGAAGGAATGTGTGAAAGAAAAACCTCTAAGTTTTGAGGCCAAAGGAAGTCAGTCCTGTCTTTTGGGATATAAGGAAACCAAGACTAGAAAGAGTGAGCGATATGCCCAAACTCACATAGCTCATCAGTGGTTGAACTCCAGAATTCAGGAACGCACCCCGCCTCCCCCTCCCCCCACCCACAAGCAGTCATGCTTGGCTGGGCAGAGTGGAATGGAAATGCTCCTAGCTGGAATGGAAATAGCCTATAATTCTTAGGGGTCTGTCATTTTTTTCTGAAGATTTAGTGAAAGACCCCACCAGCCCGGTTCATCTCTTACCTAGACTCAGGAGTCACCCCTTCTTTCCAGCCCCACCCGGCCATCACTGGTGGATTCTCTTCCCCACTGCTTACCTCTCCCTGTTGCCCCACTCCTAGCCCAGCTAGGCCAAAGGAACAGCCCAGCCAGGATGGCCCCCTCTTCTTAGGCTCCTTACTCCCAGGGGATGCGCCTTTGTTTATTCTAGTCTATTTCCAGCCTTGCTGCTCTAGGCTCCAGATGTGCTATCCTCAGCTGAGAACTACCCACCAGCCAATTAGCATATTCCCAGGGTCCAACCCTTCAGGCTGGTGGGGAAGAGGGGGTAGCTCTCTGTCAGATGCCAGGAGCAACAAAACTTTGTTCTTGTCCTAACCTCCTGCTGGAAAGAGGTCTAAGCCCCAGGAGCCATTAAAGCTAGTAGGGCCTTCCATGTCCTTGTGTCCCCTTCCCTCTGGTTCCTAGTTCCACAGCTCAACTATCAGCCCATTTCCTCCCCCCTTCAGGTGAGGCTCCATTTCTCACACACATAGGCTGTCAGTGCACAGGAATTCTCATCATCCTGAGGTGGGAAGGGGCAGTTGCAGGCACAAAGAAATCAGTTGTCTTGAGGCCTGGGTGGTAGCTTGCCTACCTACCCCAGTCAGGTCTGATGGTCACCCCTCCATCATCTCTGCTCCTGAAGCCTGGAGCCTGCGTGTGAAGGGGAAAAGGCAGGCTAGAAAGGGTTTCTTTGGCATTCCTGGCTGGGCCACTTGGGAGTTTGTGAGTGATCAGAGCTATTATTAATCACAGTTGAAAGGAGGCCATAAAGGTCAGTCCCCTACCTTTGGAGACTGAGATATCTCCAAAGCCCAGATTAGCAAATCTGACATATGTGGAACCTCCTTAAAAGAAAAAAACTATGTTTTAAATATTTTATTTGTATTTATCTATTTGACAGAGAGAAAGAGGGAGAAAGAGAGAGAGAGAGAGAATGGGCACACCAGGGCCTCCAGCCACTGCAAACGAACTCCAGATGTGTGTGCCCCGTTGTGCATCTGGCTAACATGGATCCTGGGGAATCAAACCTGGGTCCTTTGGCTTTGCAGACACAAAGTGATAAGTCATGCCTCTAGTCCAGAAAAAAGTTTTAAATTTATTTGAGAGAGAGAATGGGCGCACTAGGGCTTCTAGCCACTACAAACAAATTCCAGATGCATGTACTGCCTTGTCATCTGGCTTATATGGGTTCTGGGGAATCAAACCTGAGTCCTTGCTTCACAGGCAAGTGCCCTAACCACTAAGCCATCTCTCTGGTCCCTAAAATCTTTCTCGTATTTTTTAATTACTTATTTATAAGGAGAAAGAAAGAAGGGAAGGAAGGAAGGACAAAAAGGGGCACAAAAGGTATTCTGCCACTGCAAATGAACTCCAGACACAGGCACCACTAGAATCTTTGTTTCCCCTTTGGTATTTGGTATTGGTAGAGCAAGGGAGGCTCTTGCTCTAGCCCAGGCTGGCGTGGAATTCTCTATGCTAGTCTCAGGCTGGCCTGGAACTCACAATGATCCTCCTACCTCAGCCTCCTGAGTGCTGGGATTAAAGGTATGCTCCACCATGCCCAGCAAGAACCTTCTTTAAAAAAAAAAATTTTTTTTTTTATTTGCCAGAGAGAGCACAGGCACACTAGGGCCTCTTTCCTCTGCAGATGAACCCCAGACACATGCATCACGTTGAGCATCCAGCTCTCTGTGAGTACTAGAGAATCGAGCCCAGGCCAGCAAGCCCACTGGGCCATCTCCCCAGTCCTTCTTTAAAGACCAAATTTTTATTTATGAGAGAGATAGGTAGATGGTATGTATGTGCCAAGGCCTCTTGTCTCTGTGAGTGAACTCCAGTTATGCGCTTTATGCATCTGCCTTTACGTGGGCACTGGGGAGTTGAGCCCAGATCAGCAGTCTTTGCAAGCAAGCACCTTTAACTGCTGAGGCATCTCTCCAGACCCCTCTAACTTTTTTTTTTATTCGAAACAGGGTCTCATGTAGCCCAGGTTGACCTAGAACTCATGTTATCTAGGATGACCTTAAACTCCTGATCTTCCTGCTTCTACCTCCCGAGTGCTAGAATTACAATAGTGTACAACCACACCCAGCTAGTTGTAGTTTTGTTTGTTTGTTGCTGTTATTTGTTGAGACAGTCCTCCTGCCTTGCCCTTTCAAGTGCTGGGATTACAAGCATGCACCACCACATCTGCCATTTGTTGATTTTTAGGAGTATATTGAGTACATTAGCATTGTTGTGTAACCATCACCAACATCCATCTTCATAACTTCATCTTCCTTGCCTGAAGCTCTGTCCCCACTAAAGAGTAACTGCCCTTCCCCTCTCCACCAGCCTCTGGCAGCCACCGTTCTTGTGCCAGTCTGTATGAATTTGACTACCTCATAAAAGTAGAATCGTAGTATTTGACTTTTTATGTCTGGCTAAGTGAACTTAACAACATGCCCTCCTGGTTTATGTATATTGTAGCTTATGTCAGAATTTCCTTCCTTTGGGAGGGGCTAAATAATATTTTGCTGTTATAAATATACCATGTTTTGTTTATGCATTCATCTAAAGATGGACATTTGAGTTGGTTTCACCTTAGACCATTATAATCTTGGGTTGAAAAAGACAAAGCCTAGTCTCTGGAGATGAGAATTTCATAATTTCATAGACTTCTTTGCAGTCCCAGGTGGCAGTGGCGTCCCCCCCCCCCCCACCTTGCTTGTTACTTGCAAGTGTTAAAAAAAGGCAGCAGCTGGAGACCAGGCATGGTGGCGCACGCCTTTACTCCCAGCACTCAGGAGGCAGAGGTAGGAGGATCATTGTTAGTTCAAGGGCACCCTGAGACTACAGAGTGAATTCCAGGTCAGCCTGAGCTAGAGTGAAACTCTTCCTCAAAAAAAGAAAAAAAGACAGCAGGGTTCCAGGACATAACGCATAACTGGTCACTTGGAGCTTGATACAGTTGAGCCATTTCTACCCTTCTGTCCCCCAGGGAGTCATTTCTGTCTTCTTATCCCTTTTCTTCTCCACTACCCTGCCCTTCCTTCCTTTGGAAATGTTTTAGATATATTGAGTGTGATGACCAATGACCCCAGTGCTGTGGAAATGGCTCTGGACTGAGAGCCAAAGAACTAATTTCTGGTTTCTTGATCTTTGGAACCTCGGTTTCCTCATCTGTTAAGTGTGGATAATTATTCCTCCTCCTCACCACTAGCTTGTTATGAGGTATGAGGAATGGAATCTACCTGGAAGAGCATGTCAGAGCTCTGAGTGCACATCCAAGGGTTTTTTTGTTTTTTTTTTCCCCCTCCTTCAAGGGCTTTTATTTCCCAGTGAGAAACAGGGACAGGTTCCTCTGCCTGTAAAGGCCTAAGCCTGGCAGACAACATTCAGGAACAGGGGATGGGGTGGGGAGGCACAGGAGACAGCTCCCAATTGTGTTGTGCTGTGTCTGGGGAGGGTCTACCCAAGAAAGTGGCACCAAGAGCCAGGGCAGAGGCAGCAGGCCATCCGGCCCAAATGGAGGCAATAAATACTGACAGGCAAGCCACAAGGTTCCAGGCCACAGGACCCAGGTGAGACAAGTGAGACTTAGCTGCCAGCTATCATTCTGGGGCTCTCTATAGGGAAAGGGACTCAGAGTGCTGCCCACAGGGACAGAGAAGGCAGAGGCATGAGGTCCCCCTCTGGTCTGCCTCCCAGATGGGGCTGGAGGCATTGAGTTTGGCAGTTGGACCCTCTTCTTGCAACTGGAGCCACCCCCTGTCCTAGCCATGGGAGGAGAACTGAGTAGGCCTGCAGAGAACAACAGCAGGACATCCCAGGCTTCCTCAGGTGGGCCATCCAATTGGGATGGCAGATGAAGCAAGGACAGGGGAGACCACATGCTCATGCACACAGGGGAGTTAAGAGTTAACGACAGCCCCCAGTACATGTTCCACATGTTAAAGCATCATGGTTAGGCAGTGAACGACAGTGATAGATGACCTGGCCAGGGAGCAGTGGGCTGGAGGACACTGGTCTGGGCCCCAAACTGAATGGCCCAGTTCAGCTGGTACAGAGAAAGGTAGGCTGGGCAACCCAGACTGTGTTCCACTCCCTTACAGAAGCCAGGGCCTAGTGAGAGCCTGAGGGAGGGAGAACAGAGGAAAGCTGGAGGGACACAGAGTCAGTGGAGGTCTGCAGTGGACGCACCACCCCCACTGCACAGGCAGGAGCAGCAGTGTGACACTAGACACCACAGGGCCCTACAGACAGGAGGGCAAGAGGAACAGGCAGAGCTGCCCCAGGGTGGACAAGGGAGGAGTGATGATGGTTGCCCTGCCCACTTCCCAGCTGGGGCTCAGTCTTTCTAGTCCTTTATTTATTTGAGAGAGTGAAGGTATACCAGGGCCTCTAGCCGCTGCATATGAACTCCAGACGTAGGCACCACCTTGTGCATCTGACTTACATGGGTCCTGGGGAATCCAACCCTGGGTCCTTTGGCTTTGTTTGCAAGCATCTTAACCTCTAAGCCATCTCTCCAGCTCCTTCCATTCCTTTTATTTTTTAATGAAAGAGCAAGAGAGAGA
Organism: Jaculus jaculus; assembly: GCF_020740685.1. NCBI lineage: Eukaryota > Metazoa > Chordata > Mammalia > Rodentia > Dipodidae > Jaculus > Jaculus jaculus. The sequence continues at coordinate 84,181,904 of NC_059110.1, read as the reverse complement.
ATTGGCATACCAGGGCCTCCAGCCACTGCAGTCAAATTCCAGACACATGTGCCACCTTGTATGTTTGCATCACCTTATGCATCTGGCTTATGTGGGTCCTGGAGAATTGAACATGGGTCCTTAGGCTTCGCAGGCAAGTGCTTTAACTGCTAAGCCATTTCTCCAACTTTCCATTCCTTTTTGAGGTAAGGTCTCACTCTAGCCCAGGCTGACCTGTAATTCACTATGTAGTCTCCAGGTGGCCTCGAACTCATGGCAATCCTCCTACCTCTTCCTCCCGAGTGCTGGGATTAAAGGAGTGCACCACCACACCTGGCTTCCATTCCTTTTTGATGGTGGGACTCCACTCCCAAGACAAGTGGTCAGTCTTCTCATTGTCCTTGAAGCAGGACTTGACGTCACATTCTTGGCCTGGGAACCATAGCTCCCCGCTGTGTTGTAGGTTGTGTCCATATTTATGCCTTTCTTGTACGTGTGCTACGTGTGCTTCATACCTGACACAATCTCTCTGTTCACCTGGAAAGAGATTTTTATCCAGTATTCCACACCCTCCTTCAGCACAGACAACTGCTTCCTGAAGCTTTCCAGATCACTTGTCAGGGCCAGCTCTAGGGGTCCCAGTGAAATGCATACCAAGGTCAGGCAGCTTACAACGACACTAGGGACATTGGGGTTAGCAGAGACACAGCCCAGCAAGGCCTCCTTGTATTTGCACAAGGTTTCATCCTCCTTGCCCAGCTCCTAAATTTCCTGGGTGCTCTTTTGGGCTGGGGGCTTGTAGCTGACAGAGTACTCCAGACCAGCTGCTCAGCAGTAGGTTCCTGCCCAACCATGCTCACTTCTAGCCAGGAGCTGTGACACCTCTGTGCTCACGCTCCCTCCCATACCTAATGATGAACGTTGTCTGCAACGGGCTGCTTGGACTGTCCACATGCCTTTTGGGGGGAGGGGGTTGGTTTTTTGAGGTCGGGTCTCACTCTAGCCCAGGCTGACCTGGAATTCACTCTGTAGTCTCAGGGTGGCCTTGAACTCATGGCGATCCTTCTACCTCTGCCTCCCGAGTGCTGAGATTATAAAGACATGCGCCACCACACCCAGCTTCCCATTCCCTTTTCTTAAAATTACTTATTTAGCTGGGCATAATCCCAGCACTCCAGAGATAGGAGAATTGCCACCATGAGTTTAAGGCCAGCTTGAGGTTACAGAATGAGTTCTAAAGCAGATCAGTCTGGGCTAGAGTTAAACCCTACCTGGGTGGGAGGAGTTATTTATTTGTGTGTTGGGGGGATGCCACAGTGTATGTGAGAAGCTTAGAAGACCCCCTTGACATGTCTGTTCTTCTACCTTCTTTGAGACAAGATCTTTTACCATTGAGAAGGAATGTCAGACTAGCTGGCCAGTGAGCTTTTGATTCTCCTGGCTCTACCTCCCACTGTCACAGGCTCATTGCTATCACAGGTACATGTCCACTTTGCAAAGATCAAACACATCAGCAGGCTTTGCAAGCAAGTGCCTTTAACCACTGAGCCCTCTCTCCAGCCCCACATCCATGCTCTTTGCTGATTTGTTCACTCGTTGCTGTCTGCTGAGGATCCAGAGAGCAGAACCCTCACACCAAGTCGAGACAGGTACAATGCTTCAACTCTAGCTTCTGTTCATTTAGTTGGGAGAACAGGATGAGTTACTTGACCTCTGTGAACCACTGTTTCCCTACCTGTAAAATGGGCTGTGATGAGGAAGCCTTTGGCATGAGACTTGGCACTGTCAGTATGTGTTTGATGACAAACTGACCTGTTCAGCTGCTCCTTACTTCCTTTGGGGGTTCTAGCTGTACCCTTCTCAAGCGGCCCCTCTCCTGAGGCTGCCACCTACGAGTGGTCTATGTGTGAGCTGTGGTGGCTGCAGTAGGGTGTTTTGTTTTCTTAGCTGATGGGGTCGGACCAGCTTAGTTGAAAGACTTCAGAGTGGTCATGGTCACGGTGGAGCAGCTCTTGGTCTCCCCTTAGAACAGATCGCAGCTGGGATTGATGTGGTCAGGTCCAGAACAGAGTGAGCGAGGAGCCCCGGAACAAGGGGCCTTTGTCAGCGAGGAGAGTGGCTTCTGGTTTCAGTTACTCTGCAGAGTGGGAGGGCCCTAGAGGGAGCATGAGGCGGGCAGGAGTCAGAAGCTCCTCCACCAGTCCCCATCCCCAGGCTCCTGAGGTGACTGTTGTCCTTTTTGACTCTTTCCAATGACCATGTGGGCCATCTCAATTGCTGTAGTAGCCTGGTTTGGGGACATTGGCCCAGGTGACTTTAGAGCTCCTCCCTGGGCAGAAGTCAGGGCCATTAATGTAAATCCTTGACACCTTGTCCCATTTGTCCTCCGGGCCCTTGTTTATAGGCCACACTGACCACAGCCAAGCCCCTATTCCCTGTGGGAAGCTGTGTTTTGACCAGATTAGAGGGCCACTGTTGGGAAGTCTAAACCAGTGGTCTTCCCTTTTCATTCCGCCACCCCTGTCCCCAAGTCCATCCTGGCACATGTTATAGCTCCAGTGGATCCCCAGCCTAGAGCACAGGGGTTTCCCCAGCCTGCACCAGATGTGCAAGTCGAGGGGGGTGGCACCTCTGTTTGAGTTCATGGTTTGTATTCCTGCTGCCTGCCACACTCAGTGCTTCCTCAGGAGGGGTGATTTCCTTGCCTACAGTCACTTCTTGCTGATCTTGGAGGGACATGGGGACAGGAAGGCCAAGCACCAGGACCAGTTCTCCTTACTTCCGACTCATCAAGGACCTGGGTGACTGGGAACATTGTCCTGCCTGGGCCCCGCCAGCTGCAGCTGAGACCCATTTTCTTTTTTAACCTAGCCCAGCACCCTTCTGTCACTCTTCAAGTCAGGTCTGGGTGACGTAATGTTTCATGGAGAGTGGGTAGAATGTCTGTTTTAAGAGTTGGGACCTAAAAAAAAAAAAGAATTGGGACCTATGAGACTGTCTACCTCACTCTCCAGGGGTTCTCTTAACATGTGACCCACACTCCAGCTCAGCTGCTTCCATTTGCCCAGGTGGTCCTAATTTTGAGAGCCTGGACACTGCCAGTAGTACATTCTGGAAACAGGGAGTATTCGACAGGAAGAAGATGGAGGCTGAGCCTCCATTCATCCCTCCTGAGCGCTCTACCTTGGCATACAGGCCTATCTCTGAGGGTTGAGGCACACTGAGAAGTCAGTCCAGAAAGGACCTGATACCCTGCTTCTTTGAGGCTCTGGGAACACCCAGGCTCTTGCAAACCATGAGAAAGGTACTCAGCTCCCGGATGGGGGCCCTTGCCCAGATCTGATACCACCTGACTGGCCTTGGGTGCCAGAGCACGTCTTCTTCAGCCTGCGTCTAGGTGGATGTTAGAAGCCTTCAGAGGTGAAAAATGCAGGCATACATGTTCTCTGTAAGCACCCAGCTTCCTATAGGTGCGGCGGCTGAACTGTCCTGGTTATCAAAACAAAAGATCTTCACTTGAGGTGTTTCCCCCGCCCCCAGAAAAGCTTTGAGAAAAAGATCCTGTAGAATAATTCTGGGGAACTCCCTCAGTTACAGCTGAGGCTCCCTGTAATTGCCAGTGCAGGGTCCCCTTAGGATGGGTTCAGCTGGCTCCCCCAAACCTGAAGTGTGCACAGAACTCACAGTGACCCTTCACAGCCAGCCTGGCCTTCACCCTGACAGTGAGGGTGTAGTCAGTGTGCTGTTGGGTGCGCCTGCATGCTGTGGGCTGGTACAGGGGCCTGCCTGGGTACAGACTGCTCATGCCCATGAAGAGGAGAGCTGAGCTGTGTTGTTAGCTTTAGGGGTAGGTCCCAGAATGACTTGAGAGCCAGGGTGACCCAGAAAGCACCATCATGAATGACTGGATGAGGTAAGTGTTGTCTTATTAATAGGAAGGCCACAGCTAGGGGAGGGGAGCGGGAGGCACCTACATTAGCAGTGCAGTGGAAGACAAATGTAGCTAAGAAATGGGTTCCAGACCCGGAAGTTTCCTTTAAAAGCCCCTAATCTCTACCACCCCCACCGTGAGGGAGAACAAGAGCCAGTAGCTGTGGTCACAGGGTACAGCAGTTCTCATGAGAACTGTTGGCTTTGCTCAAGACAGTTTCAACTGAGACACAGTCGCTGGACAATTTCCACTCTGGAAAAGAGGACCTGCCTGGGGCTTTAGGTTCTGCCCACAGAGCTTGGGACTTGGAGCAAAAATTTTCAGTACCCTCAAGACAGGTGAGGGATAGAGGACAGTGGAAATGTAAGCGGATCGGTCTCCCGTCACAATTCAGGCAAATCCACTGCTTCCATTTCTATCTGATTTGGGAAGGGTGGTGAGTAGGGATATTGTGCCGGAAGATTGCATTTGAGGAAAAGGGTGTGGGAGACAGTCCTCAGCCAAGAAAAGACATTTATTGAAGACTCTTTGGCTCTGTTTTTGAAACCAAGGCCAGAAAAAGTGGCTGCCATGTTCCCAAGCACCAGATAGGCCTGGGCCCAGACTCCTGGCCTGATCCAGGAGTTTCTTTTTTTAATTTTCATTATGAGAGAGAGAGAGAATGGGCATGCCAGGGTCTCCAGCCACTGCAAACAAACTCCAGACATGTGTGCCCCCTTGTGCAGCTGGCTTATGTGGGTAATGGCAAATCGAACCTGGGTCCTTAGGCTTCACAGTCAAATGCTTTAACCATTAAGCCATTTTCCAGCCCCATGATCCAGGCTTTTCCTCTGGTCACTTTGTGCTTAGGGTTTGGTGAACGAGATTTAGTAGTAGGAGAGAAGGGAGCAGGTGGCTCAACAGTCCTATCCCGACCTACTTTCAGACTCATCCCTTTCTGCGGTGTAGCCGTTGAGGTCTTGAGTTAACCAAATCATATCTCCTGGGGTTCCCTGCCCACAGGCACTACTGGGATACCCGGCCACACCTCCTTCCTGTGAGGAAGAGCAGGCAAGCAGCCCAGGGTTTCTGGACATACTCCTGGCTGCACCTTATGTTCTGGGGTCAGGAAGAGGTAGCTAGACATGTAGGGGAGGGGTCAGTATTCTGCCAGCTCTGTTTTGGGGTGGGTTCCATTCAAGATGTTCCCAAAGGCTCAAGTGGATTTTCCACCCCTTTTTGTGACTAAATGTGCCATTAGAAACACTAAGAAGTGCCAGGACATGCTGTCTGGACAGTCTTTCCACAGCAGACAAGCTCTTGGGCTATTTCAGCCCCTCGTATCTACCTAGAGCCACCACACGCCCTGGGTACAGCAACCTGAGGTAGCCAGGCAGAGTAGAGGGGGCTACGTAGGACCAGCATGTGCTTTGGAACACAGTTCCTCTGGAAAGACAGGGGAAAGGCAGGTCATCTTGGGCAAACTTGATGTGGGTTGGGGAGCAAGTAGCTTTTCATTTTGACTGCTTCCTTTTCTTACACACCACACATTTTAAATTTGGACCTGTTCTGGAACCTGATCTCCAACCCTATGTTAGGTATCTGTCTGTAGCTACCAGTGCCACTTAGGGACAAAGAGCTGGTGTTTCAGAGCTCAGATTGCTGCAACTCCACACACGGCTGTTTGGCATACAGGGCTCAGACCCCCCGGGGAGCTCTGATTGCTCTCCTGTGGCTCCTTAAAATCATCATGGGGTTGCCAGGGCCCTACTTGGCTGAGTTTATAATCTGGAAGATAGCTTCTCTGCCCAGCTCATAATGGGCATCCATGTCATGATGAATGAGTGAGTGAGTGAGTGAAAAGGTAGCTCTTGGGCTTGGCTCTACCATTGGCTGCTCACTGACTTTGAGCAAGGGATTCCTATCTGTTGTAGTCAGGTTGCATTGCTGGTAGAAATTACCCAACCAAGAGCAGCTTGTGGGGGGGGGGGTTATTTTGGCTTAAAGGCTTGAAGGGGAAGCTCCATGACAGGCAGAGAAAACGATGGCATGAGCAGAGGGTGGACATCATCCCCTGGCCCACATAAGGTGGACAACAGCAACAGGAGAGTATGCCAAACTCTGGCAAGGGGAAGCTGGCTATAACACCCATAGCCTGCCCCCAACAATACACTGCCTCCAAGAGGCGTTAATTCCCAAATCCCCATCAGCCAGGAACCCAACATTCAGAACACCTAAGTTTATGGGGGACACCTGAGTCAAGACCCCACACCATCTTGGACCTAGTACAGGCCTTGAACTTGTACTGAGGACCTACTGGATAGGGTGGTAGACATACGCACACATCTTGGTTTCTGAAATTTGGGAAAGCCTCTGACTTCAGTGCATGGCTTGGCTAGGATGAGTAAAAGGTGAAGAATGCCTCACAAAGCCGTCAGTGTTGGGAAGCATGTCCCTCTCCCAGTCTCCACTGTTCTCCCTATGATGGACTGTCCTGCTCCCAGCTGGCAAGGCCTCTCCGCAGGCCTCATTCTTTCAGGGCTCTTGTGCCTGTCTTTGGAAAGGAGTCACTCCAAGGCCACCTTTCTGTGCCCCACAGCCTTGGCTTTCCTTGCTTTCACCAGCATCTTGCCTCCTGCTTTGTTCTTCAGTCTCACACCACACTGCACTCTTCTGGGGCCCAGAGGAGCACTCGGCGGACCCCACCACATCTCTGGTCCTCGTCCCCAGCTAGACCCCAGGCTCTTGGGGCTGCCAGATCTTGCACCTGGGATTCTTGGAACGTACTTTTAGGGCCCATATCATTCCTGAGTCCCCAGTAGAGGATCCGGTAGCCTTGGTTTAGCTGGTTGCTGAGAAATAGTCTTAGCTTAGAGTCATTTGAGCTAAAGGACAGGGATGAAGAATTGGGGTTCTGGTCTAGGGCAGGAGAAAATCAAGTTGTTCTGGAGAAATTGAGGTCACTCCGAAGAAACAGTAGATGCATCTGCAAGTTCTGAGAACAAACCTTCCTCCTGAGCTCACAGGCCAGAGGATTTGACTGGAAACTATCCCACCCTGGCTGTCAGCAAGCAGCACTGTGACTGTCCATACCATTCCAGTCACACATCTCAGGCTGAGTATTATTCCTGTTGAACATTTTTTTCCCTAAGCAATGCCACTGCTGACCTCTTAAAAAAAAAAAAAAAGATTTTATTTAACTACCAAAGACGGGGAGAGGGCCTCCAGCCACTGAAAACAGACTCCAGATGAATGCACCACCATGTGCAGCTGGCTTATGTGGGACCTGGAGAATCAAACCTGGGTCCTTAGGCTTCACAGGCAAGCACCTTAGCTGCTAAGCCATCTCTCTCTCCAGCCCACTGCTGACCTCTTTAACCTGATTTTGTCTCAATCATAGCCGTGCTGGTTGGTAGATTTCTCCCATCCCTATCCCACATCCTTCATATAGCCTGGAGTCCTGTCCACTTTTCCATAGGGAAAGCCCCTCTTTCCTCTGGCCATGAGCCTGGGGAGGGGATGGGGGAAGTTGGGACAGGCCACCAGGAATGTTTTTAATTCCAAAGGCAGCGACATCTGTTCATGAGGGCCTTACCACCCAGGCTCTGTTTATGCAGACACAGGGGCCCTTACGTGTCCTGGGAGGTGGGCTCTGCCAGGTGTAGCTGAATGCACAGAGAACACACAGGAGGAGGGGATGGGGTGACTTCCTGGGTGGCCAGGCGAGCATGACTCTTGGCCCTTTAGCAGAATGAGGGCCCATGGCTGGCTGTTAATGCCAGAATTCAGACTGCTGCTTTTGAAGAACTTGGTGGAGACATTTGTCTTGCATAGCCTGCCCACCACCCCTCTCCTAGACCACTGATTTCAGTAATGAATGAGTCAGGCTTGGGGAAGAGAAGGCAAGTCTGTGCTGTCCCCAGAGGAAGGCCCTAGCCCATGGGGAGAAAGGGAGAGCTAAGCATCTCCAGGGAAGAGCCTCCCTACTCGGCTACCCATCTGCTAAGGCACTTTGTCACCATGGAGACCAGTTGGCCATCGCTCATCCAATCAGAGCTTGCTTTACCCAGACAAGTGTTGAGCCTGCAGTTTCTAAGACAGACAAGTGTAGGGTTTTGGGAACAGAATTTATCCTGCCCCCCCTTCTCCCACATATCCAGTGGTGGGGAACAGCACAGCATTCCCCCAGACTGCATTCTGTGGCATGTGACCCAGCTAAAGGGAAGAGAACCTTAGGGAGAAGCCAGCAAGGGGCCTGTTCTGAAGTTAAGCAGCCAGTGCCTTATCCCAGCCACACATCCACGTCAGGTGCAGGAGGTAAGCAGTTCGGATGGCACCTTACCAGCTTGTTATACAACAGGCCATTGTGCATTTGCTAAAGGGATGCTGAGCAAAGCTGGGGCCACACGGGGGGGGGAGGGGGCAGTGGCTTTCCCACACATACAAAGTGCCCTGCATCAGCCCTATCTCCTGCACAAAGCTGTCTTTCCCTGATTCCCTCTGGCTAAAAATGGTCTCTCCTTTCTCTCACCTTTCACGACACCTGGTCTGTGCTGTCCTGATCATATAACCTTGGGCTTTTTAGGACAGAGAAGATATACCTCATCCATCTTCACGTGATGTGTATTAGGTGCAAAAGCATTTCTACCTTCTGTTGAAGAGAAGTTCTATCCCCTCCCTCCCCTGAGCTGGTGGCTTTGTCAGAGGATGTCCTGGCTCATGAGATTCCTCAGGGTCAGGCATGTAGCCAAGCCCTCCACCGCTGCCTCTTAAGTGAAATGAGTGGTATGAAGATGTACACCCTGAGGGAGGGCCAAACCCTTCCTGGTAGAAATGGGCTTAGTGGCAGGTGTGACCTCCTGGGGGTGGAGGCACCGGGTAAGGGATGGATCAGGAAGGGCAACTCAGGCCTCAGTTGGGCAGGTCACATAGGTGTGTCCCTGCCTCTGTTGGTCCCCTCACCTCCTCAGGGGTGCTGGCCAAGCTGTGCACTGGCCCATACCCATCTGCACTGTGCATGTGGAGCCCTGGAAGAAGTGGAGCTACCCTGCTGTCCTGCTAGGACATTGAGAGATGTGGCCCTACCCTGCAGGAGCTCACAGTGCTCCAACTGCACTCCCATGTGTCATTCCTTTAGGGAGGGGACAGAGCCTCTGGACGCACCCAGCCCTCCTGGCCTGAAGCATGCTACTTGCTCCTCAGTGTTCTTGATGTCCTTAAATGTGAAATGGATTTTTGTTTTGTTTTGTTTTTCAAGGTAGGGTCTCGCTCTAGCCGAGGCTGACCTGGAACTCACTATGTAGTCTCAGGGTGCCTTTGAACTCATGGCAATCCTTCTACATTTGCCTCCCAAGTGCTGGGATTAAAGGTGTGTGCCACCACACCTGGCTCCTTTTTTTTCTTTGGTGCAGCATCTCACTCTATCCCAGGCTGGTCTTGAACTCATGTTGATCCTCCTACCTCAACCTCCCAGGTGCTGGGATTAAAGGAAGGCATGTGCCACCGCACCCAGCTCAAATGTGAAATAGGAGTGATTATTCTTCCTAAGATTGAGAGGAGGCTGTTAGTCTGTATGGGAGGTTAGGATGATGCTATAAATACTCAAAGAATAGCTCTTCTAGCCAGTTCTTGGCTGGGTTTGCAGTAAAACTGCCCTTTTCTCTCAAGGCGCCAAGGGCTCTAACAGAAAACCCTAAGAACTCTTCACTGGTTAAGAACCATCAAGGGTTTACAATTCCAAGGACTGTTCCTCTGTCCTAATCAGTCAAGAAATGGCCTGACCCAGTTTTTGTTCCCCTGAATTCAAAGAACCATCCACATTTCAGGCAGGCCGTGGCTATGAACATCAGGGGCTTTGGAGGAACATCTCTGTCTCTCCCTTGCTGCAGCTGCATAACCCCAGGCCAGAGCATCACCTCCACGAGCCCCAGTTCTCACAACTCTTAAAAGGGGAACAGTAGGAACCATGCCACATAAGGATTGTTGGTATTTAGAAACATGAGGTTTGGCTCATGGTCAGGAGTGTGAAGATACTGGTTACTTTCCTGTACATGCCCAGCTTTGCAGGGGTGTGATGTCCTGCACACGCAAGGTGTATACACTTGACTCTAGAGTTCAGGTGTTTATCTTGAGTACCATATTCTTTTTAAATATTTGTTTATTTGAGAGAGGGGGGGAGGGAGGGAGGGGATAACGCTGGCTTTACATGGGTACTGCAGAATTAAACCAGAGCCATCAGGCTTTGCAAACAAATGCCTTTAATTGCTAAGCCATCTCTCTAGCCCCCAAGTGCCATACTCTTCCCTTACAAAGTGAGCTTGAAAATTGATTGGACTGATACCTCACTCTTCAGATACAGCCTTCACTAGCTTATGGGTCAAGAACAATGGCTTTACTAACTCTGTCTTCCAGTGTGTCACAGTTGCTCCTCTGCCATTGGGTATCCTCTACTCCTTGCCCCAAAAAGCCTTCGTTGTTGAGATGTAGGTCTGTGGTTATAAGCATGGAGGCCAGGTGTGGTAGCGCACATCTTTAATCCCAGCACTCGGGAGGCAGAGGTAGGTGTGTCTCTGAGTTCAAAGCCACCCTGAGACTACATAATGAATTCCAGGTCAGCCTGGGCCAGAGTTAGACCTTGCCTTGAAAAACAAAAACAAAAAAATAAAAATAAAAATAAAGAAAGCAGCCATGGGAGAAGCATCTTCTGCCAGATGCCCGTGACCAGAGCTGCTTCTGCTTTTGCGAAGAAATGCAGAGGCGCCACAAAGTCCTGATGCTTGTTGGGGCTGCTGAAGCCCAGGAGAGTATTTGTCTCAAGAGGAGGCATGGGAGTACCTGTCCACAGGTGTCTGGCCCTGTCACCAACTTGCTGTTGGGGGAGGAGTGGGTGTGGGGGTAAGAGCAGTAAATATCCAAGGCAGTGCGCCTCCTTTGCAGGGAGGCCAGTTCTTTATGTAGGACTTGCCCAGAACCATTGCCCCACAGACCCCATCTGCCTTGCCCCCCCCCCGCCGCCCCCCCCCCCCCGCCGCCAAACTCTTTAATGCCTCAGACCCGGGAGCAGCCTGGTGGTGAAGGAGTTAACTGAATACTCTAGAAGGCCAGGACTGGCTTGTGTCTAGCTGGTTGTCAAACATTATTTAGTAGGGGCTGGAAGGAGAGATGGCAGGGTTCAGTGAAGAGGAGTGCCAGCTTGCCGAGAGTTAAAACCTGAAGTTGGTTGTGTTTGGAGGGCACAGCTCCAGTACCCTTTCTGAGTTACTTCCTTTGGCGACATGATATACTCACTCGGTGTCCTGCTTCTAGAACGTCAGGCAAAGAAGAGAAGGCTGGTGGTTGCGGAGAGGCACTGGGCACTGGTGTTGAGCGCAGCCAAACTGCTGTGCGCTCTGGCTGCAGTCTCCAGGGAGGGGGAGGAGGAGGGAGGACGCGGAGGGAGGAGAAACCCAAGAAACCCGAGCCCCACACGCTTAGCGTCTGCCCCACTAACAGTGTGGTGTGAGTGCTCTGCACACACAGCAAGCTCTCCCAGTACTGCCCGAGCACCTCTCCACACCCCTGCCCTGAGAGGGCTGGCCCTGCAGGCTGGCCGCCGGCATGACTGACATCCTGCCTCAGCCGGACTGCAGCCCGAAGGCACTGTGTGATCCTCTGGAGCGCTGCTGTCTGGATCAGCTGGAGGAGCCAGGGAGCAAGCGGCCTCCCAACACAGGTGCCCGGCTCTGGGGCCGGGTGCGCAGCAAGCTGCTCCGCCACAAGGTGCTAGCAGGGCTGGGAGGGTGATGGTGGGCTGGAGGGGCTAAGCAGGGCTATGGGTTGCTAGGCACTCTGCGCCTCTGCACCACAGCTCCTGTGGGATCCTAGGACAGAGGATGAGGTGTGTATTCGTGTGCACGCTTTAAGTGTCTTGAACTTGATGATGAATGCTGGCTTTCACCCCAGTTCTGGCTGCCTTCTCTGTTTCTGTCCCTGTGTCCAGAGAAGGGGGTTTGTCTCCTCAGCCTGGCTGTTTCCTAAGTCTATGCCAGTAGGAATAGAATCAAACCAGGCAGGCAGCCTCAGTGGGTTTCATTGTCTTCCCAGGAGCTCAGCAGAGGCCTGACCCCAAGTGCCTCCCGTGGACATTCTGGCCGCCCCTTTGCTGAGGGTCACCTCAGTACTGTCTGCTATGTGAGCTTTCTTTGTGCAAGTAGTGGGGATCATTGCCATCAGGGGAGGACTGGTGGTGGGGAGCGAGTGATGGGCTGGGTCTGGGGGCTGTAGGCTATTTCTTCAGGGACCACCCAGATAACTGCTGGCCTGATGCCAGCTGGGCACAAGGTAACTCAGTTGTGCCAGGGGCTTCCTGACCTAGCAGGCAGCACAGACCAAGCTGTGCCAGGGCAGACCGCCTTCAGGGTCTTGCCTACAGCCCCAGACCTGAGATGGGATTAAAGTCTGAGATAGAAGCTGACTGTCCTGCAACTGGGCAAGCTGCCTTGGGACTGGCTTGTGGCCCTGGCATTGACAGCCAAGGAAAAGCCAGACTCAGTGCCTAGCACACAGTAAACGTTTGATAATTCTACAGACCAGATCAACTGCTAAATAAGTTGTTGCAGGGTGCCAGTCCTGGCTGGCCTTGCTCACCCTTTAAGTCAGTCAGTGACAAGGAGTCTGTGATGGGTGCTCACAAGCCATCTCATGGCTTAGAGGAAGACCCTTGTTACAAGCTCCATTACAGATAGCACCTGCCAAAAGAAATGATCTTGGGCCCGTTGGCTCCCTGTTTAGTTTTATCTCTTGCCAGTGAGGCATACTTGACCCTTTAGAGGTGACATCAGTCCTAGAAAGTGCTGGGCAGGGCAGCAATTTGAGCCTCCCTGCTTTGGCCCCTGTGTCACCTTCGGTCTCTCTAGGGACCAAGCTAACAGAGCCCTGCTGGCCCCAGCAGCTACCAGAGCCCCTCTGTGCTGAGGCAGCTGTCTGTTCCCGGCAGCTTGGAGCCATCCCCACTGTGTCCCCCTCTCCTAAGCCTTGCTGAGGCCAGCAGTCACCAACCCAGAGCTTGTCTGTTTCCAAACCCCCGAGGTTGGCAAGAAACTTCCCCAGCAGGTTGCTGACCTGGGGCTAGCCAGGAAGAACCCTGTCCGTTTACCTGGCTGGTAGAGTTAAAATTCTAAACCCCAAACCCCACACACACTTCCAGTTCTCTTTTCGTGAGAAGCTACTTCAGGAGCCCTCTGGCTGCCTTTACCTCAGGTGGCATCTGATGGCTCCATATCTCATGATGATCTGTAGGTGAGAATGGCTGACCAGCCAGGCTCTAGGCTGCTGAGCTAGTTGGCATCAGTGTGACTGTGGGGTGGCTCTGGTGCTGGGTTGTGCTTTGTTGCAGTTGATGCAGTGACAAAAATGTGTCAGTGTCATGGACGGGGACATTCACCCTCCTGAGCCTGCCTTGCTGCCCAGGCAGGAGTGATACCTGCTGTACCCTTCCCTTCCTTCTGCAGCTGTGTTTAACTCATTTCTTTCAAAGCGGCAGGCCTGCTGCCGGACCAGACGGGCTGGGATAGGCAGAGTTGAGATGGTATGGGGCAAGGGAGGCAGGTTTTGCCCAGCCTTCTAGGAGGGGCTGCCCCATTTAACACATTCACTGTACCCGAAGGATTTGATGCTGTAAGTACTGAGACACATCTGGCCTTCCTGATCCCATCTAACCAACATCTGGAAGAGGGAGGAACTTACTCCAGAGCCCTAAGCTGGAGCTCAAGAGTCTCTCCAGGGGAAAGGTCAAGTTATAAAACAAAGCCTTTGAAATAGCACAAAGTCCCTGGTCCCAGGAACCCTCGGTTGCTGAGGGAAGGGAGGAGGAGACTCCAGAGCTCCCCTAAGGGCCCAGTGGAGATGAAGTAGGGTTGTTCTTGTCTGCAAGGAGCGTTCTGGGGCTGACGCCTCATTCTGGCCCCTGACTTGGCATTTGGTTTGTTGTGCAAGCATTTAGCAGAAGAGACACGTGGCATTTGGTCTGTGGGTTCTGCCAGCAGGACTCTTGGTATTTGACTTGCATTTCTTTCCTTTTTACTTTCTTCTTCCTCAAACCACACTCAAGTAGCTAGCCTCAGGGCTTCAACCTTCTTCCCATTCTGCTTGTGTCTTTTTTACTTATTTATCTTCTGGTTTGTTGAGGTAGGGTCCTGCTATAACCCAGGCTGACCTGAAATTCACTGTGTAGTCTCAGGGTGGCCTTGAACTCACAGCAGTCCTCCTACTTCTGCCTCCCTAGTACTGGAAGTAAAGGCGTGCGCCACCACGCCCCACTCTCTGCTTGTGTCTTAATAGGTGAAACTTAAGAGGGAAAGGGGCTGAAGGAAGAATTCCATTCCCAATTCTGAGCATCTGAAGGTTCTAACTGGTTCCTTGTGGGAACCATCAAGAGGCTCGGAGACCCATAGTGAGGCCAGGCCAGAAACATTTGTCTGGTGAGGTAATCAAGGCCCTTACAGTCTCTCTGTACCCAAGTCAAAGATGCCTCTGATGCACACCAAGTCAGATAGTTGTCAAAAGTGGGGACTCAGATGGAACTAAGTATCCGGGGACTAGAGGATTAAGGACAGCTTCTGCCCTTTGTGCCTGCTACCAAAGGTGGCCATGTGGGCCTTAGAAGTCCTGGAGTTGATACTACTAAGCTCATCTCTTCTGTGATAGCCATTACCCCTGCCCTGCATACATACAGGGCCAGAGGTGGAACCTGAAAAAGGATAAGATGTGGGGGTACCCTTGGGGTCACTTGTATGGAAGACCTTAAGGATTAAGATGGGCATAGTTTTGTTGTTGTTTTGTTTTGTTTTGTTTTTTGGAGGTAGGGTCTCACTCTGGCCCAGGCTGACCTGGAATTCACTATGTAGTCTCAGGGTGGCCTTGAAATCACGGTGAGCCTCCTACCTCTGCCTCCCAGGTGCTGGGGTTAAAGGTGTGCACCACCACGCCCCCAGAGAGTTTCTTCGTGTTGGCTTGATAACCACCATGAGACAGCTAGCTCCTGGTCCCTCCCAGAGTGTCATTCAACTTGACAGTTCTCATAGCACAGGTTTGCACATAATAGATGGGCACATTCTCAAAACTTCACTGGCACTATTCCTTGGCTGCTCTTGCCATTGAGGGTTCAGGAGTGCTGGGTGAAAGATAAATATGTGTCTTGGGCCCATTCACTCATCCTATAGCTCTGTCCATCAAGAAAGACTTTAAACCGGGCATGGTGGCACACACCTTTAATACCAGCACTTGGGAGGCAGAGGTAGGCAGATCGCACTGAGTTTGAGGCCACCCTGAGACTGCGTAGTGAATTCCAGGTCAGGTCAACCTGGGTTACAGTGAGATTCTACCTCGATAAACCAGAAATAAAAGAGAGAGAGGGAGGGAGGGAGGGGTAAGAAGAAAGGGAGAAAGAGCTTAAAACCTTTTGCAATAGAAACCTATCTTGTTGCCGAGTGTGGTGGCGCACACCATTGATCCCAGCACTTGGGAAGCAGAGGTAGGAAGATCGCTGTGAGTTCAAGGCCACCCTGAGACTACAGAGTGAATTCCAGGTCAGGTCAACCTGGGTTACAGTGAGATTCTACCTCGATAAACCAGAAAAAAAAAGGGAGAGGGGGGGGAGGGAGGGGTAAGAAGAAAGGGAGAAAGAGCTTAAAACCTTTTGCAATAGAAACCTATCTTGTTGCCGAGTGTGGTGGCGCACACCTTTGATCCCAGCACTTGGGAAACAGAGGTAGGAAGATCGCTGTGAGTTCAAGGCCACCCTGAGACTACAGAGTGAATTCCAGGTCAGCCTGGGCTAGAGTGAGACCTTACCTCAAAAAACCAAAAAAAATTTTTTAATCTATCTTGTCTATGGCCACCTGGTGCTGTGCCCTACTGTCTTCCTCTCTTCCTCTTTATTTCCAGAAGAAACTCGTGTTGTTTGCCATTTGTAGGCCCACTGTCAACCCTCAGCCAATGCAGAGGACAAAAGCACCTCCCCAAAGACTGGAGAACCCTGCCACTAGCCCACTTCCTCCTGGGCCTCTGTGGGGCAGGACTGTGGCCAGGCTGGTAAGCAGGAGATTGGCTTAATATGATGTCTGTGTTCCTGTGGCCACGGTGCTTCCCACATCACTTGCCCCTTCCCCTGTGAGGATCTCTGACTGCTGGGGCCACATGGGTGCTCTCAACCCTTGTACTGCCACCTCTCCACTAAGCAGGCTCCCTAGAGCAAGAGTCCTCCACTCTGAGAATCCACTGATATTCCCTCGTCCACCCAGACACAGAGCTGCGTGATGCACCAGACGTGTGCTGTCCCGGAGGAGCTCGTGCCCTCTGCGGTAGAAGACCTCGCCCTAAATGATCTTGTCAAAGCGCTACATCTTGACAACTGGGGGGAGGGGTACTGGCTATCCTAGCACCTCTGCATCCCTCACAGAGCTTAGCCTGATGCACTTGGGGACCCAGGTTTTGGATCAGGAAGAGCTGAGCCTGCCAACCAAGTGGTTCCTGAAAGGCCAAAGCTGCTGGTGCCCGGGGTAGTAACAGCATCCAGAGACACTGAGGCCTGAGGTCTGGGAGGACAGGTGTCTTGGAAGGATCCCAGAGGACCGTGCAGGTGCTGCTTGGGGAGGCAGGGAGCTGCCAGTTGTTTGTGAAAGGACATTCATGTAGACAGACTCAGGCTCGTGCTGAGTGGCCACGTTTTGGGAGCAGAAAAGCATGCATATGTGCTAACAGTTCTTCAGAGGGACACACAGCCCCTTGCTCCTGGGACCTGCTTACTCCATGCCCAGGAGAAAGCGAGTGTCAGTCCTGGGTCCCAAGGAATCTTAGACCAGACCTCATGGTCCTTGGACCCCCTTGAAGGGCTGAGAAGGGGTCATGAGAGCTGCTTGTGGGATTTTGCAGGGGCCTAGAAGAGGAGGCAGCCCTGCCCACACCACGAAACATGCTCCTGAGCTAGACCCTGGGAGGATATCGATCCTGGACAGTAACCCCAGCTAGGGCTGTTGCCCCAGATAAGCACAGCTAATGCAGTGACATCCACAGCGCCCCTTCCCACTAGGTGCCTGAATGTCTCACCCATACTCTGGGAGACTTCCTCCTTGTAGCCCCCACAGTCCTCCTCGGGCTCCCAGAGGAGGAAGAGCCCCAGACTGGTAGGAATCAAGAGGCTTCATCTTTCCAGACCTGGATCTGCTGTTTAACTTGCTATGAGACCTCGGCCAAATCTCTTCACTACTCTGGCATCAGTGCAGTGAGGGAGCTGAACGAGATGATCTCTTAGAATCCAGCTCATATGATGGTGTTGGCTATAACTCAAGTTTCCTATTCCTAAGCTTTAAACTCTTCACACACTAGAGAGTCTGGGTGGGAGAGGTCACAGGGCTACTCTGAACACAGGAGAAAAAAAGGCAAGATGGATGGCAGGCATATGGGGTGTCTGGAACCCTGTCCTGAGGAGACCTTGGTGGGCCAGCATTTCTGTCTCCACCCCACCCATCCCAGGGCATGCCCTTAGTCCATGTGTGTTGATAAAGTGCCATCTGCATGCTGGGTGGAAGGGGTTCAGAGGGGCTCCCACAGTGAGACCCAGGACTCATAAAACTGTCTACAGAAGGACTCATTCAGTAAGTAGGGTCATTACAGGCCAGGTGAGTGTTATGAAGAAAATAAAATAGGGTAGTGGATTAGAGAGAAGGGGAGAGAGGCCTAGTATGGGACATTTAAGTAATGAGGATTCAGCTACAAAAGACCTGGGGACAGTATAGTCCAGGCATAGGAACCCATAGTGGAGAGGCAGGCAGGGGCCATTGAGAGTGCAGGGGATAAAGTTGGATGAGGGGACAGCATCCAGATTGCACAGGGCCATGCAGGCCACCAGAAGGGAAGACACTGGAGCATTTCTGCATAGCTTAGTGATATGTGTTGAGGATAGCCTCAGTCCTAGGCTTCACAGTCTTAACCTTTGATGCTTTGTGAGCTAAGGGCTATTATTGGCCATACTGTTTTATATATGAGGAAACTGGGGCTCAGAGAAGAGCCCAGCTGAGGTCACATGGGAGCTTAACAAAGGAACTGGCTCTCAAATCAGGGAAGAAGTACCCACTCTCATCTCTCGCTCTGTGGCTCTCAGGTGCCTGCTTGTCAGGGTGGCATGGGGCCAGTTGGCATTAGGTCCACGTGCCCTAGATGGGAGCTCCTGAAGACACAAGGTTCCCACCCATCAGCCTTGTAGAGTGGTTTGTGGCTCCCAGTCCAGCATGTGCATCGGTGGCCACAGGGTTACTTCTGGTTGGTTATTCGAGATGGGGTTTTGCTTTAGTCCAGGCTGACCTGGAATTCACAACTATGTTGTCTCGGGCTGGCCTTGAACTCACAGCAAGCAATCTCTACCTCAGCCTCCCAAGTGCTAGGATTAAAGGCATGCTCCAGGGCTGGAGAGACAGCTTTGTGGTTAAGGCACTTGCCTGTGAAGCTTAAGAACCCATGCTCAACTCTCCAGATCCCATGTAAGTCAGACACACAAAATTGTGGCAAGGGCAAGGTTGCACATGCCCACTAGTGGTACAAGAGTCTGGAGTTCAGTTGCAGTGGCTGAGGCCTGGCATGCCAGTTCTCTCCCTCTCTCTCTAAAATAAATATTTTTTTTTTTAAAGTAAAGGCAAGCCCCAGGTTTATTGTTGATGCTCTGAGGTAAACATGAGACTCAGAGCAGATGTGAGACTTGGGAAAAAGTCCACTCAGACCTCCACAAGCAGTGGTATTTCTAGTGTCCCAGTATTCACCAGCAGCAGGCTCTGTGCCCAGAAATTGTGCCTGGCCAGAGTAGGGAGATGAAGTAAGTTTCAGAGAGGTGCTTTATACTTGTTACCAGATCACTGAAGTCAAGGCCTCTGAGCCCATGCTGGTCTTGCAGCCAGCTCGTAGGGAAGGGCCTCAGGAAGCTTCACGTCTCAGGCCTGAGGCAGCTGCTTCCCATGGATGTGCTGGGGAGGGCTGCCTTCACGCTGCTTTGGCCCTGACCACTTCCTTTCCTCCAGAGTAACCCACTGTCCCTCCCCTTGCTGGCCCCAGCATGGCCCTAGGCAGGGATTGGGCCAACTTCTTTGCTTTTCACTTGGAGCCTGGCTCTGGAATAATGCTTCTAGGCTGCCTGGGGCAGAGAATAGGCCAGTTTTGAGGAGCTTTAAGGAGGCAGAGCCCAGAGCAAGCAGTGGTCATGCTTGGGGCCTCCAAAAGTAGCCCAAGTTTGAGTTTTGAGGGTTTTTTTTATTTTGTCTTTGTTTTTTCAAAGTAGGGTTTCACTCTAGCCCAGGCTGACCTGGAATTCACTATGTAGTCTCAGGGTGGCCTCGAACTGATCCTCCTGCCTCTGCCTTCCAAGTGTTGGGATTAAAGGCGTGCACCACCACGCCTGCCTGAAGTTTGTGTTTTGTCAGCTCCCCTCTCACAAAGAAGAGACCCTGGAGCAGAGCACTGGAGAAGGCAGGTTGCCGCGGGTTCTAAGAGGCTCACCTGGCTTCAATAAAGGTCTTATTCAGAACTGCTAAACCCCTTCCATATGTGGGCCTGGGGAACTTCAAAGATCTGGGGAGGGAAGGGGAGGCTAGCAGAAGCAAAGTGGCCTCATCCCAGTAGTTTGGAATCAGAGTCAGCCGAGCCCATTTGTGGCTGGCTTGGGAGTAGGTGGACAAACTGGCCACAGAGCACCCTTGGGGTAACTTTGCTGGCTCACTGTGCCTGACTCTCCTGAGAGGCAGGAGGAGCTGGCTGAGTCTTACCGTAGGGCTGCCAGGCCACTGGGAAGATGAGGTGACAATTTCCTGAACCTGACCCTGGTCTTTTCTGACCCAGTTGCTGAGCTGGAAGCCTGGATGGAAACACCCACCCACCCCTAACACACACATACACCCTCCACCCTCTGCCTGAGCTCAGAGTAGCCACGTTTACAGAATGAGTCCTCAGTGCCCTGCTCCAGGGAGGCGAGGCAGGCTCTTGGCAGCTCCTCATTCCTCGCTGCCAGCCCTGCCGAGTGTCTTACGCTGTGGTATGCCCCACTGACAGGCTGACTTGGTGTCCAGGGAGATTCAGCCCTAAGCGTGTGACCACACTTGGAGGAGGGCCGGGGAAAGCATTCCCAGGACAACCACCATTGGTCCCTGGTGTGGAGGCCACAGGAAGCACCCACATCAGACACAGCACCTGCTCACAGCCCAGGTTCCATGGCCTGGTCAGCCTGTGTCCGGGTGCCCAGGAGCAGGTCCCAACACAACTGCCTTTCATTAAATGCCTCATCAGTTTAGTGCCTTGCGTCCTCATCCCTTGTTTGTTGTTTGATTGATTGATTAAGGAGGTAGGGTCTCAGTCTAGCCCAGGCTGTCCTGGAGCTCACTCTGTAGCCTAGGCTGTTCTCAAACTCACAGCAGTCCTCCTATTTCAGTCTCCCAAGCGCTGGGATTCAAGGTGTGAACCACCACACCTGCCTAGAGTCATCTTGCCCTGCTCTTGCCCTGCCTCTTAGGGCGACAACATCAGTATAGTGGGTTTACTCCCCTTGTTAAAAACAACAAAACAAAACTTATTCTATGGACCTCCAAAGCCAGCTCTGCTTCGAGGGCGGTCTGCCCCTTTCTAGAACAGGACTGGAAGGTCAGGGCTCTGGCTCAGCAGGCCAAGGGCAGGGCGGAGTCGGAAGGGCAGGAGCAGCCCAGGGGACAGGAGATGAGGGGATATTCAGAAGGCTCCTGGTCCCCTGGGCTGTGACAATAACAGATGGGTGTTCTGAGGAAAGGGGTCCAGCCTTTAGAGGTCAAGAAAGGGACTGGGGAAGGAGGTGGGGGCCTGGAGTGCGTCATCCAGTGAGCCCCTGGGTGCGTCTTGTCGGGAGGAGAGGCGGCTGCCTCTGCTCTTCGCTTTGTCCTCGGCTGCCCATAGCCAAGGCCGTTGTAGACTTACTAGCATTCAGGGATCCACATAAGGGCTTGTTGGAAGGTAAGGTGGCAACAGTCATCTTCCGAAGACGTTTGGGTTGGTTGTGTGTTTGAGGGTAGGTGGCCCAGCAGTCAGACCAACTCAAGCCTGAGATTGGCATTGTCACCTGCTAGGGAGCACAGGGAGATGGCTGAAGTACTGAGGCTGGGTCTGGGGAAATAGGCTTCAGTCCCTGAGGACATTCTTTTTTTTTTTTTTTTGGTTTTTCAAGGTAGGGTTTCACTCTAGCCCAGGCTGACCTGGATTTCACTATGTAGTCTCAGGGTGGCCTTGAACTCACCATGATCCTCCTACCTCTGCCTCCCTGGTGCTGGGATTAAAGGCATGCACCACCACGCCCGGCCCGGCCTGGCCTGAGGACATTCTTGAAACTCAGCACTGGAGGCCCTTCTGGTGTCCTCTGGCTCCCCTGTAAGGCCACGTAAGTGTTTCTGTCCTAAATATGAAGCCACGTTGGTCTTCTAGACGGGACAGCCACCTCCCTCCACCTGAAGGGTTCTAGCACAAGTTCTCCATGTCATGCCAGGACCGGGCGCTCTCCCAGTCAGCCCGAAGGCCACTGTTTCTCAGAGAAAGACTGGAATGCTAAATGCAAAGACCAAACCGAGCTGCTGTGTATGGCCATTGTTTCAAAACTTTCTCCAGCGTGTTTTGTGGCCTGTTTTCTGTGTTCTTCCTGGGTCTTGCCCATTGTAGGTATGCTACCTGGGAGTCTCTCCCACCCAGACCTTCACAAGCCCCATCTGCTTCCCTCCATCAGGTAATTTGACATCCCTCAGGGGCCTGCTGCTTGAACCCATGGGTGACACCTGTCTGCAGGGACTAAGCATTACATTCCACCACCCCCCCCCCCACACACACACACACTGACATCCCAGGGGCTGGCTCCTGAACCCCAAGCACTAATCTAATCAGGAAATAGCAGAGTCCACATTTCCCAGGGGTTATAAATAGTCACAGCAATCCAAGCAGCAGCATTTCTCTGGAAAATGTGCCATGCCTCTCTCAGCTCCCCTCCCTCCCGTCTCTGTATTTAAATGACATCCTGAAATAGACTGGTTTCTGGATGCTGCTAGCCTCCTGGGAGACGGAGCATTGTCAGGGCACTGAGGGGCTGGGCAGGCCTTCCACAGCAGGTGCCAGGACAACACCTGTGGCAGGGACATGGCAGTGGTGGGACCTCATAACAAAACAAGAAGGGGCACCTCACCCAGGCCTGGCCTGAGGAAGGCTTGGGTCGTGTGGGCTCACGGCAAGTGGCACCCGGCAGGCTGTACACTCTTCATGGAACTGGAGTGCAGAGAGGAGCAAGGACTGTCCCGTGGTTCTCCCGCAAGGCTTTCAGGAATAGAGGGCCAGACCAGGCCTTAGCATCAGGGAGTTGCCTTTTCTGTTTCAAATGCTCCCAGGAAAATAGACCCACATAGTGAGGAGGGAGTAAACAGGAGTTTGTGCTAGAGGCAGCCAGACACTAGACTCTATGCCAGGAGGCCTGGTATCCTTTCTGAGTAAATCATGACAACAGCCACCAGTGCAGGTGCAGCCTAGACATGTAGCATGTTATCCTGCAGCTTTTTTTTTTTTTTTTTTTGGCTTTTCGAGGTAGGGTCTCACTCTAGCTCAGGCTGACCTGGAATTCTCTATGTAGTCTCAGGGTGGCCTTCGAACTCACAGGGATCCTCCTATCTCTGCCACCCAAGTGCTGGGATTAAAGGCCTGCGCCACCACACCTGACTTCTGCAGCTTAAACAGAGAGTGTATCAGCAAGACTTCATTTTGCACCCAGCTCACATCCCCGGGCTGCTGGGCACTGGGCAGGTTGCTTGTACTCTTGAAGTCCTGGTGTCCTCTCCTGTAGATAGCTGCGAAGGTGTAAACCACACTGGTGGTTATGATGATAAACTGAGGAGTGTGCACAGGACTGGCCAGAGTCAAACATACACAGAATGCTCAAACTCCATCAGATAGCCCTCTTGAGGTTGGGGTGGGTAGCCTCTCGAGGAAACGGAGGCTCAGAGATCCACTCAAATTCACCTGGATGGATGGGAGACCCAGACCAGCCTGCCTTCCAATTGCTGCCCTTTCTGCACTTCAGTTGTGTCCGCTCTAGGACTCAGGAACCATTCGTTCAGTCCAGTGGAGGTGTCAGTCTGGTCAGGGCACGCTGGGACAGAGGGCCTTAAGATTATTTTGGCCAGATGCCAGGGGCATGGGATTGCCTGAGGCTTCTGCTGGTGCCTAGAGAAGCCTGTCTTCAAACGGGCTGGTCACAAGCCAGGTGTATGCATCCCAAATCCCAGCACTCAAAGGATGAACAAGAGTTGTAGGGTATCCCCTCAGAAGATAGTAAAACAACAAAGTAAGGACTGGTTATTAGATAATGTGTCTCCCTTAGGACACGTCTGCCTTAGTCAGCCAAAGAAAATGAGTCGAGATTCCTCTACTCTGTGTAGCCACAGACAGAACTGAGGAGAGACCAGAGCCCTGTGTCTTAAGACCCGGCAGAATGGATGGGATGGAGGGACGGTAAGGCAGCCTGTGCTGCAGATCCAAGGAAAGTTTGGGACAAAAGAAGTTGGGCACCAGGTGGGAGGTTCAGAACAGTGAAGCCAAAGTTGGGGCTTCTGTCGGGCCTCAGTGGAATCCTCAACTTCAAGCCTTCTGGAGCTGAGAGCCTGAACAGCAGCCCGGCTGGCAGCAGCCTTTGCTGGAGGCAGTCCTCGGGGCAGGGCCAAGCGTGCTTGGTTCTCTCCTGTTCTCAGTCCTACCACTCCTCTGCACAGAGGACTGACTGACGGCTAAAAACAGGACCTGAGGCCCTGTGGCCTAGACACAGGTACAGCTCCAGACACCTCCCATCAGAAGTGACAGATGCAGGAGGGACCTGGGCTGACCCAGATCCAGCTTTCCCTCAGTGGCAGAAGGGGACAGTGGCCTTTTAAGAGGTACGTGCACCACTGGGGGTGCTGAGATCTATCTACCAAGGGCGAGGCAGGCAGAGTTAAAGGGAATCGTTTTTAATGTCCTGACCAGCTCCTGAGAGCAGGCATCTCACCATTGCTGTCCTTGTGCCTGTGAAAGGTCTGAGGCTTGGGCTCAATGCTGCACTCAGCTCAGGTCTCCAGACCTCCCAGCTGATACAAGAGTAGCCTTTGAAATACTGTCTTAAATGCTGAGAAAATACAAGGCTCTTGTGGCTGCTTACAAGGCTTTTTTTTTTTTTTTCCTTCAGATTTTATTTGGTTTTTCAAGGTAGGATCTCAGTCTAGCCTAGGCTGATGTGGAACTCATTCTCTGATCCCAGGCTGGGCTTGAACTCACAGTAGAATTCCTATTTCTGCCTCCCCAGTGTTGGGATTAAAGGAGTGTATCACTACACCCAGCTTGCTTACAAAGCTCTCAACAGTTAGAGGCTATCTAGGTCTTTGCTGTCCTCCAACCTGATGAGGATATGATTATCAGCTGAATTTTCACTGGGAATGTTTGAGTGGGGCATGGTGGCACACACCTGCAGTCCCTGCTCTGGGAAGGTAAAAGGAGGAGGATCAGAGTTCTGGGCCAGCCTGAGCTACATTAGAGCACATTTTGAAAAAAACAAAACAGCAAGGCTTGATGGCACACGCCTTTAATCCCAGCACCCAGGAATCAGGATCACTGTGAGTTCCAGGTCAGCCTGGGCTAAAGTAAGACCCTACCAAATACCAAATACCAAAATAATAATAATAGTAGTAGTAGTATTTTTTTATTTTTTTGGTTTTTCGAGGTAGGGTCTCACTCTGGCCCAGGCTGACCTGGAATTCACTATGTAGTCTCAGGGTGGCCTCGAACTCACGGCAATCCTCCTACCTCTGCCTCCCAAGTGCTGGGATTTAAAGGTGTGCGCCACCATGCCCAGCTAGTAGAAGTTTTTTTTTTTTAAGTTTTTTTTTGTTTGTTTATTTATTTGAGAGCGACAGACAGAGAAAGAAGCGGGGGGAGAGAGAGAGAGAGAGAATGGGCGCACCAGGGCCTCCAGCCACTGCAAACGAACTCCAGACGCGTGCGCCCCCCTGTGCATCTGGCTAACATGGGCTCTGGGGAATCTAGAGCCTCGAACCGCGGCCCTTAGGCTTCACAGGCAAGTGCTTAACCGCTAAGCCATTTCTCCAGCCCAGTAGTAGTATTTTATAAGTATAGGTAACAAGGCAAGTAATATGGGAAGAAATTAACAGCATTTTAATAGTTCAACCTCTAGTGTTTATGTGAATAACTGTTTCATTGTTTATATCTTCTGAGGTAAAACTAAAATACATGAACAGAATTGGAGCACTTACTTGATTCTAACAAAAATAACATAGAAGCTGGGCGTGGTGGTGCATGCCTTTCATCCCAGATTTCAGGAGGCAGAGGTAGGAGGATTGCCATGAGTTTGAGGCCACCCTGAGACTACATAGTGAATTCCAGGTCAGCCTGGGCTAGAGTGAGACCCTACCTCAAAAAACCAAAAAAAGAATAAATAAATAACTAAATAACATAGAGACATGTGACCTCAAGCAAAAAAAAAAAAAAATTCTACCTGTTTCATTCAGTTCTTCCAAAGTGTTACTTGGCTACCTAATATTTATTAAGTTTCATAAAATGTATTAGAGAGGGCTGCAGGGATGGCTTAGCGGTTAAGGCATTTGCCTACAAAGCCAAATGACCCAGGTTTGATTCCCCAGGACCCACGTTAGCCAGATGTACAAGGTGGCACATGCGTCTGGAGTTCATTTGCAGTGGCTGGAGGCCTTGGCATGCCTATTCTCTCCCTCCCTCCCTCCCTCCCTTTTTCTTTCTATCAAATAAATATATATAAATAAAATACTGTAAAAATGTATTAGAGGGGCTGGAGAGATGGCTTAGCGGTTAAGCGCTTGCCTGTGAAGCCTAAGGACCCCGGTTCGAGGCTCAGTTCCCTAGGTCCCACGTTAGCCAGATGCACAAGGGGGTGCGCGTCTGGAGTTCGTTTGCAGAGGCTGGAAGCCCTGGCACGCCCATTCTCTCTCTCTCCCTCTATCTGTCTTTCTCTCTGTGTCTGTCTCTCTCAAATAAATAAATAAAAAATTTAAAAAATAAAAAATAAAATGTATTAGAGAGTTTAAAGCAATGCACTGCTAATCAAGGTAATACTAATCTCAGAATATATTTTGGAGGCTTGTGATCTCAGAAAACTTTTCATTTCAGTGTATAGATGTATACAATCAGGTATGTTGTATATATATATAAGATATTGTGATATATATTGTATATATACAATAAGATATATATGTATAGTGGCTCCTACCTGTAATCCCAGCACTTGGGTGGTGGAGGGAAGAGGATCAGGTGCTTAAGGTCAGCCTGTAATACATTAGACTGTTTCAGAAACAAAAATTAAAGATGAATTTACATGTATTTTAAAATATTTATTTGTTTGCAAGGAGAGAGAAAATGGATGTGCCAGGGCCTCTAGCCACTGCAAACAAACTCCAGATGTATATGCCACTTTGTGCATCTGGCTTTATGTGGGTACTGGGGTATTGAACCCAGGTTGTCAGGCTTTACAAGCAAGTGACTTACCCATTGGGCCATCTTTCCAGCCTGCATGTTTTTTGTTTGTTTGTTTGTTTGTTTGTTTTTCGAGGTAGGGTCTTCTAGCCCAAGCTGACCTGGAATTTACTATGTAGTCTCAGGGTGGCCTGAAACTCTCATAATCCTTACCTCTAGCTCCCAAGTACTGAGATTAAAGGCATGCACCACCTCATCCAGTTTTGAGTGTATGTATTTTTAAGTGGATGATGGTGGTTATCAAATCTCTATGGGAATCAGCTTTTAAAGAATGATGTAGCTATTTTATTTTAAGGTGTCAATGTTTACATTTATTTGGAAAATTACATTCTTTGTAGCTACTTAAACTTGCCATAGAAATGTTGAGATGTTGACTCTAAAATGTGCTAAGGAGGGTTGGGAAGATGGCATAGTGGTTACAGGTGCCTGCTTGCAAAGCCTGCTGGCTCAGGTTAGATTCTTCAGTACCCACGTAAAGCCAGATGCACAAAGTGGCACATGTGTCTAAAGTTTGTTTGTAGTGGCAAGAGGCCCAGGTGGGCCCACCTTATCCCCCCCCCCTGCACACACGCTTTCTCTCTCTCTCTCTCTCTCTCTCTCTCTCTCTCTCTCACACACACACACACACACACACACACACACACACACACACAAAGAATAAAAATATTTTTTAAAATGTGCCAGGGAGTACATAGTTTTTCAAAATCATGTTGTGGGTACACCAGCAAAAATGATTTGAAGGCCCTTGAGTCAGAGGAATGGGCCCAGTACCCACTCCTCCCTGGGGCTCCATATCGAGTCTGGAGGCTTACTTGTTTGGGAACCAACTACTTAACCTGAGATGGTCATGTGTCGTCCTCACAGCAGTCCAGAGGGAAGATTCTGTTATTGGCTGTGGTGTTCAGAGGCGGCTTAGCAAGGTTACACCTGGCACAGGTCCTGCCACTGGATGCTGCATACAGAGGCCAGGGTTCAAACCCGGGCAGCCTGACTCTGGAAGGAAGGGCTCTTCGCCTCTGCCTCACATTACCTTCCCAGTCAGCATGCAGAATGCACTGGCAAGGGCCCGCATCTCTCGAGATGACTGTGCTGGGGTGCTGGAGCACGCTGCTCGCCTTGTGAGACCTTCGCTTGCTGCACCTGCGGAATGAGCTGCTCTCGCCCCTCTCGCGGCGTGGCAGTGGAGAGCCAGTGCGGTGTGATGGGGAACAGGAGGTGTCCTGCTTGCTTCTTCAAGGCATTGGGGGTCCTTCACTAGCCAATGCCAAGGGGCCTGTGGGCTGAAACTGCCCTGAAAGGCTGACTTTGTTTTCTTGTCTCTGACTGGCTGGTGAGCAGTTGGAGTGCTGGCCTCTAAACCATCCCCTCACTCACTCGCTCGCATTTCCCTCTTTTTCTGCAGTTGGATCCACAGACTGTAGAAACCAAGAACTGGCACACGGATGTGATCGAGATGAATGGGGTGAGTTTGGGGACAGGATCAGTGATAGGAAGCACCTCCGGGCACTGGGCTGCCTCCACTTCCCCCAGCATAGCACTCTCTCTCTTTTGTATTCCCTTCCCCTTTGCAGCTGCAGGTGTGCATGGAGCCCTGTGGGCTCAAGGTAGCCTTGCTTGCAGTCTTGGGGGGTGGGGGATGGGGAGAACCCTGTATTGGGAGGCCCTCCTGGGACACTCATATCCTGAGGTACTTGTGCCTACCTCACCCCTAACCAGATCAAAGTGGAATTCTCCATGAAATTCACAAGCCGGGACATGAGTCTGAAGAGGACCCCGTCCAAAAAACAGACTGGTGTCTTTGGGGTGAAGATCAGCGTGGTGACCAAGTAGGTATTGCTGGGGTCCTAGTGGCTTCAGAGCTCAGATGCCCCTGGCCCCCTGCCTATGTCAGTCCATAGTCAATCACCCCCTGGTCAGAAGTGGCTGCAGAGTGTGTTCTCTTGGTCACATAGCACTTAAGAAATAAATGGGTGGGGGGAACAACTCCTGGTGTGGTGCACAACTTTAATCCCAGCACTCGGGAGGCAGAGGTAGAAGGAACTCTCTGTGAGTTCAGGGCCACCCTCAGACTACATAGTGAATTCCAAGTCAGCCTGGGCTAGAGTGAGACCCTATCTTGAAAAACCAAAAGTAAATAAATAAAAAGAGCCAGGGCTGCAGAGATTGTGCTTCCTGTACAGCATGAAGGTATGGGGGTCCTGAACCTGCCTGAATTCACCTCCCCAGCACCTACAGAAACAGGGTGTGGCCACTCGTGCCCACAACCCAGTCCTACTAAGAGATGCTGAGACCAGAGAATTGCCCAGGACGGGGATTGAGGACAGCAATCCCTGGCATTAGTAAGAAGACTGCTGCTTTAGGCTGGGGAAATGGCTCAGCAGTTAAAAGCACTTTCTTGCAAACACTGCTCGACAGCAGTTTAAATCCCCAGTCATCCAAATAAAGTTGGATAAGGCATTCATTTCCAATTGCAAGAGACCCTAGCATACCCATACACACACTCATGCATGCAAAAAATAAAAAAAAAAAAATTTGGCTAGTACAGGCAGTTTGGTACCATTATTAGGCTCATCCATGACATACCCCCTCCCCATTGGCCCCTCCTTGTTGAGGTATATGGGTCATGCATTGTGGGGTTAGCCCATAGTTATTGGCATGATAAATGTCTCATGACCCAACATGTGGCTCTGACATTCTTTCTGCCCCCTCTTCTTCAAAATTTCCCTGAGCCATGTTGGGTTCATTTTTGGTCTGCTTCAGTGATAAGGTGTTGGGGGCCTCTGAGGCTCTGGCTCTCTGATTTGGTAGGAGTTGATTTTTCTCTGTGTTGGTCTCCTTCCCCCTTGTGCTGGTATCCAGTTCATCAAGAAAACAGCACCCTTGCTTGTTTTGCCAATTTTCCTTAGTTTCAGTCAGGGCCCTTTTGAGGTACGATGGGGTGGCTCTCTCCTTAGGATCTGCATCTGTGTGAAAAAGAGAAGCAGATTCTCCAACGAAGAATAAGTTAGCACCAGGTCAAATGAGATAACCCTTACTTTGTTTATAGAGAATTTAATAGGTGTAGGTCCTCTTGTACCCCATGATTGATGGTAACTTGATAGTGGAGAGTGGGCTTATGTTTGGATATGGTTCTGACTTGTTTCCCAGTTCCAGCTATGGGTCATGAAACACTGAGGGGATCAGTTAGCCAAATCAAGAGCAGTTGGTTCACCACCATGGCTGTGTGCCACTATTGCACTTGTGTGGGCATCACAACAGGTTATTTGCTGCTACGTAGGTTGGACCATGAGTTGCTTGGACAGATATTGGTCGTTTCCCCCAGTCGCCCATGTAGCACCTTCTGGCACTAGACACGCTGACTGTCTGGGGACTGACACTCTCCTGGCTTCCAGCCATGCCTTTCTATTTTACATCGCTAAGGCTTGAGCCCAGGGTCTACACTTGCTACAGAAGTACTCTGCTTCTGAGTGATTCTCTGCCCATAAGCATTTGACTCCAAAAGGGTGCACTTCCCCAGCCTTTGGGCTTCCCCTGCCTGTGACCCTTGCTGAGCCTCAGCTTTCATAGAGTGAGATGCCCTCTTCCTCAGTCCTTCCTTGCTCTGACTTCTGATCCCAAAAGCTAGAGCTGCCCAAAGCTGAGGTATGCTGAGATAGGGGTTGGAGGGCACATCCAACATGGAAGGCTTTCCCCATCTCCTTGGCAACCCACAGGCGGGAGCGCTCCAAAGTGCCCTACATTGTGCGGCAGTGCGTGGAAGAAGTAGAAAAGAGGGGCATCGAGGAAGTGGGCATCTACCGGATATCGGGAGTGGCCACGGACATCCAGGCACTGAAAGCTGTCTTTGATGCGAGTGAGTGGGGAGCTCCAGCAGGGATGGGTGGTACCTGAGCAGCCTGGTAGAAGAGCTGTGTGGATTAGCCAGTGGCTGAGGACCCTAGGTCTGTGAGCTGTAGTCCACTGTGGCTTGGGAGACTATTTCTCAGTTCCTTAGACAAGCACACTTTCTGCATCTTCTTATGCAGTCTCCCTCTGCTCTGATTTTTTTTTTTTTTAATCTATCCACTGCTGTAAGGCAGGGAATGGAGCTCAGAGAGGCTAACTCAGCTTGTACCTTTCTGACTCTATAGAATCTATGTTGCTGGCTTAGCATCCCCTGCTGTCCCTAGACCTTAGTGTCATGGGGCAGGTGTCTCTGAACAAGCCCCTTTTTGATGGGGCTTGGACCCCCACTTTCCTCCTCCCCATCCTGCTAGGCCAGTGCACCCAGTGCCCAGGAAGCCTGAACTGGGCAGGCAGCAATGAGTCCAAGTGGGGGCTGGAACTGTGTAGACACACGGCTCCTCTGTGCCACTGGGAAGCTGAGGCTGTGTACAGCCTGACTTCAGCATGTGTACCACACGGTATGAACAGAGCACTGGGGCCTTGTGTGATGAGCTGCTGAAAAACAGACCCCAGCCCATCTCTGTGCTTCCTCTGCCCCCAGCTGACAGTCACAGTGTTCCAGTTACTTTCTTGTTACCGGAACAAAGTACCAGACCAGAGCAGCTTGTTTCAGCTTTGGGTTCCAGGGGGTAGAGTCCATATCATGTTGGGAAAAGCATGGCAAAGCAGGAAGCTGGAGTCACATGGTCACGTTAGTCAACAGGAAGCAGACATCCTGGGAAATGCTGAGTGCTCAGCTAGCTGTTTTCTTTTGTCCAAGAACCCAGCCCATGAGAGTAGTCTTCCCACCTCTATTGACCTAATTTAGAAAATTCCTTACAGACATGACCAGAGATTTGTTCCCATGGTGATTCTGAGTCCTGTCAACTTGACAACCGGAGAGAGATTAACCATTACATCTTGCCTTTCTGGGGGAGGCCAAAGGCTGAGATGTAGTAGGTAGAGGGTCTGTAGGGCAGATCTGGGGTGCTAAAACAGTATTGAGGGCTGGCTGCTGGGGAGAGGGATGATTTAGAAGCTGGCGCAAGCCCCTGACCTTGTCCCCTCCTCTACAGATAACAAGGACATTCTACTGATGCTGAGCGACATGGACATCAACGCCATTGCTGGCACCCTCAAGCTCTACTTCCGGGAGCTTCCCGAACCTCTCCTCACAGACAGACTTTACCCAGCCTTCATGGAAGGCATCGGTGAGGTTTCTGGGGTCCTGGGAATCAGTCAGGCTGAGCCAAGTCTCCTGTGCCCTCCTTGCCAATGGGCTCTGCAGCAGGCCACCTGCCTGTTGTGGGTGGGTGCCGGGCTGGAGAGTGAGGTGCTGCTTGTTGGGGCTTAGTGCACAGGCTGGGCTCTCATTCCCTAGCCTCTGCCCTCGTGTCCACATAAGTGACCTTTGTTTCCTCCTCACATACTGACCTGCTTGCCTGGACACCCAGGCATTTCAGGAAGACTGCCCTGAGGTGGGTGGTTAAAGGCAGCTGCCTGAGCAAGGAGGAGGCAGTTTTGGTCCAGAGGACACTGACGTCACAGGATGGTTTTCTCTTTCCTCCCCTCCACCGAGGGTATTGGCCAGCAGAGGCCCTGCATCCACCCACCTGGGCCATGTCCCTGCTATCTTCTGACCACTAGCACGAGAAGCGGTTGACAGAAATGTTCCCAGCCCTGGCATCGTGTGGCACAATTAGCTTAAACAAGCAGAGTGGTATGAGGGGTAGCACTAGGGTCAAGGCTAGAGTAAGAGGAGAGGAAAGAACCTGCTCTCTCAGCCTACCTTCTTGCCTAGTTACCAGTCATGCTGGGACTCCCAAGGGAACCTGCTGCTGATGGCCCTCCACTGTGGCCTGTATCCCTGTGGAAAGCACTGGCCAGGGCTTCCCGCTGCCCTCCAGCAAAGCCCGACCTAGCCCCTTCTCTTCCCACAGCCCTGTCAGACCCTGCTGCCAAGGAGAACTGCATGATGCACCTGCTCCGCTCCCTGCCTGATCCCAACCTCATCACCTTCCTTTTCCTGCTGGAACACTTGAAAAGGTAAGGAGGGAAAGCAGGAACCCAGGGCAGTCCCTCTGTCCTACTGTGGAGCTCACTTCCTGGGTGCTAACCTCTGCTGGGCTACCCAGAGCACGCTGAGAGTTTGCTTCCAACCTCCTGGACTCATACTGTGCAGTCTGGGAAAGTGTGGGTCCTAATAGCATGGTCATGGCTGGGCACAGTGGCACATGTATATAGGGTCAGCCACTTAGGAGGCTGACAAACTCAAGACCAGCTTACACAACATAGGAAGACCCTATCTCAAAAAAAATAAATAAAATGGTGTGGTGGCACACACCTTTAATCCCAACACTTGGAAGGCAGAGGTAGGAGGATTGCTGTGAGTTCAAGGCCAACCTGAGACTACATAGGAACTTCCAGGTCAGAATGGGCTACAGTGAAACACTACCTCAAAAAACAAAACAAAACAAAAAAATCTAGAAAGATGCCTTAGCAGTTAAGGCACTTGCCTGCAAAGCCAAAGCACCCAGATTCAATTCCCTAGGACCCATGTAAACCAGATGCACAAGCTGGAGGCCCTGGCACACCCATTCTCTATCTGCCCCTTACCTCCCTCACAAATAAATAAAAATAAAATATAAAATAAGAACTAGAGAGATGACTGAGTGGTTAAGGCATCTGCCTGCAAAGCCAAATGACCCAGGTTCTATTCCCAAGGACCCATGTAAGCCAGCTGCACAAGGTGGTACATGTGTTTGGAGTTCATTTGCAGTGGCTCAAGGCCCTAAAGTGCCCAACTCTCTCATACTCTATCTGTCTTTCTCTTTTTCTCTCTCTCAAATAAAGTTTAAAAAAAAAAAAGCCAGGTGTGGTGGCACACACTTTAATCCCAGCACTCAGGAGGCAGAGGTAGGTGGATTTCTGTGAGCTGGAGGCCACCCTGAGATTCCATAGTGAATTCCAGATCAGCCTGGGCTACAGACCCTACCTCGGGCGGGGGGTGGGGGGGAGGTAGTGTTGGTCCTGCAGTGCTCAGAATGTTGAGGCTAGAGCAAAGGCTAAAGATGAATTCTGCAACCAGGATCTCCATCCTGCCAAAGATTCATTTAGCCAGTGAGCTTTTTTTTATTTTTATTTTTAAGTGAAATAGAATAAGCCAGGACTGGGAATATAGTTCAGTTATAAGTGTGTTTGCCTAACATGGACAAGATCCTGGGTTCAATCCTGTCACCACATAAAACCAGGTATGGTGACACACACACTCAGAAGGTAGAGACAGGAGGATCAGAAGTTCAGGGTCATCCTCGGCTACATAGTGAGTTTGAGGCCAGCCTGAGCTATACAGAACCCTGTCTCAAAAAAAAAACAAAGAAGAATGAGCAAGCAGTAAGCATAAATACTACTTCTGTTCAGTTACCTGTTGATGTGTATCAAATGTATTTGTTACTGTAAGTCAGTAAGAGTTTCAAACCCACTGGTATTGGCTCACACCTTACTTAATAGGGAGGGAAACTGAGTCCCTGAGCTTAGCAGGGACTTTCTTGGCTTAGCAGCAGAAGTGAACTTAGAACGCACATCTTCCAAACGTTAAACTAAAGACCCGTTTCTTGCTTTCTCACATGCCTCATGGTCAGGACAAATCAGAGCTGTGCAAGCTGGTGGCCACTCTGGTGTTCAAAACTGAACTCAGTTCTGAGTATCCACATCACTCATGTTCCGGAGGGAGGGAAGATCACTTAAGTTCACTTGCCCCCTAAAGGGGCTGCTTTGTGCACCAGTGCCCCTGAGTTCACCCCCTTACCCAGGCGCCTACCACAATTCAGCCAAACCAGGCTTGTGAGCCAGTGAAGACCTGGATGCAGCTGAGGCTGGTGTCTTGTTTTTCCCATTATGAGACAATTTCCCTCTGGTTTGGCCAGGACCAAAGCCCTAACCAGTTCCCAGAGACTTTGGCGTGCATTGTGGGAGGACACGCAGAGGAGTGGGAAGGGAAAATTCATTAGGTTTCCCACCCTGGGAACTGGGCACAGTATGTTCCCACATCTGGATCCCTGGCTGGGGGTGGGGGAGGTGGGGAGAGAGTGAATTGTGTGTATTTTCTGAGGGACTGGCTGGCTGCACAGCTGCCTGCTGGCACTGCAGTGCTTGCCCATTTCCAAGCAGTCAGCAGGCGTATCTGATTCTTGCTGGAGGACAGGACCATGGTGTGGTAGAATGGGGTGAGAGGCCCTGTCCAGGGTGGGTGTGTCCCAGCATGGTGGGTTGGGGGGGAGGGCTTCAAGTTTTTTTTATGTATTTAGTGACATTGGTCCTTCCTGGACACCAGGCACAGATGGCAGCTCCTGCTGTTACTCAGGGGATGTTTGGACAAAGCATCTAGCCTATTATGCAGGAGCAACAAGGAGAACCCAAAGAGCTCTGTGAGCAGGCCCTTGTGGAGGTCTGGAGGACAGAACCAGGAGTGTCTGAAGTCAGGGCAGCTCCTGCCACAGTAGAGCCAGCCCGACTAGAGGGCCAGTTAGCAGTTGTTGGGCTGGATGAACCTGGTGGCGCACTCAGAAGACAGTGGTAGGAGGATCACCGTGAGTTTGAGGCCACCCTGAGACTACATAGAGAATTCCAGGTCAGCCTGGGCTAGAGTGAGACCCTACCTCGCAAAACCAAAAAGAAAAAAGAGAGAGAGGGAGGGAAAAGAGAGAGAGAGAGAGAGAGAGAGAGAGAGAAAAGCTGGCTGGTTGTTGCAGTTAGCCTCATGTTGCTGGCAGAAAGCACCCAAGAGCCGCTTGTAGGAGAAAAGGGTTTATTTTGCCTTACAGACTCAAGGGGAAGCTCCATGATGGCAAGGGGGGGATGGTGGCATGCATAGACAGGATGGACATCACCTCCTGGCTGACATCAGGAGTACAATAGCAGCAGGACAGTGTGCCAAACACTGGCAAGGGGAAGCTGGCTTAACACCCATAAGCCCACCCCCAACATTACACCGCCTTCAGGAGGATCCAGTTCCCAAATTTCCACAAGCTGGGGACCTAACATTCAGAACACACAAGTTAGGGAGACACCTGAACCAAACCACCACAGGGGTTAACAACATAGGCTTTTGGGCAAGCTGCCTGGGCTTCAAATCCTAGCACTACCATCTAATGCCTTTGTGACTAGGGAAGTCACTTAACCTTTCTGCTCTTTGACTTTCTCTCTGCACTGGGGATGACAATAACAGTCCCTACCTCAAAGGACTGTGACAAGTGTACATTATTGCAGGAAGAGTTCTTAGAACAGTAGTATCAACGTCTTGAAGCCAGGAATGATGGCACTGCTCATCGAGGGTCCTTTGGCCCTGGCACCTTCACTATTCACTCAGTAAGTAGCCTGGAAGCTATGCATATGTCATGGCAGTATACTGGACAAAAAACTGCCTGGGTCCCTTGGACTAGTGTTCTTCTCACCGCTGTGACAAAATACCTGACAAGCATCTTAACCAAGGATTTATTGTGGCTCATAGTTCAAGGGCACACTCCATCATGTGGCAGAGAAGGCATGCAGCAGGGGCATGAGGGGCAGCTTGTCACATTTGCATCTGTAGTTGGGAAGCAGAGAGATGAATGTTGCTGTGCAGACAGCTCATGCAGTCCAGAGTCCCAGCCCACAAAATGGTGGCGCTCACATGTACAGTAGGTCTTGCTGCGCTAGTTCACCCAGTCTCAAAATCCCATATGAGCCGGGCGTGGTGACGCATGCTTTTAATCCCAGTACTCAGGAGGCAGAGGTAGGAGGATCACTGAGTTTGAGGCCACCCTGAGACTCCATAGTGAATTCCAGGTCAGCCTGGGCTACAGTGAGACCCTACCTTTAAAAAATAAATTCCCATATGTCTGTCTCCTGTGTAATTCTAGATCCTGTTCAATTGACAATATTAACCATCACATCTTCCCACCAGGTCTCTACCCATAGGAGAGGGAGGCTAGGTGACTGCCCCCGCCCCAATCCTTGAGACAATCCTGGGGGCTCTCAGGACACCTGAGGAATGACTTCTGTTTTCCATGCCTTCTCTCTCAGGGTTGCTGAGAAGGAGCCCATCAACAAGATGTCACTTCACAACCTGGCAACCGTGTTTGGCCCCACGTTACTGAGACCCTCAGAAGTGGAAAGCAAAGCACATCTCACATCGGCTGCAGACATCTGGTCCCATGATGTCATGGCACAGGTATCACCAAGTACAGGCATACAGCTCAGCTCAGAGGCCCCACCTCCCTTCCTGGGCGGCTGTGTGGGTGGTGTAGGGGTGCCCAGGCACAAGGCTATGAAATTGCTTCTTTTTCCCAGGCCAAAGCAAAAATGAGTGCATCTAGACAAGGACTAGAATGTGTGTGTGTACAAGTTGCTTTCCTGGGAGTACTTCAGTCTCAAGGGTATAGAAAATCTGGGGGTTTTGTGCTCTTGCTGAAAGCCTAGAGTAGCTTTGAGGGGCAGGAGGCTTTTTTGGGATACCTGAAACACTTGGGGCAGGCTGTCAAACCAAAGCCAATGTCAGGCTAAGACTAGAAGCTTATTGTTTATCGTGTGTACATGCCAGAGCGTCTTATCCTGGGCCACCAGACATTGGTGCTACTTTTGCATCTCACATAAGTGGGTGGCTTGAGAATTGAACCCAGGTTGGTAGACTTTGCAAGCAAGCACCTTTTTAACTACTGAGCCATAGAAGCTTTTGACTTAGGTGGGGAAGTGGCCCCAATTCCCCCACCCTCTGCCCTCCAGCACCCTCTAGTGCTACAAATGGGCAAAGACATCAAGGCTTCCAAGGAAGGGGAGGGGGCTTAGAATGAGCCTAGGGATTGGCAGGGGATGACGGAGACTTGACCCCAGACCAGGAATCGGATGGGATGTGGAGGGCCAGGCAAGGACCCCAGAGTGTCTGCTCGTCTCTCCACAGGTCCAGGTCCTCCTCTACTACCTGCAGCATCCCCCCATCTCCTTCGCAGAACTGAAGCGGAACACACTGTATTTCTCCACCGATGTGTAGCCCAAGGTGGGCAGCTGCTGGGGTGGCCAGAGCCAGCCCTCCAGCCGGGGCCCAACATAGACTTGAAAGACTGCAACAGAAACTCCCCAGCCCAACACTCTAGACTCCAAGGGAAGCTGACTTCCACGAACTGGAACGTGTGCATCTTTTGTGCCACCTTGTACAAAGCCAGCTGAGCAGCCCCCAGCCTCACCGCATACCCTGGCTCCTACCCTCGTACCTCTATCGTGTCTAACGCTCCGTGCCGTTCGGGAATTGTTTTATGTATATTTGTCATGCAGAAGAGGTAGTGACCGACCTGGTGTGGGCACAGCCAGCCTGCTTTGTTCTTATTTCCCCGGACACTTTCTTTCCGCCCAAGGGCTTTTACACTGTGTAGCTGCTGCCAGCTTCTCTCTTGGCCCTGCTCCCAGCTTGCAGCCTCCTGGCAGCCTCCCTCAATGTCCTCTGCCCTCTGCCTTCCCAGCCTGCTGCATGCATGTGCAGCCTTGGGTTTTGCTCCATCACTGGAAAGTTCTGCAGAGGGCCTGGGCAGTGATGACCTACTCAATGCTGCCACATGCTGCCCTGGGCCTCTCTCTGCCCTCCACCTGTGGAAGCACACCTGCTTTTCCTTGCTGCCTGTGCAAATTGTTGGACAAGGAGAGACACACACACTAATCTTCAGCTTGGCACAGAGCAGGAGAGCTAATTTCTGGAATTTTCCAATTTGAGAATTGCCATTTCTGGGGTTTGTCTGTTCTGTCTACTGCCTACCAGTGAGGCATCTGACTGTTTCTTCTACTGCTGGATTTTCAGTTCCTTTTCCCTGCTGTTCCATTTCCTTTGAGTGTAAAGACCCCAAAGTGACCTGTTAGCAAGAGAGCCAAAGGGTCAGGAACACATTTGGAGCGGTGGGGCATCCCTGGCTGCAGAGGAACAAGGCAGCGGGGTGGGCAGCAGTGGCAGGCAGCATTGGAGTGAGTCGTGGGAGTGGGGGGAGGTCACTAGTGGCAGTGAGGGCATGCAGAGGCTTTTGAGTGGGCAACTTCTTCCTTCCTGGGGGGCAACTTAACGTGGCTGAATCAGGTGCCCAGACACAAGCAGGCCTCGTCCTGGAGGCTGCCTGGCACCTCACATACCTCGTGGTACTTTTGCCTTAGATTTTACATTCTCCACAGCCAAGCACTGCCACGGGGCAGCCCCACTGTCGCGTGTGCTCCACAGCCTGGGAATAGCAGGCTCCATTCACCAGTTTCCAGCCAGACCGGTGCTGCCCTAATACCACCCCATCTTCTAGATTCATCCTATGAGTAAACTCTGGAGAACTCCAGAAGTTGGGAGAGAATGAGGAATCATAAGCAACTGCCTCTCTTGGGGTGGGGTTCTGCTGGGGCTCTAGTTTAGGGGATCAACAGGAATCATATTGGTCAATACTGGAAGAATGATGTGTTCCCAAAGCACCATTACCAGTTTGAGGGGCAGCTGTCTGCCTTTGGCAATTCGTGTGGAGGACAGATGCTTCTGGCTATAGGGGCTTGAGCTGTAGCTCCCTGGCTCTTCAAATGTGACAGGGTTGATTCTAAGCCCTTGGGAATAGGGAGACCAGCTCTCATTGTGTGCTCAGGGCTAAGTCTAAAGAAGGGTTTGCTGGTCCCCAAGCTGTTACATTTGCTCAGTGAGAGGCAGGACCCTTTCTGGTCCTGTTTCTACCTGTTGCCTTTGACAGAATGGTCCAATCTATGCATGCAGGAGGAAGGAAACGCCGCCTACCCAGCTGCCTGCTAGCAGCTTAGCAAGGAGCTCTGCTCCCTGAAACGTGAGGTGGAGAGTGCCTCGTGAGTATAGACATCCCAGCATCTGACCACGACTGAAGCCCCTGCTTGGCACACAGATGCTGGTATGTGGTACGGAAGGTTCTTCCGAAGGATTGACTAATGTTATCAAAGCCCAACTTAGAGCTACTTGCAGCCCAAAACAGTGCCTCCTGTCCGAGGACAAGGAATGTTGGCTCCTCAGCATTAAGTAGCTACTGCAGCCCCAGCTTGCTTAGGCAACATAGCAGGAACAGGAGGAAAGCTGAAGGGGCTGAAAAATGCAAATGGCTAATATTTATAAAGCCCACCACCAAATGGGGAGGGTCAGGTGTCAGACCTGGAACTGAGCTGCACCAAGGAAATACCGGTGCATTCTGCTGATAGACAGGGACTGTGCAGCCCGAGATCCCCATCACCGTGCCCAGCAGGGTGGCCTGGACCAAAAGGTTACCAGGAGATAGGCTCCAGGAATCCCCAGCATGCCTGTCCTCACTGGGTAGTAGTTGAGGGCTGCCAATTTTTGCTGGTAAGTAAGGATGGGACCCTTCATTAATATTTGACTTTAATAAGTTGGCAAGGATATATTTTTCTGTCTGTTCTGTTTAAACTTATGTAGATTATTATAAATTGATGTAAACCACGTGAGAGGAACATGTTAATAAAAAATGCAAAGCCCCAACATTTGCACAAAACTCATCCCTGTGGTCTAGATGTTTGTGTTCACAGGAGTCCCGGGAAGACCAATCTAAATATTTAAGCCTTTCCAGCCGCCTCCAGATGCGAGCTTGTAGGAACCTGTTTACCTAGCTAGCTGTCCTTATCTGGCTCTGAGGTCATGCAGAACAAGCCCTCTTGCTCTTTACAAAAGCCTGTGGATCAACTGCCAACCTGTACGTCCTTCCTCAAGCACAGACTTCTCACTACAGGTCTATCCACCATGTGCCTGCTGAGACATGGCAGGAAGTTCTCGGTTAGTGCCCCCATCCATGTAGGGTCTCACTCTAGCCCAGGCTGACGTGGAATTCACTATGTAGTCTCAGGCTGGCCTCAAACTCAGTGATCCTCCTACCTCTGCCTCCCGAGTGCTGGGACTAAAGGTGTGCACAGCCACCCCCAGCTTTTCATTCTTTTTCTGTAATCTTTGTGTGACACGTCTTTACAGCAGCCTTTGATCTAAGCTGCTTGAGACCTGCATCCCCACCGGCCCTCAAGAGCCCACCCTCCTTTGGGAGAGCCAGTGGGGCTCATGTGGACTCCCACTAGCCTAAGCCATTGGACACTGGATTTATTCGGGAGATCAGGAACAGATGTCTTTGCAAATTGCTGTTTGCTTTATGAGCTCATACTGGTCCCCCAGCCATCTAAAACAGGAAGCTATTCATCTCTTGACTGAATAGTCTGTGTGGACAAGGCCTGGCTTGTTGAACTGATGGCCACTGACAGCCTCCGGGCTCATCTTTGCCAAGGCAGTCGTGAGGGCAGCATTTCTTATACTGAAGCCCATGAGCATGACCAGCGGGCAGAAGATCCCAAGCGTCCAAGCACTTTCACAGGGATGTCCACATGCCCTTGCTTCAAAGTGGTCCTGGAAATGGAGACTTTAGGGACAGTATAGAAAACACTGCTAAATTTGTTCTGAGCTCTGGAGAATGCTCCGATTAGCCTATCAGAAATGAAGCCTCATGGTTATGAAAACAGGGCAGGCATACATTTGTGTGCTGGGGGGTGGTGGGTTCAGTAGTTGAGCGTTTGCCTAACATGCACAGGCTCTGGGTTGTTTCCCTAGCATGACAAAAAAGACAAAAAAGAATTTGCCATAGAAGGACATCGGCTCTATGCAGTAGTTGGTACTCATCCCAAGAAATAACAGGTACTGCAAGAGAAAGGTGTTACCAGCCAGGTTTGTCAGCATCACTCTCATGAATACACACTCAGGTACCCGGATGCTGCAGGGTCATGCTCATGGGCTGGGTAGGCTAGAAGACAAAGAAATGGAAGAAAGCAAAGCAAAGCAAAAGGGGAGGAGGTTCTACACAGTATAGGGAAATTAAAATTATTGGCTGGAGGCAGCCAGTTCCATGGCCCTTGCAAAACCTCCTTCCCAGCACAAGAGGTATAGCCCAAGTCTGACAACTTCATCTCCACCCGTGCAGCACAGTGAAGCAGCCCAGCGGCAGAACTCCACACACGATCACACTGAGCTGTTGTCAGCACAAGACTGTGAGGTCAAATCAAAAATGCTTGGCTGGTGTGGTGGCACACGCCTTTAATCCCAGCACCCAGGAGTTAGAGGTAGAGGATCACTGAGTTCAAGGCCACCCTGGGATTAGAGTGAGACCCTACCTCAAAAAAAAAGGACAAGGAGAGGTAGCCTACAGCCCCTCAAAATCTGATTTTGGCCAGTAGCTGCAGGATGGCACCCTGGAGCTAGGCTGGACCTGAAACCACTGCACTTCAGCGAGCTGTTGGTGTGTTCCCTTTAGCCCACACTGGGTTCCCTAATGCAATGCATCCTAGAAAGCAGCCAGTCTGTGCTTCTGCAGAGGCCTGGCAATATAATGACTATGCTGACAACCAGACTGTTCTCTGGAGGTTGCCCACTCTCTCCCATTAGATTGTCACTTTTGGGCCACCTGGCATCATTTTTGGGACTTGTAGAATTTGAAAATAAAAATAAACCAATCCTTTACACTGTAATATTAAATATATATACATATATTGTTGTTTTGTTTTGTTTTTCAAAGCAGGGTCTCACTCTAGCTCAGGCTGACCTGGAATTCACTCTGTGGTCTCAGGGTGGCCTTGAACTCACAGCAATCCTCCTACCTCTGCCTCCCAAGTGCTGGGATTAAAGGCATGCACCAGCACTCCTGGCCTGTATATATATATATTTTAAACAAGAATTATAAGGTGCTAAACAAAACTGGCTGTAGCTAGCATAAAGTAACTAGCATAAAGTTACTTTGCTCTAATGGATGCTTACAGATCTCCAGGGCAGAAGAGCTTCCCGGGCATAAGCAAACATGCTATTACCTCCATGGTCATAGCACCAAACAAGCTGAAGAGCTGAGGAGGTCAGGACTTGAATCTGGGTTGAGCCCAGTGTCTAACAACCGGCACGCTGCCTCCTGATCTACTCTAAGGAGCAATCTGGCAGGGCACCTGCCCTAAAGAATCTGGTTGGAGTTCAGGAGTGGCAGAGAGCAGCCAGGCAGCTCCCTTACACCATCAACGGTGTGAGAGAAACAACTGGCGCCAGCCCCTGAGGCAATGCCAAGTGTGCAGACGTTGTCCTCTGGAGGCGGCTGGCACCCTCCTCTCAGGCTATTCCTTTCACCGTAAGTAATAGTCAATTGCA
This sequence comes from Jaculus jaculus, assembly GCF_020740685.1. Lineage (NCBI taxonomy): Eukaryota > Metazoa > Chordata > Mammalia > Rodentia > Dipodidae > Jaculus > Jaculus jaculus. Next base: position 84,139,350 of record NC_059110.1, on the reverse strand, counting down.
GCAGAGAAAGCAGCAAAACCGCCACAACCGATGGCCCCGGCCTTCACGCCAGCTGTAAGGCAAAAAGGAGAATCACTGCAAGTCAGGACTGCATTCACCCAAGGTCTGCACACCCACATGCTTCAAAGAAAACCAGCTTAAACAACTTAGTCATCTAACCTATGACACCCCGAAGACAGTAATGAGGCAGCTATCCTGTCCAAACCAGTGTGTTCTAACTGCACTGGCTTCACTTTTCTACCCCAAAGGACTTGGGGAAACGCCCCTCACAGGCAAGATGTGGCTATGGGAAACAGCCCCTGGAATCAAAAGAAAGTATATGACCATTTACCCTGTCTGTCAATGGAATAATTCCTGGGAAGGTGATCACAGCAGGCCCAAGGGGAGCGGAGCTGCTTACAGAGGCCCTGCAAAGCTAAGCTACAAGAAGACCAAAAGAGAAGTCACTCTACAAGTTAAAAATGGCTGTGTGAGGAGTAAAAGCAGGCTTACAAGACGGCAAGACACAGGACACTCAGAAGATGAGGTTTTTGGGTCCTGCAAAGCCAGTGTGAGTGATGGAGAGTGGGTGAGCGACAGACTGCTTCAAGAGAAGTTGCCACAGCTGATGCCACACTTCATGGCCCGAGGAAGAGGGGTAAGGCAGGGGGAGGAAGGGGCATCTGGGCTTAGCTTGCTTGCTTTCTCTTCTCCCCCCACCATAGTTTTCTGAGACACAGAAGGTCTCCTACTTACTGAGTGCTGGCAAATGTGCATCGCCACCATACTCAATGTGTACATAGCTTTCAAGTGATACTTCCTATAGTTCTCGACTACAGAAAGACTATCATTATAATTTTTTGACATTTAAAAAATATATTTTATTCATTTACTTATATGAGAGAGAAAGAGGCAGACAGAGAGAATGGGCGCACCAGGGCCTCTAGCCACTGCAAACAAACTTTAGACACATGCACCACGTGTGTGGCTTACATGGGAATTAGGGAATTGAACCTGGGCCCTTAGGCTTCACAGGCAAGTGCCTTAACTGCTAAGCCATCTCTCTAGCTCTATCATTCTAGTTTATACACAAAATTAAAACTGATAACTAGGCCGGGCATGATGGCACACGCCTTTAATCCCAGCACTCTGGAGCCTGAGGGAGCAGGATCGCCATGATTTCAAGGCCACCCTGAGACTACATACTGAGTTCCAAGTCAGCCTGGGCTAGAGTGAGACCCACCTAAAAAAACAAAACAAACAAACAAGAAAAGGCAACTGATAACTGATAACTGGGGCTGGGACTGCAGCTCAGTATTACAACTCATGGTTGGGATTTACAAGGTCCTAGGTTTGGTCCCTAGCATCATAAAATAAAACCCTAACGGCTATACAACTATTAAGAAAAATGTTTAAGTACTTGGAATAATGAATACTCAACACTGTGGCCAAATGGTCTACCCAGGGCTGGGAGGACCTTTCTTGTCTTCTTATACTATTGTCCGTACTAACACGCTCTAAGCTACCACGAGGAAGGGTAAGAAAGACTACCAAGGGCTGGAGAGATGGCTTAGTGGTTAAACGCTCACCTGGGAAGCCTAAAGACCCCGGTTTGAGGCTCGGTTCCCCAGGTTCCACGTTAGCCAGATGCACAAGGGGCACATGTGTCTGGAGTTCGTTTGCAGTGGCTGGTGGCCCTGGCGCACCCACTCTCTCTCTCTGCCTCTTTCTCTCTGTCGCTATCAAATCAATAAATAAAAATAAACATTTTTTTTTAAAAAAAGGAAAAAAAAGAAAGACTACAGGAGTGGTTCTTCAGTACGGGCAATTGCCCCCACCTGGGAGCTCTTTCGGCATGTGTGTATGTGTGGTGCATGTGTGCACATTTGTATACTTGTGGGCATGCGTGTAGAGGACAAGGCTGGTATCAACCGTCTCCCTCTAGTGCTCTCTACCTTACTCATGGAGACAGGATCTCTTACTGAACCCAGAGCTCACTGGCTCTGCTAGTCGAGCTAAGCAGTTTGCCCCAGGATTCTGCTTGTCCCAGCCTCCTAAGTGCTGGGACTACCATGCCTGGTGTTTCCACAGGTGCCGGCTACCTGACCTCAGCTCCTCAGGCTTGGGAAGTAAGCACTTTAATGACTGAGCTGTCTCTTCAGCCTCCTTCCCATAGAGGCTTTTGGCAACATTAGGAGATTCTCCAGGTTGTCCCAACCAAAGGGGTGCAATGAGTATCTGGTTACACACCCTCCAAGGCACAGGACTGACCCCCAACACAAGCAAACGTGTCTCTCCAAGATGTCAACAGGAACAAAGACAAGAGAACATGGAGGTACTAACAAATTTCCAAAACTGAATGAACACAGAAGCAATCATGACTTTATGTGTCACAGGGAAGAGTATCCAGTATCCTAGAATACCATGTTTGGAAATGTCAACATCAGCATGTTGTTCAAGGCCACAAAGCCAAACCATTGCAGAGCTGTTTACTAACCTCTGAAACCAATGGCTCCTCCAGTGATGCAGCCGCTAATGACGCTGTTCTTCCAGTCTGATTTTCCCCGGTACTGTGGGTGGAGACGAGCAGTTTAAAGCCAGAGAAATACACCAGACAAGACAACCAAGGAAAAAACACAGTGCTTCCATTTGGCTAGTTTAGTCCCTATCCAGAGGAAACCTGATCTTTTCAAAAGAATAGTTCTTTTATTTTTGTTTTACTTACTAACTCCAGACGTGTGTGCCCTCTTGTGCATCTGACTAATATGGGTCCTGGGGAATCAAACCAGGGTCCTTTGGCTTTGCAGGCAAATGCCTTAATCATAAGTCATCCCTCCAGCCCTAACTCTTAAAATTTAAATATGTTCATACATGTTTCCTGCAGGTGGCACCAGAGTGCTGAAACAAAGTAGAGCCCCAGAGAAGTAACCGAATTTCTGTGCTGGTTCTCTAAATAAATTTTATGTTTAAAATCATTAACTGAAAAATAAAATAATAATTAACTGGGTTGGGGATGTGGCTCAGTGGCAGAACACTTGCCTAACATACATGAAACCCCAAGTTTAATCCCTGTCACCAAGTAAAGACGAAAAAGCTGGCTGTGGGAGCACACACCTTTAATCCCAACACTTGGGAGACAGGTAGGAGGATCACCATGAGTTCAAGGCCACCTAGAGACTACATAGTGAATTCCAGGTTAGCCTGGATTAGAGAGTGAGACCCTACCTCAGAAAACCAAAAAAAAAAAAGAAAGAAAAAGAAAAGAAAAATCTTGCCTACGGGGGCTGCAGAGATGGCTCTGCGGTTAAGGCACTTGCATGCAAAGCCTAAAGACCGAGGTTTGAGTACCTAGTGCCCACGTAAAGCCAGATGAACAAGGTGGCACATGAGTCTGGAGTTTGCAGTAGCCAAAGGCCCTGACACACCCATTCTCTATCTGTCTCTTTTTCTCTCTTTCTCTCTCATAAATAAAAAGTACATTGCATACCTTAAGGTTGGCCAGCCAGGCCAAATGAGCCACAGGTGCAACAGGAGCATGTCTGTTATGGGGAAACCAACCACTCTCTAATTGGACTGGAGGCCCGCTCCACAGTAGGGAATACATACCTGGAACTGAAAACCTAGCCAAAAGCCTATGGTGGAGGTTATGAGCCCTAGGGGAGTAACAACACTGGCTGTTGTCTGGCTAAATGCATATTTCCTGTTCATCAAACTGCACTGTAAGCACTTTTCTTTTTCTTTTCTTTTCTTTTTTTTGATGCTGTGCCAGGCATGGATGTATTTGAGAGTGACAGAAAGAGAAAGAGGCAGATAGAGAGAGAGAATGGGCACGCCAGGGCCTCCAGCCACTACAAACAAACTTCAGACACATGCGCCCCTTGTGCTTCTGGCTAATGTGGGTCCTGGAGAATTGAGCCTCAAACCGGGGTCCTTAGGCTTCACAGGCAAGCACTTAACCACTAAGCCATCTCTCCAGCCCCACTTTTCTTTTCTTTTTTTTAATTTTTATTATCATTTTCCATGATTATAAAAAAACCCATGTTAATTCCCCCCCACTTTCTCCTTTCAGCCCCACTTTTCTTAATGTTCATACCCATATATTAATATTCCTCTCACTTTTGGTTAGAGAAACTTCTTTTTTCATATGGCAGTGACCACTGGGATGACTCAGAAGGCCCCACAGTGCTGAAAAGTGACAGTGGAGTGTTCAACACTGAGACATCTTGATTAGAGATGTGTATCCTTCCTGTCTCAAAGAAGCCTCCTTCAAAAGCTCAGGTGCCATAAAAGAATGTAAGCCAAGAGCTGGGCATGATGATGCATGCCTTTAATCCCAGCACTCAGGAGGCAGAGGTAGGAGGATCACCGTGAGTTCAAGGCCACCCTAAGACTACATAGTGAATTCCAGGTCAGCCTGGGCTACAGTGAGACCCTACCTTGAAAAACAAAACAAAAAAAAAAAAAAAAAAAAGTAAGCCAAAGGAAGGGTAGGACTGCTTACAATGCAGTCTTCCAGACATAAAATGGCCTGGATATCAATGACTTCACAGTGTCTGGTACTACCTACACAAGACCATAATTGAAGGAAAAGATGATGACATCAAAATAAAAAAGAGCCAGGGGTAGCAGCACACACTTTTAATCCTAGCACTCCGGAGACTGCTATGAATTCAAGGCCACTCTGAGACTACAGAGTGGATTCCAGGTCAGCCTGAGCTGGAGTGAAATCCAACTTCAAAAACCCAAAAAAACAAAAAGAAAAGAAACTAATCAAGAGGAGATATGATGGAGATAGATTTGTGAAGGGAAAAGTAGAGAAGGGGAAGGAATTATCATGGTATGTTGCCTATAATTATGGAAGTTGCTAATAATGTTAAAAAAGTTTTTTGTGTATTTTTTTGAGGTAGGCGAAGTAGGGTCTCACTCTGGCCCAGGCTGACCTGGAATTCACTATGTAGTCTCAGGATGGCCTCAAACTCATGGTGATCCTCCTACTTCTGCCTCCTGAGTGCTGGGATTAAAGGCATGTGCCACCACGCCCGGCAAAAAAAATTTTTGAAGGTAAAAAAATAATGTAAGCCTATCTCATAAATATACAAAAAGTTCACATTAGGGATTAGCTCACGGAAGTAAAATCTAGACTCAAACTTGACATTTCTTTGTAGTAAGAGAGATGTGGTGGGTGTGTGTGTATAGATGTATATATCCCAAGTACATATGTGCAGAGACCAAAGTGGAACATCAGGTGTCCTCCTCTATCGCTCGTCTGTTTTACTTCCTTGAAATAGACTCTCCCACTTAACCTAGAGCAGCAGTTTTTCAGTAAGACTAGCTAACCAGAAAGCCCCTGATTCTGTCTCCATCACCCTCAAGACCAGGGTTACAGGCATGCAGGGCCACACCAGCGTTGTTTTGTTTTGTTTTGTTTTCTTCGTTTTTCAAGGTAGAGTGTCACTCTAGCCCAGGCTGACCTGGAATTCACTATGCAGTGGCCTTGAACTAACAGCAATCCTCCTACTTGTATGTAACTCCTGAGTGCTGGGATTAAAGGTGTGAGCCACCATGCTGGGCTCACACCAGCTTTTTAAGTGGCTGCTGGAGACGAAACTCAGGTTCTCATGCTCTTATTCACTAAGCCCTCTCCTCAGCCCTCCCCCCTTTGTTAAATGTTTGTTTTCAGATAGGCTCTCACTATTTTCTATGTACACAGGCTGGCCTAGACCTCATGAGTGTCCTGCCACAGTCTCCTGAGTGTACAAGCATGCACCACCACATCTGGCTGAAGTTTGACATTTATGACCTGCATTCTAGGAACACCAAGAGCATTTCTCTTTAAAAATTGTGTGACAGGTGCCAGCATGGTGGGACATTCCTTTAATCCTAGCATTCAGGAGGCAGAGGTAGAGAGGTAGGAGGATCACCCTCAGACCATATAGTGAATTCCAGGTCAGCCTGGGCTAGAGTGAGACCCTACCTTGAAAAAAAAAAAAATTGTACGACGGGAGCTAGAGGGATGGCTTAGCAGTAAAGGTGCTTGCCTGCAAAGCCTAGGGACCCATGTTCAATTCCCCAGTACCCACATAAGCCAGATGCACAAAGTGGCGCATGCTTCTGGAGTTCATTTGCAGTGGGTAGAGGCCCTGACGTGCCCATTCTCTCTGTCTCTCTCTCTTCTGTCTGTCCCACTCTCTCTGATTTGACATAAATAAATTCATTTAAAAATAAAACTCTGAAAAAAATTATGTGACAGAAGCAGACAAGGATATCTTAGAAAGAAAGGAGAGACACTTACAGACTCTACCAAACATTCAGTACATGAAAACATGGCGCCCACAATGGCAAAATTTTTGGCATAGGATATTCCTCTCTGTCCCATGTCTTTCAGAACTTCTTTTGCAGTTGGTGTACGGTAAGGATCCTTAGGGTCAAAGCCTACATTAGTATCAATGCCGGCAGTAAACACTCCAAATGCACCTCCCAAGACAAATCCTAAAAACAAGCAGAAATGGATTTCTTTGGCATGTTTTGTAGATTACAATGGTATCACACTTGAAGATGGTTGACCTTTTGAGTCTCTTGCTACTCAATCTCTCCAGCTTCCTCCTCATTACACAATTTGGAACCATCTCCCATGCCTCCTCTAGTCTGTCTTCCTTTCATTTCCTAACAGCTGCCACGATTCTCTTCAACCCTCTGTTCTCTCCACACTTTCACATGCAAACTGGCTAGAGTGAGACTACCTCAAAAAAGGGGGTGGGGGGTGGGGAGATGGCTTAGTGGTTAAAGGCATTGCCTGCAAAGTCAAAGGTCGCAGGTTCAATTCCCCAATACCCATGTAAAGCAGCTGCATGAGTTGGCACATGCTTCTAAGAGTTCATTTGCAGTGGCCTGAGGCCCTGGCACACCCATTCTCTATCTGCCTCTTTGACTCTCTTTTTTAAATAAGGAAAATATTTTTAAGAGAAATTAATATAGTGAGGGTTTAAATGTGAGTGGTAAGCTATTCCTAAGCAAAAGAAAAAAATATTGGAAAGTTTTTTCTGGTTTGTTTTTTTTTTTCAGTGAACTTAAGATTGACCTTGAGGCGAGAAGACATCTATCTCTACATAAATACCCAAGGCTCAGACAGGTCATATGTGTGGAAAGTTTAACCTCTTGGTTTCTGCATCTATAATAAAGAGAAGATAGCATCTACTTCAGAATTGTGGGAAAGAAAGAGAGGCCATGACTGATGCATCGGAGTATCTGGCACATGGTGCTTACTAAGTGACTATTATGAACACCATGGTCAAGGGAATGGTTTACAAAGTTCGTGGCCAGAATCTCGCATTATTATTTTTTTTTTTAAAGGAAGGGTTTTGCTCTAGTCTAGGCTGACCTGGAATTCATGCTGTAGTTCTCAGGATGGTCTTGAACTCATGGTGACCCTCCTACCTTTGCCTCCCGAGTGCTGCTGGATCAACGGCGCGCGCGACCACGCCGGGCTCAAAAGCTAGCTTTTATATCCCGTACTCCCACCGTCTGGCAAACGGCGGTTGCTCAGTCACAAACTTCAAAATACGTGAATGAATGAAATCAACCACTGTACAACGTGCAAGTCCCGACCGCACGATCCGATTTCCGGGGGTGAACGGTAGCCTCGGGAGAGGCATCGCCGGGTTCGAGGGGCCAGGCAGGAGCGCAAACAGGGTCGAGGCCTAAGGTCCCAGGCACGCCGGGCGCGTGTTCCCTCTCGGCAGAGAGTAGCCAGGCCCGGCAAGCCCTCGGGGTCCCCCGCCAGCCCCGCCACGCTCACCTCCCACGCACGCCAGCACCGCCTTGAAGGCGCAACTTTCCATCGCCCTCTCCATCACCTTCTGCTCCTCGCTCTTGGCGGGGCTCGGGATCCCGCCCAGGCTCCTAGGATCCAGGAGCCGGGGCTGACGCTTGTCGCCCACCAGGTGCTGCAGAAGAAGACTGTACTGCAGCGGGGCTTCGGCGGAACCCCCGGCCTCCGGGCCAGAGACCCCGACTTTAGGGGCGGCCGCCGCCATGATGGTAGCTGCCGCAAGAAAACTTCACGTGGTTCTTGCCACAGCAGATTCCACAGGCTTCCCTTAGACGCCAGCCACCGTATCTCAACGACAGATTCGCCACACGAAAGACACAGCGGAAGCAAGAACCCCTCCAGAGAGGGAGAGAGAGAGGAAAAAACCCTCTTGTGAACCCTCAATCTGGTGTGTGCCGCATGGCCGGCAGTCCCGACAAACAAGATTCAGCTTCACCGAAAAAGACGCATACTGGAGTTTCTAGTTCTAACGCGAGCACACGACTACATTTCCCAGAAAGCTGCGCGCCTGCTCGGGCTGAGTGGCCTCTCAACATTTCCACTTCCGGACAGGCGAGCCAGGAGGCACAGTGCACCCGCTAGGCTGCAGTGCACGCTGGAAGCCGGCAGGGGGCGCGCGTGTCTCACCACTGTGGCCCTGGCTAGGGACCTGAAAGGGATCCAGCCGCCTCAGTTGGCCGAGTGGCTGACCAAGTGTGGTGAGATGCCAATAATGGTAGGTGTTTTGTAGATAAATGCGGAAGCATGGTATACCTGTGTGCCATAAATGGTTTGTTTCGTACTTAAGCCGATGGGGCCAACAAATGAGCAAGGTTAGCCAAGCATAAGAAAACCCTGGAACTGAGCAATGAAGGTGGTAAGGGTTGGTGGGGGGTGGTGTTGGGGGGGCCTGACAAAGAAGAGCAGAAGCAAGCTGGCTGGTACCCCACCCAGCCACTTGTTGACAGTGAGACTGGTGAGGTGGGATTAGTAGCACCATAAAAGGCCAAATTTGGGCTGGGGAGATTGGTTTGGCATGTAAGAGCACTTGCTGCTGAAGCATGAGGATTTGAGACTCTCTAGACACCCCGCCCACACACACACACACAAAAATAAGCCACACACGTCTGGGGGCTGGAGAGATGGCTTAATGGTTAATGCGCTTGCCTAAAAAGCCTAAGCACACAGGTTTGATTCCCCAAAACCCACATAAACCAGATGCAGGCTAGAGGCCCTGGTGCACCCATTTCTTTCTCTCTCTCTCGCTCTCTCTAATAAATAATTATATATATTTTAAAAAAAGCCACACACAAACCAGGGATGGTGGCACACGCCGTTAATCCCAGCACTTGGGAGGATCATTGTGAGTTCACGGTCACCCTGAGACTACATATTGAAATCCAGGTCAGCCAGGGTTATAGTGAGACCCTCCCTCAAAACCCCCACCCCCCAAAAAAATGTCACACACGTCTGTAACCCCAATCTGTGGGGCCTGGGACCATAGAATCATCCAGATGGAGGGAAAGATCTTGTCTGAAAGAAATACCAAAGTAGTGAATGAGCGATAGAGAAGGGCACTTGAACTGAAGTTCCCCTGTGGCATTCCCAGGATGCTCACAGCTCACAGCACATACACATCTGTACCCACGTGCATATGCCACACATAATGCACTACACTCATATATTCTACACACGCACACACACACGCGCGCGCGCAAAAAAAAAAAGACTGGGATGGAGGGATGGCTTAGGGGTTAAGGCGTTTGCCTGCAAAGCCAAAGGACCCAGGTTCCATTCCCCAGGACCCACGTAATCCAGATACACAAGGTGATACATGCCTCTGGAGTTTATTTGCAGTGGCTGAAGGCCCTGGCACACCCATTCTTTCCATCCTTCTTTCTCCCTCCCCCCTTCTCTCTCTCTCAAATAAATAAGTACAAATGTAAATAAATTTTTACAGAAATGTGTAACTAGGGATGAAGAGATGGCTTAGTAGTTAAGGTGCTTGCCAGCAAAGCCAAAGGACTCAGGTCCAATTCCCCAGGACTCACATAAAGCCAGATGCACAAGGTGACACATGCATCTGGAGTTTACTTGCAGTGGCTAGAGGCCTGGGGTGCCCATTCTCTCTCTCTCTCAAATAAATATTTTTTAAAATATCTATTTGTATTTATTTATCTTCATATGCATGTGTGGGGTGTTCTAGGGCCTGTTGCCACTGCAAGCACTTTACAGGAGTAGTGAAGAATTGAACTTGGATGGGCTGGCTTTGAAGCAAGCCCCTTTAATTGCTGATCTGTCTTCCTAGCCCTAATTTCACATTTTTCAGCAACAATTTTATATATGCATATAATGTATTTTATTATGATCCCCCTCCCCAAGCCCTTCTACTGACCCCCTTCTTCCCAACTAGTCATTCTTCTACTTTGATGTTGTCTTTTCTTAATATTTTGTTTTTTATTTTTATTTATTTGAGAGAAGGAAAGAGTCAGAGAGAGAGAGAATGGGCACACCAGGGCCTCCAGCCACTGCAAACGAACTCCAGATGCATGCGCCCCCTTGTGCATATGGCTTACGTGGGTCCTGGGGAATCGAACCGAGGTTTTTTAGCTTTGCAGGCAAGCACCTTAACCACTAAGCCATCTCTCCAGCGTTCAGTGCTGCCGATACTGTCACTGTTTCACTGGCTCCTGGCTTTAGTGAGCATCCGGGGTGTTACCCGCCTGAGTGTTGGGCGCAGAGTTTCTGATGTGTTGTCCAGAATGACTGTCACTGGAAGTTTGATTTGCTCACAAGGCTCATGTTCAAAGCTTTGGGCCAATTAATTGTGAGTGGGGGTGTAGAGTCACAGATTCTAACCTGGACACTTGTTTACACTTGTAGTGAGCAGCTCCACTTCTCAAATCAGATAGTCGCATCAAGACAACCAAGATGGCCATCTCTTGCCACACAGGAGCAAACTTGGCACTGGATCTGCTGATGAGGAGGGCTCAGCAGTGCTTGCCCAGTGGCAGGCTCTCATATCTCTGCTTTGTCCTCTGAGAACCAAGATACCCGTGGCCTCATCTTACTCACTGCTTTCCCCAAATCTGGTTCTTTCTGTGCCTGGAGAGATTTTTGTGAATATTTAATTTTCATTTATTTGACAGAGAGAAAGAGGCAGAGAGAGAGAGAGAGAGAGAGGGTGTGTGTGTGTGAGAGAGAAAGGGAATGGGTACACCAGGGCCTCCAGCTGCTGTAAACAAACTTCAGACGCATGTGCCACCTTGTGCATCTGGCTTATGTGGGTCCTGGGCAAGCGCCTTAACCACTAAGCTGTCTCTCCAGCACTAGTGAGATTTTGGAATGTGAAAAGCTCAGGAGCCCTCTTGGTTGAGAATGGACTTTCTCAGAGCAGCACAATAGGAGTGCGTGTGGTGTCGCTGTGGCCACGACACAGGCAGGACTAGGGAGTTCGGGTGGATTGTTTTAGTACTGGTTTTGATTGTTTTGTAGTGTAGAAATATAAAAAGCTTTTTTTCTGTTGCTGTTATTTCCTCAGCTAGACACAACCGAGTCACCTATCACTTGAGAGCACTGTCCATCTTCAGGGAACAAAGAGAGGCCAGCCCCATGGCATCGGATGCTTCAAGCACTGTAGGCTCATATGGGTGATAAAAGTTGTAGGACTGACTCTGAATGCTGAGGTCCATCTAGGTTTTAGGGGACAGCTCCTACCTTTCCATCTCCACAACCCCCAACCCCAGATCTCTGTCCTTCCCCCATCCCCTATACCTGCATTTCTCCCGTTCCCATACCTCCATAGTTCCACCCCATCCCATCCCACCAACGCCGTCTCCTACTCTCCATCTCCCTGTCTCCCTAGTTCTCATCAAACAGGAGGCATGGGTCCGCAGTGAACTCTCTGAGCTATCCCGAGTAGCACCTGTGAAGGGGTCGGCAGGAAACACTCGGGGCTGTGAACTGGATTGGAGGATTGGAGTCTGGGGTCCCAGGAGAGGAGGGACCCTCAGATAAGAAGGGCTATCCAGTGCCCATTGGGGGACAGTTAGAAACAAACCTAGACCCCAAATAAGGCTTCTAAGCAAGTTAAGTGGGGTGGGGTTAAGAGGTACCTAAGTGGTTGTGGCTGAGGCTGTTATGGGATGCCTGGTCCAGAAGGAACTAAATGAGAACGCCATTCACTCCTCAAGCCTGCACTTTCCCAGGGGCGAGGAAGATGGCTCAGCCTTTAAAGGTACTTGCTTGCAGAGCCTGCTGGCCTGGGATCAGTTCTCCAGCACCGCCATAAAGCCAGAGGGGAAAAGTGGTGCAAGTATCTGGCATTTGTAGCTGCAGGAGACCTTGGATTCCCCATTCTTTCTCTCTTCCCCACCCCTCTCTCACACACACACGTGCAAATAAATAAAAACTATTAAAAGCAACCCTGTGCTTCCTGTTTCCCATTTGGATCAATGGTACTATCATTTACTCAAAAAGCCTTCCTTGCTGGGCATGGTGGCACACACCTTTAATTCCAGAACTCAGGATGAGGTAGAAGGATCAATGTGAGTTCGAGGGCACTCTGAGACTACATAGTAAATTCCAGGTCAGCCTGGGCTACAGTGAGACCCTACCTTGAAAAACCAAAATAAAAATTTGTATAGAGGGCTGGAGAGATGGCTTAGCGGTTAAGCGCTTGCCTGTGAAGCCTAAGGACCCTGGTTCGAGGCTCGGTTCCCCAGGTCCCACGTTAGCCAGATGCACAAGGGGGCGCACGCGTCTGGAGTTCGTTTGCAGAGGCTGGAAGCCCTGGCGCGCCCACTCTCTCTCTCTCCCTGTATCTGTCTTTCTCTTTGTGTCTGTCACTCTCAAATAAATAAATTAATTAATTAAAAAAATAATTTGTATAGAGAATGAGTGCACCAGGGCCTCTAGCCACTGCAAACAAACTCCAGACTCACATGCCACCTTGTGCACCTGGCTTCACCGGGGCACTGGAGAATTGAACCTGGGTCCTTAGGCTTTGCAGGCAAGCACCTTAACTACTAAGCCATCTCTCCAGCCCTTACCTGAATTTCAAACCCATCTCTTATTTTTTTATATTCATTGCCACAAAAACTGTGTAAGCCCTATCATTTCTCAGTCAGTATAGCCCTATGTGATCTCCCGCCTCCTTCTTCACTCTTCTTCCGACCCATTGGCAGAGCCATCTACATGCAGTTACATCTGTTGGTTCAAATTCTTCTCTGACCCACACAAATCTAAACTCCATAACTCCCTAGGCTGCTCTTACGACTCATGCCCAGGAAGACCCCCATGCTTTGGTCTAAGTTCAGCTCTTACTGGACCATTTCCACTCACAGTTGTCTCTGTCCTATATTCTCATTCATATTTGCAAGTGATTCCTCAGTATTATTCTTTCTGTTAGTCAGTTTGTTTGTTTTTCTCATTTTGATATGTTCTGCTTCATTTTAAAAGATGTTACCCGGGCTGGAGGGATGGCTTAGCGGTTAAGGCACTTACCTACAAAGCTAAAGGACCGAGGTTCGAGTCCCCAGGGCCCACATAAGCCAGATGCACAAGGTGGCGCATGCTTCTGGAGTTCATTTACAGTGGCTGGAGGCCCTGCTGTGCCCATTCTGTCTCTCTATCTGCCTCTTTCTCTCTCTCTTTCTGGCTCTTCTTCTCTCAAATATAAATAAAGATAAAACATATAAAATTTTTTTAAAAAGATGTTACCCCAAAAATAAAAAATTATTTTCTTCTTGGACTAGAATATTACCTCCCATATTTTTTCACATCTATTGTTAGACTTTCAGTTTTGTTTTTTTTTTGTTTGTTTGTTTTTGTTTTTTTTGAGGTAGGGTCTCACACTGGCCCAGGCTGACCTGGAACTCACTATGCAGTCTCAGGTTGGCCTTGAACTCATAGCAATTCTAGCTCTGCTTCCTGAGTGTGGTGGGATTAAAGGCATGCATATCCATGATGCCAGGATGAGCATTTTTTTTCTTAAAAAAAAAAGCTTACAAATAGAGATGAAAGATGGCTTAGTGGTTAAGGCACTTGCCTGCAAAGCCTAAGGACCTGAATTTGATCCCCCAGTACCCATATAAACCAGATGCACAAGGTGACATATGTGTCTGGAGTTCATTTGCAGAGGTTTGATGCCCTGGTATGCCCATTCTCAATCTTTCTCTCTCTCTCTTATTCTCTCTCTTTAATTAATTTTAAAAAATGTACAAGTAACTAGGCATGGTGGTGCATTGTATGCCTTTAATACCACCACTTAGGAGGCAGAGGTAGAAGGATGGCTGTGAGTTCCAGGCCAGCCTGAGACTACATAGTAAATTCCAGGTCAGCCTGGGACAGAATGAGACCCTACCTTGAAAAACAAATTAATAAAACAACAACAACAACAACAAAATAACCTTACAAGAAGGGGCTGGAGATGGCTTAGCAGTTAAAGCACTTGCTTGCAAAGTCAAAGGACCCAGGTTTAATTCCCCGGCATCCACATAAAACCAGATATACAAAGTGGTGCATGCATCTCAGGTTGTTTGCAGTGACTGGAGGCCCTGGCATGCCTATACTCACTCTCTCTCTCTCTCTCTCTCTCTCTCTCTCTCTCAAATAAATGAATAAAAATATTTTTTATAACCAGGCATGGCGGCGCATGCCTTTAATCCCAGCGCTTGAGAGGCAGAGGTAGGAGGATTGCCATGAGTTTGAGGCCACCCTGAGACTACTGAGTGAATTCCAGGTCAGCCTGGGCTAGAGCAAGACCCTACCTCAAAAGACCAAAAAAAAAAAAAAAATACACACACACACACACACGCACACACATACACACACACATATATAACAAGTAGAGACTGAGGCTATAGCTCAGTGGTAGAACAGTAACCTGTACAAAGCTCTGGTTTCGATTTCCCCCACACACACTGAAAAAAAATGTGGTAGGTTAATAATATATATTAACCCATAATATATCTCACTCATTCTGTACTTTGTACATCTGGCTTTATGTGAGTTCTGAGCAATTGAACCTAGGCCATCAGACTTTGCAAGCAAGTGCCTTAGCCACTGATCCATCTCTCCAGCTCTTATTCCTGCTTATTAAGAGACCTGGAAAGCTGCCAGTTTTGTTTTTTTTTTTTTTATTTTGCTTTGTTTTGCTGCTGGAGTTTGAACCCAGAGCCTCTCACATGCTACGTTCATGCTATACCATTGAGCTAGATACACCCCTCAGCCCCAAGAAGAAGGACCCAGACCAAGAGGAGAGTCTGTAGCAGGTTCAGACTTTCAGACCGATGTGCAAGCTGTCTTGCCAGGTAAACCATATCACCCAGCAGATTAATAGCACTTGACAGGTCAGAGGCAGATAGGATGCTTTTTTGTTGTTGTTGTTGTTTGTTTGTTTTGGTTTGGCTTTGGTTTTTTGAGGTGGATTTCACTCTAGCCCAGGCTGACCTGGAATGCACTGTGTAGTCTCACTCAGGGTGGCCTTGAACTCATGGCAATCCTCCTACCTCTGCCTCCCAAGTGCTGGTATTAAAGGCATGCGCTGCCATGCCTGGCTTAGGATGCTGTTTGGAGCCTTGAGCAGGCCCTGGAGCTGATGTAGGTGCAGAGCCTTAGGACTGGAAACCAAGCCTGCCACTCTCTCATTGGCCTCAGCCTCCTAAGTGCTAAGGTTACAGATGTGTGCTACCACTTCTGGCTGATTTATGAATCTTAAAAAAAATTAGGACTGGAGAGATGGCTTAGCTGTTAAGGTACATACATGCCTGCAAAGCCTAAGGACCCAGGTTCAATTCTTCAGGACCCACGTAAGCCAGGTGCACATGGTGGTATATGCTTCTGGAGTTAGTTTGCACTGGCTAGAGGCCCTGGTATGCCCATTCTCTTTCTTTCTCCCTCTCTCTGTCTCTCCCTTCCAAGTACTAACCAGGCCCGACCCTGCTTAACTTACGAGATTGGGCACATTCAGGGTGGTATGTCCGTAGACCCTCTCACTGTCTCTAATAAATAAATAAAAATAAATCTTTTTTAAAAATTAGAGATCCTAGCTACAGGTGACTGGGCTTCTGTGTGAGAAAGAAAAAACTCAGTAGCTGAGGCCAGTAAGCTAGAAAAGAGATATAAAGGGAAGAGAAAGGCAGGGAGGGGGTACTTAATAGGATGGTATTGTATATAGGTAAGTAGAAGAATATATTAATGGGGGTGAAAAGGCCCAGAATTAGGTCAGGGGAAGAGATTGAGTAAAGGAAAGGTGGAGGAAGGGCTAATCAAAATCTAAGAGGATATAAATAAATCATATGGAATCCTACTTTTTGGACAATGGAACACTCAGGAGCCTTAGATTGTTGCTAGAAAATTTTCAGTGCCAGAGATGGGATACCTTCCAGTGAGTTTTTGGCCAGGGAGGTCCCTGATGCCCCCCAAACATTATAGGCCATTGCCAAGGCCCTTGGTTTCCCACCAGGAATAGATGGTAAAACCCTATTGCTGAAGACTCCACATGCTTGGACTGCAAGGCCACTGAGAAATCCTGCTGGAACTGAGCTGATAACCTCCTCCATGTAGACCAGCTGACAGAAAGCTGGAAGAAGCCATTCTGCATGCAGTTCAATGGGAGAAAGAGATATCACCAGTGAAGATACTCAACAGTGGACACTGCAAGCCTTACATTTGGCCACCCAGGCCAAATGAGCCAATGGGTGCAATAGTGGCACGTCTGTTATGGTGGAAACCAACTGCCCTCTAATTGGACTGGAGGCCCACTCCATGGGAGGGAATACATCCCTGATACTGTAAACTTAAAACAGGAGTAGTCATGAACCCTAGGAGGTGTAACGTCTGCTATTGCCTGGCTAAATGTATATACTATGCTTATCAAGCTGCCCAGTAAGCACTTCTGTTAATGTTCACACCCTTATATTAATGCTACTCTCACTTTGGGTAGAGAATCTTCTCTTTTCAGATGGCAGTGACCTTGGGATGACTCAGAAGGTATCATAGTGCTGGAAAGAAATGACCTCAGTGCTCAGTACTGCAGTATGTCTATCACACCTTCTAAGGCTCAGGGTCCATTGTGAAAGAGGTGGCAACAAGAATGTAAGAGCCAAAGGAAGGGTAAGACTCCTTACAACATGCTCTTCCAGACACAAAATGGCCTGGATATCCATGACCTCATAGTGCCTGACACTACCTGCGCAAGACCATCATAAAAGGAGGAAAAGATCATGACATCAAAATAAAAGAGAGATTGATTGAGATGGGGAGGGAGTATGATGGAGAACGGAGTTTCAAGGGGAAAGTGGGGGGAGGGAGGGTATTACCATGGGGTATTTTTTATAATTATGGAAGTTGTTAATAAAAATTTGGAAGAAAGGGCTGGAGAGATGGCTTAGTTGTTAAGCGCTTGCCTGTGAAGCCTAAGGACCCCGGTTCGAGGCTTGGTTCCCCAGGTCCCACGTTAGCCAGATGCACAAGGGGGCGCACGCGTCTGGAGTTCGTTTGCAGAGGCTGGAAGCCCTGGCACGCCCATTCTCTCTCTCTCCCTCTATCTGTCTTTCTCTCTGTGTCTGTCGCTCTTAAATAAATAAATAAATAAAAATTAAGAAAAAATTTAAAAAATTTGGAAGAAAAAAACAAAACAAAACAAAACAATAAAAGAGGGTGGTATAGCTAAAAAAAAAAAAAATTAGAGCCTTAGCCGGGCATGGTGGTACACGCCTTTAATCCCAGCACTCGGGAGGCAGAGATAGGAGGATTTCTGTGAGTTCTAGGCCACCCTGATGAAACAAAGTGAATTCCAGCTCAACCTGGGTTAGAGTGAGACCCTACCTTGAAAAACCAAATAAGGGCTGGAGAGATGGCCTAGTGGTTAAGCACTTGCCTGTGAAGCCTAAGGACCCCAGTTCGAGACTCGACTCCCCAGGACCCACGTTAGCCAGATGCACAAGGGGGTCCACGCATCTGGAATTCGTTTGCAGTGGCTGGAGGCTCTGGTGTGCTCATTCTCTCTCTATCTGCCTCTTTCTCTCTCTGTCTGTCGCTCTCAAATAAATAAAAAATAACAACAAAAAAAAAGAAAAAGCAAATAAAATAAAATAAAACAAAATTAGAGCCTTACTATAGCCCAGGCCAGCCTGATACTCACTCTGTGGTCGCAGGGTGGCCTCAAACTCACACTGATCCTCCTACCTCAGCCTCCTGAGTCCCAGGATTAAAGGTGTACACCACCATTACTTGGATTTTTTTCTTTTCTTTTTTGGAGTTTCGAGGTAGGGTCTCACTCTAGCTCAGGCTGACCTGGAATTCACTATGTAGTCTCAGGGTGGCCTCAAACACTCTTGGATCCTCCTACGTGCTGGGATTAAAAGTGTGCGCCACCATGCCTGGTTTAGATAAAAATTTTAACCTTTGTGTGTCAGGGGGTGGTGGAGGGGTTGGTGGGGTACACTGGGGCTTATTGTTGCAGCAAACAAAATATGAGCTAGACACAAGTACTACTTTTGTGTTGGCTTTACAAGAGTGCTAAGGAGTTGAGTCAGTGCTCACAGGCTTTGCAAGCAAGCACCTTTAGCCACTGAGAAATCTTGCCAGCTTCCTAACTTGTGAATCTTTTTTAAAATTTTTAATTTATTTATGAGAAAGAAAGAAACAGATAGAGAGAAAGAGAGAATGGGCATGCCAGGGCCTCTAGCCACTACATACGAATTCCAGACACATGTGCCCCCTTGTGCATCTGGCTTATGTGGGTCCTGGGGAATCGAACCCAGGTCCTTAAGCTTTGCAGGTCAATGCTGTAACCACTAAGCCATTTCCCAAATCCCCCTAACTTGTGAATCTTTTAAAAATAATTTGCTGATTTTGGAATATTTTTTTAAAAAATATATATAATAACAGATTATACTTTTTATTTTTTAAAAAGTTTTTCATTTATTTATTTGACAGAGAGAGGGAGGGAGGGAGGGCATGCCAGGGCCTCCAGCCACTGCAAACAAATTCCAGACACATCTGCCACCTATGCATCTGGTTTATATGGGTCCTGAGGGATCAAACTGAGGTCATTTGGGTTTGCAGGCAAGCACCTTAACCTCCAAGCCATCTCTCCCGCCCCCTTTCTAACTGACAGCCCGGGCGCCCAGCACAATGAAGATCAAGGTCATTGCTCCCCCTGAGCACAACTACTCCGTGTGGATTGGAGGCTCCATCCTAGCTTCGCTCTCCACCTTCCAGCAGATGTGGAGCAGCGAGCAGGAGTATGACGAGGCAGGCCCCTCCATCGTCCACCGCAAATGCTTCTAGATGGACTGAGCGGGTGCCAGGCATCTGCTGCATGAGCTGATTCCGAAGTATTGATTTGCCCTGGCAAATGTGCCCACCTCTTGCTAGCCTCACGAAACTGCAATAAGCCTTTGAAAAGAAATTTGTCCTTGAAGCTTGTATTTGATATCAGCATTGGATCGTAGAACTTGTTGCTGATTTTTGACCTTGTATTCAAGTTAACTGTTCCCTTGGTATATGTTTAATACCCTGTGCGTATCTTGGTTTAAGTCCGTGTGGCTCGGTCACTTGGTGGCTGAGGAAGAGGGATCGCCACTGGTGGGTTTGAGCACAGCGCCGTGATGGGTGCAGGGTGTCAACTTCCGCGCTGACTGTTCCCGGATTTCTCGAGGCTAGCAAGGGTTCCGGAACCAGTTGACACTTCCGTCTTGCTGGTCTAGCGGTGGGAAGGTCCGAGCCTTAGGACCCAGTTTCCGTTCAGGTGAGTTCCCTCCTGACCACCATGGGTTGCTACTTGCCTTGAGCCGGGAACGGGAACGCTTGCTTGCATTTACACCTGTAAATTTATTCATCCTTTTAATTTATGTAAGGTTTTTTTTTTTGTACTCAATTCTTTAAGAAACGACAACAAATTTTGGTTTTCTACTCTTAAGTGAGAACATTAGGCCCCAGCAACACATCATTGTGTAAAGAAAAATAAAGTGCTATAGTACACCACCCCCCAGAAAAAAATGTAATAACACATTATATATTCTTTATTTTTAAAAATGTTTTTATTTATTTATTTATTTGAGAGAGAGCGCATGCCAGGGCCTCCAGCCACTGCAAACAAATCCCAGACACATCTGCCACCTTATGCATCTGGCTTATATGGGCCCTGGGGAATCAAACAGAGGTCGTTTGGGTTTGCAGGCAAGGACCGTAACCGCTAAGCCCTCTTTTTAAATTTTTCTTATATTTATATTTTTGTTTTATTTATTTGAGAGAGAGAGAGAGAGGCAGGTAGATAGATAGAGAGAATGGGCACACCAGAGCCTCTAGCCATTGCAAACAAACTCCAGATATGTGTGCCACCTTGTGCATCTGGCTTTACATGGGTCCTGGGGAATCAGTTAACCACTAAGCCATCTCTCCAGCCCATAGATTATACTCTTTAATTCCCTCTTCCCTGTTCCCATTGTCCTGGGGCCCTCCTCAGTAGGGTCATGGGATTCACTGTGGGGTCATGAAGGCCTCAGTAGGTGCCAATATGGTAGTGGGGGACTGTGCCTCAGGGTGTTCCCACCATTCTGTGGCTCTTATAGTCTTTCTGTCCCCTCTTCTGAAAGAAATGTTCCCTGAGTCATTGTAGGCCTGTTGGCAGTCTGATTTAGGAATCTTTTTTTTGGGGGGGGGGTTCAAGATAGCATCTCACTCTAGATCAGGCTGACCTGGAATTCACTATGTAGTCTCAGGGTGGCCTTGAACTCATGGCAATTCTCGTACCTCTGCCTCCTGAGTTCTGGGATTAAACGCGTGTGCTACCATGCCCATCTCATGATTTATGAATCTGTTTAAAAATATTTTATTTTTATTAATCTATGAGCAAGAGAGAGGGCAGGGGAGGGAAAGAGAGAATGGCGTGTCAGGGCCTCTAGCCACTACAAATGAACTCCAGATGCATGTACCACTTTGTCCATCTGGCTGTACCCAGGTACCTGGAAATTAAACTGGCATTGTTAACCTTTGCAAGCAAGAGCCTTAACCACTGAACCATCTCTCCAGTCCAAAATGTACTTTTTTTTTTTTTAACATATTTTATTATTTATCTGAGAGAGAAAAAGAAAGAGGGAGAAAGAAGGGGAGAGAGAGAGAGAGAGGGAGGGAGGGAGAGAATGAGTGTGTTAGAGCCTCTAGTTGCTGCAAAGAACTGCAGATGCATGTGCCACCTTGTGCA
This sequence comes from Jaculus jaculus, assembly GCF_020740685.1. NCBI lineage: Eukaryota > Metazoa > Chordata > Mammalia > Rodentia > Dipodidae > Jaculus > Jaculus jaculus. The sequence continues at coordinate 84,118,351 of NC_059110.1, read as the reverse complement.
TCTGGTTTATATGGGTCCTGTGGAATCAACCTGGGTCCTTTGGCTTTGCAGGCAAGTGCCTTAACCACTAAGCCATCTTTCCAGGTCCCAAAAACATACCTTAAAACAATAAAAGTTTGCAGAATAGTTAGTCAGTTCATGTAATACAACGGGTCAAATTGCGGTAGGGACAGTTTCTTTAAGTGGGTCTTGCGTTGTATACACAGAGAGTAGTGCTTGCCACAGGCCAAAGGACGAGGGCTAATTCTTTACAGAAAGCCAGAGGAGCCTCCTTGTGCTTCTTCTTCTTCTAACACCTGCTCGAATTATGAGTTTGGAAGCATTTCTATTGCAAATCCTCTCCTTCCACATCCCTTTGACAGGCAGCTGCAAGAACTGGCTTCTCACCAAGACCTGCTGCACCAACAATTCTCTAAATTTTATTTATATTTCATGTGCACTGTGTTCAGAATCTCACTTTCCCAGGTGCCAGATGTTGGTTTGGACCCGCTCCAGTGAAAAGTGCTTGCCTATCAAATAATGAAAGTAAAACGCTGTACAAATAGCCCCTTTATATCTTGTACCTACTATACCAAAGCTAAGTACACCATTAATGACTCCATTATTTCCCCAAATTCTCAACCGCCCAAATTCCCTCTTTGCCTAGATCTACAACAAATTGTCCTTTGGTTCCCATGGGATGTAGATACTGAGAATCTTTAACATTTCTTTAGTGTTCATCTGAAAATATTCGGACATAGGAATCTGTCTAAGATGTTTGGACCATGACTATGCAGCATTCCCACCCAGCGGTATTTCAAACATATGAATGAAAAGATAAAGCATTTTAACCTATTTTTTTTTTCAAGGGAGGGTCTTGCTCTAGCCAAGGCTGACCTGGAATTCACTTTGCAGTCTCAGGCTGGCCTCAAACTCACCGTGATCCTCCTGCCTCTGCCTCCCAAGTGCCAGCTCCATTTTAACCTTTTTGCAGAATTCATTTTATTCTGATATAGTCTCTCCCTCAGTAGCATCAATTGGCTTCAAATTTAAGATCTAATCATCCTGCCTGTCTCCCAAGTGGTGGGATTACAGACATGTACAACCATGAGTCAGTGAGGTGGCACACACCTTTAATCCCAGCACTCTGGAGGCTTAGGTAGGAGGCCCACTATGAGTTTGAGGCCAGCCTGGGCTATAGAGTTCCAGGTCAGCCTAGGCTAGAGTGAGACCCTGCCTCTAAAAAAGAAAACCAAAGAGGCTGGAGAGCACTTAGTTACAAAGCCTAACAACCCAGGTTCGATTCCCCCAGTATCCACATAAAGCCAGATGCACAAAGTGGTGCATGCATCTGGAGTTCGTCTGCAGTAGCTGGAGGCCCGTGGCATGCGTCTTCTTTCTCAATCTGCCTCGGGGTATGTGCCAGTAGTTTGACGTTATGTTGTGAAGTCTAATGATCTTTTGTCATGCATCTTATGATGTGTGTGTGTGTGTGCGCGCGCGCGCGCACGCTCGCGTGCAAGGGAGGAAGCCTCAGTAATTAATCTATTCTGCTTGGTCCAGCCAAAATATTTTTCCTCCACAATTTGCGCTCTGGTCGAACTTTTTCTTCTTCACTCCTCCATTAGATGGCGGTAGGTGTCCGAGAAATTACTTCCAAAGCAGTGGGTAATTGAGGGGCACTTGGGAGGGGGTGCTTCCCCCTTTTTTAATGGATTGTGTTCTTGGTGTCTGAGTACACACCAGTGGTCCTCACTGTGGGGGAGTGGGGGTCGTGGTATACATATTTGTCCTGTGTGTGCCCAGTAGGGAGGGATGGTGGAGAGGCTGGGACACTTGCCACTGACGACTTCCAATTCTTCTTCTTCTTCTTTTTCTTTTTTCTTTTTTTGTTTGTTTTTCAAGGTAGGGTCTTACTCTAGCCCAGGCTGACCTGGAATTCACTGTGTAGTATCAGGGTGGCCTCGAACTCATGGCGATCCTGCTACCTCTGCCTCCCAAGTGCTGGGATTAAAGGCATGCGCCACCATGACCGACTCTGACGACTTCTTTAATCAAGCTTCTCCCTAAGCATTGGGGAACAACTTGCCAGCAGAAGGGAAAAAAATCCTTAGAATTTTTCTCAGCTACCAACAGACCTGAGATGATCTTTGGAACTGAGTCAGAAGAGCAGTCCAACACTGATTTGGAGATGCTGCGCCATCTGTTGCATACATTTTTTTTTGGAGATGGAAGAGAACCATTGGGGACCGTTTCCAACGACCTGTGGACTGAAATCCCATAGCGTGGCTTGCAACCAACCCACAGTATTTGTGAATTCTCTCTGGTGCGCTTGGCACCCCAGCTTCATAGGAAGCACAAGAAAGAGGTGGCGTCCACGGGCCTACTTGTAACAACTAGCACCGAACACACAGAGAAAAGTGCTGGAAAAATCTGGTCCTAATACAGCGAGGGACATTGTGTGGAGAAGAACTGAGTCCTGTAAGTTTTCAGAGAGATCCCCGGGGTCCGAGGTGACCTCGGGCTTAGCCTTTGCGTAGGGAGGGTAGAGGAGGAGGGCCAGGAACATGAAGGGATACAGAACTGGGGTGTGCGGGATCGGCAGTGGAGAGTGGCTAGGCCCCCATCCGTAGTCTCGGAAAGGGTCGGCTCGGCACTGTTCTGCTTTCCTGCGGCCCGGGCACTGTGGTCACGGCGGAGAATTAGGCTCAGGTTTCTCTCTCCGGCCACGTACATCAGGCCCGCGCTTCCGCGCCAAGGGGCCAGCTGCTGCGCACCGGGCCTAGGCTGCCCGCGCGGTGCGCCACGGCCGCGGAGGGGGCGCGGCGAAGGGCGGCCGGAGGGGCGTGGCGTGGGCGGCTCCGGAGGGCGTGGTCTCTGCCTGGCGCCCGCCGCAGCCTTCGCCCGCCGCGCGGACCAGCGAGCCGGGTAGCAGCCGCCTGCCTACCCGCCCGCCCGCCCGCCCGCCCGGTGCCGGGGCTGCGGTGGGCCAGGATGTCGGGCTTCCTGGAGGAGCTGCTGGGCGACAAGCTGGTGACGGGCGGCGGTGAGGAGGTGGACGTGCACTCGCTGGGCGCTCGAGGCATCTCGCTGCTCGGGCTCTACTTCGGCTGCAGCCTGAGCGCCCCCTGCGCGCAGCTCAGCGCCAGCCTGGCCGCCTTCTACGGCCGCCTGCGGGGGGACGCGGCTGCCGGCCCGGGGGCCGGGGCCGGGGCCGGGGCCGGAGCTGCGGCTGGGCCGGGGCCGGGGGCCGGGGCGGCCGCCGAGCCCGAGCCACGGCGCCGCTTGGAGATCGTCTTCGTGTCTTCGGACCAGGACCAGCGGCAGTGGCAGGACTTCGTGCGGGACATGCCGTGGCTGGCGCTGCCCTACAAGGAGAAGCACAGGAAGGTGAGCGGCGTGGGCCTGCGGGGCGCTCCCGGCGGCCGGCCTGCGGGGCGCAGTCCGCGCGCTCCCGGGAGCCGGGTCCTCGCCGTCCCCACCCTGCTGTCCCCCCCTCCACACACACCCTCCACCCTCTGCCCCCCCCCAGCCCGTCTTCTCCATCTTGCCAGGCGCTTCCTCTCCTGTCCCTCTCTCCGCGCCCGCTCCCCCCCATCCATCCCAGAGCCACGCCGGCTTGGGGAGCTTGAGGCAACTCCTCGGTGCCAGTGCCAGGCTGCGCCCAGGCTGCGAAGTTTGACACCCCTGGACTCCCTGGACCCCGGCTTAAACTTTGACCCCTAGAGCCCGAGGTCCGCACATTTTGGGAGTCTCACGTAGGTGCCGCTGCGCCCTAGTATCCCTGCGCCCCTATCCTCGTCCCGACCACCACCACCACCACCACCAGGGGTGTGGGCAGGGGGCCTCTTCCCTCAATCACTTGACTCCCTGCTAGTACCTGCAGTGGGTGGGCAGCGCTCTAACCCCCTACCCATAATGCCCAAACCAGGAAGTTTCCTTTCTTCCCCGGAGAAATCTGCTTTCCTGGCCCCCCCCCCTCCCCGGTGGCTGGAGACCTGGAGGCGAGGCCGATGTCCCGCCGCCCCTCGCCCCGGGGAGGTGGCCGCCTGCGGTGGCCTTAGGCGAGTAGGGAACTCTGTCCTCTCCCCTTTCCTCTGCTCTCGACCCCCACCCCGCCCCGCCCCCGGGCTGAGTTAGTGGCCACCAGGGAGGTTTTCATTGTCTGGCTGTCTAGCGATCCTCCCAGGCCCCGGGAACAACCCCAGCTCTTGTAGATCCTGAAGTTTTCGTGGTTGGGCCACTGTTACCTTGGCATAGTTCGAATTAAATGCAGAAATGATCCCATCGGGGCGGACTGACTGGAAAAACTTAAGAGTTTGGGGGGAGGATTTATACTTTGCTGTCAACTTCTCATTCCTCCCAGTTTGCTGCTGAAATTAGTTGGGGTTTCTGAGTGCATCTGTTGGATGTAGATGTCTGTTTCAATAAGACAAATTCAGGACATTCTGTAATGAACGGTAACAGGGGGAAAAAAAAAAAGCTTTGGCGTGCTCTTGCTTAATTAGAATGTCTGATGTAACCCGTGAGTCCAGCCAGTCCTTTCGCTGTCTGGAGAGCTCAGTTTATGGGATGGACAGGAGAAAGATCAGTTTGGGGGCGAATAGGTTCCTCTGGGGAGAATGGTAACACATGCCATGTGTTTCTTTTATGTGTACAAAATCAGGTTGAGAAGCATGAGTTAGATTTAGTGAGAGCAGAAGGTTTATACTGTGACCCCCAATGTCTCGAGTAAATCATCCATCCCTAAGGTACAGACATGAGATTTGCAGTATGAAATATAGTTTAAGAAATACAGTTTGTAAATTTAACATTGGGAAAACATGTATCCACTAACCACACAGAAGCAAAAGTTTTCATTCTGACCACTTTTTAGGTTACTTTGCCCCCATTTGATTCATATGCCTGATAAGACATGAATACGCATGGCTAGTACTTTTTTTTGCTTCAAAATATGGGAATCCTTTGTTTTCCTTGGTGGTGGTTTTTATGGTCCTTTTGGGAAGAAATAATGTTCAGAAAGTGATTTACTGAAAAATATTTTCATCACTATGGCATGTTTCTGTTACAGACCAAAATCTGTTTAAAATAATGTCCTTATTGGGCAATACAAATAATTTCTTGTCTTTGAAAATATACAGTGACTGTTACCAACTTACATCCCATCACAGTTTTTACAAAAAGGGACATAAAATTGCTGGATAGTGAAAATATGGAGTAAATTGAAATGTTATGGAAATGCTTAAAGCTTCACCCCCCCACACACAAAAAAAGGAATGTGTTCAGTACAACAGAGACCATGTCTGGTTCTCTCTGTACTGGCCAGTCCCTTGCATGAAAAAACGAGTTTTGTAGTCCTAGCCTGGCCTTGCTAGTTCCAGTCTGAGGAGCAGCTGGATGTCGCAGGCAGGCTCTCATTTGAAAATGCAGTTCAGGATACTGGCTATACCTAAACCATGATGTGCGAGCATGTTAAACATTTATTTTCATTTCAATTTTTTGTGTGTAGGAATCAAATCCTCCTGCATGCTAAGTGAGTATTCTACCACTAAGCTACATATCCCAGGTCTTCCGGGTTCTTTTTGTTTTGTTTTGTTTTGGTTTTCAAGATAGGGTCTCTCTCTAGCCCAGGCTGACCTGGGATTCACTATGTAGTCTCAGGCTAACCTCGAACTCACAGTGATCTTTCTACCTCTGCTTCCCAAGTGTGGGATTAAAGGCGTGAGCTACCACACTTGGCTCAGGTTCTTTGTGTGTGTGTCTGGGTGGTGGTGGTGGTGGGGCGTGTGGTGGTGGGGGGGCTGTGCAGTTTTCCTGAATTACATCTTATAGTTGCTTTTGTTTTCTAAAACCAGACCAGTTTTTGGAAGCCTTTCCATGGTGGTGAATAGGCAACTCAGTACCTGATCCCATGGTGTGTGTGTTGGGGGGAGTCTTTTTCATGGTGATATTATACCAGGTAAAAAGGTACCCGCTGGCTAGGCGTGGTGATGCACACCTTTAATCCCAGCACCTGGGAGGCAGAGGTAGGTGGGTGGTTGTGAATTCGAGGCCATCCTGAGACTACATGGTGAGTTCGACATCAGCCTGAGCTAGAGTTAGACCTTACTTTGGAGGGGGAAAAAGAGAGGGGGGGCACCAGCTGTGTTTCTTATGGAAAACACACTCTCAGAAATTGAAAAGGCTATGTACTCACTTTGAAAGAAGCTATCTCCCTCCTTGAAGTCAAAGTGTATAAAACAAATGCCTCTTCTGTAACTGAGCTTTGTCTTTCTCAGTTTGACATCAGAGGGCCTAGAAAGAAAGCTGAGTTTTCAATGCAAATTTCACCGTAAGAGAAGTGAAAAGCCAGGACACTGTCAGTTCAGGGCACTCCACGGATGAACACCTACCTTTTTGTGGATGGATGTGTCCAAGCTCTTCCAGCAACCATAAAAATAGCTTTAAAGAAGGGAATTTTGTTTTACACTGAAGGGAAACCAAAGTTCCAGATTACTTTTTAAAAGTTCTTATTAACATTTGTTCTTCAAAATCATTTGTGTACTTCTTCCCATTGGGATAACAAAGGATATGGTTCTAATTAGTTATTGGCTGGTATTTCTTTACAGAAAATTAAAAAATTATGGTGGGGAAAGAAAATGCTGTGTGGTATTTCTCTTTCTTCTTTTATTAATTTCTCCTTTATATAGTAAGGAAGTCTGGGGATGACCATATATGTTCATTATACTTGGCTCCTCTCACCTCCACTGGAGCTGGGAGAAAACACTAGCTTTTAGTGCACTATCTCATCACTTTCTTTCTTTTTTTCTTCTCATTTTTAACTCTTCATTGTCCTGTTTCTACTTGTTTTAGTGGTGGGTATAAACGTAACTGAAGCTCTTTTTTTTTTTTTTTTTTTGCTTCTAGAACACATGTGTTATTATATACTGTATAGCAATTGTAATTAGACGATAATAGAACTTTGAGTGCACGTATAAGAGCAGCTTTGTCAGGAAGCCTGTAATCCCAAAGTTAAGGCGGTTGGGCTTGTTTTAATAAGTAGGTTGGTGGATGCTTTTCAGATTTCTGAAGAGAGAAAGTGATGAACAGTTGGAAATTGGTGATGACTTGGACTTACGGGATTTGGGCTGTCCCTTTAGATGAGCGTAAGTTACTCAGCTGTCAAAACGGGAGGATCTTTCTCCAAAATCAGCTTAGAGATTTTAGAAGTGAGCACTAGCTTTGCTTTTAAAGCCACAGAACCCAGCTTTGAGTGGGTATCTGATGGAAAACACATCACCTTGTCTTACTTATTTAGCCATTGAAAGCCGGCAAGAACATCCAGCTTTGAAAATCAGAAGTTTCTGCCTTGTTCCTAAAGAGCTGAAACTAGCCTGGGTAGGTTGCCTTTGGGGACTGTGTTTCTTGGCTTTGGATCAGCCTAATAAAAGACAAGAGTTCAAGCCAGGCGTGGTGGTGCACACCTTTAATCCCAGTACTCGGGAGGCAGAGGTAGGAGGCTCATCATGAGTTAAAGGCCACCCTGAGACTACATAGTGAATTCTAGGTCAGCCTGTGCTAGAGCAAGACCCTACCTCGAAAAACAAACAAACAAAAGACAAGAGTTCAATTAACGTAATGAGAACAGTGTTCCTCTTGAACTGCATCCCTAGCCCATGAGGCATATTTTTTAACTTTTCAAACCCATCCCTTATAAACAGGCAAGGGACTATAGTAGAGGAGTTGGCCCTACGAGATTGTTATCATTGAGGAGAAAGACTTCAAAGAATGAAACAACAAAAGCAGGCGAATATAAAATAATACTATTGCTTAAAGTTCTGGAAGTGTGCTAATAGTACCTGCGCTCTGTGTTTATATTTGCTAGTGAGTGCTACTGAGACCTGGGCAGGATAAAGGGGCACAACTGAAAGATGATCCACCTCCATTCTGGAGGGAAAGCATGGGTTTGGTGGTAATTATATATACATAAATACATATTAAATTTTTTTGTTTTACTTTTATTTATTTTTTTGAGAGCGACAGAGAGACAGAAAGAGGCAGATATATATATAGAGAGAATGGGTGCGCCAGGGCCTCCAGCAACTGCAAACGAACTCCAGATGTGTGTGCCCCCTTGTGCATCTGGCTAATGTGGGTCTTGGGGAATCGAGCCTCAAACCAGGGTCCTAACGCTTCACAGGCAAGTGCTTAACTGCTAAGCCATCTGTCCAGCCCTATGTATACATGTTGTTTTTTTTTTAAATGAGAGAGAGAATGAACTGGCATGCCAGGGCCTCCATCCCTTTTTACTTAACTTTTGGAGGGGGGCTTTTTTTGTTTTTGGTGGTCATTTTGTGGTTTGCCATAGCCGTGCAGCATCTCTTTGGCTGCACCTCTCCCTGGCTGCTTGTTCCCTGACCGCATGGGTCTGAAGGATTGCTGTTCTTTCACGTGGGAAATGGACAATGTAGAAACCTCACCCCTCCAGGAGCAGGAGCTGGGGCGAAGCGGCTCCCCTTCCCTGTTCTAGAACGCTGTAGAGTAGGTTTGCCCAAATACATGGCTGTGCCTGGATTGATCCCGTCCTCCAGGTAGCTGCCGTGCATAGCTCTTGCTAGTTGATTGTTTTCTGCTGTGGCCTTGAATGGGAACCAGAGCACCTGGGAAAAAGTGGACGTTGAGGTTAGGGCCATTAACATCAATCTACCTGGTTTTCTTCCAACTCTTTATCTCTTTTTCTTTTCTTTTTTTGGATTTTTCAAAGTAGAGTTTCACTCTAGCCCAGGCTGACCTGGAATGCACTCTGTAGTACCAGGCTGGCTTTGAACTCACAGCAATTCCCCTACCTCTGCCTCCTGAGTCCTGGTATTAAAGGTATGCACTACCACACTCTGCTCTTTTCCTTTTGGTGGGGGTTTTCTTTTTTTTAATATTTTGTTTTTATTTACTCATGAGAGAGAGTGGAAAAGAGAGAGTGTATGGGCATGCCAGGGCTTCTAGCCACTGCAAATGAACTCCAGATGCATGCGCCACCTTATGCATCTGGCTTACGAGGATACTGGGGAATTGAATCTGTGTCCTTTGGCTTTGCAGGCAAGTGCTGTAACTTCTAAGCCATCTCTCCAGCCTAGAAGGTCTGTTTTCTTTTCTCTCTCTCTCTCTCTCTCTCTCTCTCTCTTTTTTTTTTTTTTCCAAGGTAGGGTCTCACTCTGGCTCAGGCTAACCTGGAATTCACTCTGTAGTCTCAGGGTAGCCTTGAACTCACGGCGATCCTCCTACCTCTGCCTCCTGAGTGCTGGGATTAAAGGCATGTGCCACCACGCCCGGCTTGGAAGGTCTGTTTTAATAGCTGGGCAAGTTGGAGATTGCTGGGGCATGGAATAAGCAAGTCCTTTAGAATTTTTATCTATTTATTTATTTTTTGTCTGATAGGGCTTGTGGGTTCTGGGGCTCCAGCTGCCCCTTTCTGGACTAGATACAGCTCCTGACCATGTGATTGCATTTCACCGGGAGAGTGTAGATTTGGCCTAGGTTGTGTTTTCTTGCTTCACACTCTAAATTCCTAGTGGCACACAGTGTTAACCACCAGGGTGCTGAGTTTTCTGTATTTCACTGATTTTCTGTTATGCTTATTCAAAGTCACTCAGAGAACATAGCTGCGAAGTCAGAATCCTGCTATGAATCTTGCGTTCTGTCTTGCCATTATCTTCAAAGTAAGTCAGAGTTCTTGAGTCCCTGGAGCCATCTTGCATGATCTCCTACCTCTCACATCTTGAAGGCAGCAAATCTGGCTAATATGATCTCTTTAGTATCTTGTAACTCTGACCCCATTCTCCATTCCTGCAGTCACTGTTGGAGTTCACATTTCCTGTGTCTCACTGTACCACCTTCCATCTCCTGGGGCTCCCTGCATCAGATCCTGACCCCTCAGATGACTGTCCAGACGGGATCATGTCATGCGGTCTAGTCAGGGATGCTGTTCTTTTTGTTTGCTTATTTTCAATCACTCACACAGTGGCACATGGTCCTGCCTCACATTCATATGTAGCCTGAGTCACATGTGGTTCTCCACATATGAATGGGTCACTGCCTCATGCAATAAGATGAGCCCATGGGCCACACGCTTGGATGTTGCTGCTTGGTTGAGTTGTTGTCATAAGCATTTCTAAGTGTTTACTTTCCAGCTCTAACATTGTGAACCAACGATGGACAACTCACAACTCACAGACAAGCAACCCCGACGACCTCCCAGCAACTCGGCTGTCCATCTCTCCAGAATGGAACAACGAGTTGAGAAACATAACTCTGCTGGGAGTGTTTAGTCAGTGGTAGAATCTTGTCTGACAAAAGAAACTCTGGCTTCAGTTCTGCTTTCTTAAATATTTTACTTATCTATTTATTAGAGAGAGAAGCAGATAGAATGGATGTGCCAGGGCCTCTTGCAGTTGAAGTCCAGATGCATGCAACACCTTGTTCATCTGCTTTATGTGGGAACTAGGGAATCGAACCTGGGTCCTTTTGCTTTGCAAGCAAGCACCTTGACTGCTAAGCCATCTCTCCAGCCCTTCAGTCCTACTCTCTAAAAAGAAGTCACAGCTCGACTCTTTATCCCTCTTCTGCTGAAGAGTTTTGCAGTCAAGTCCAGAGTGGAGAGCACTGGCCCCGGCTCTTCTCCAGCCTCATCTCACTGACCTGTGCTGCAGAACTCGCTCCCGGACTCGGGTTTCTGGGGTGTTCAGTGTCCTCCCATCTGGATGAGTCTGGAGCTTCCTTCTGTCCCTGCTTCCCTCCCCCGCCACTCACTATACTAATGAGAAATGCCTTGTTTTAGAAGCTTTCCTATCTCAATAAATTCATTAAGTGTGTGTGTGTGTGTGTGTGTGTGTGTGTGTGTGTGTATAGTTTATTTATTTGCCAGGAGAGAGGGAGAATATATGGGTGCGCCAGTGCCTCCTGCCACTCAAATGAACTTCAGACACATGTGCCACTTTGTGCATCTGGCTTTACATGGGTACTGGGGAATCATATTCTAATCGTTGGGCTTTGCCAATGAGTACCTTTGACTGGAGAGATGGCTTAGCTATAAGGCACTTGCTTGCAAAGATAAAGGTCCCAGGTTAGATTCCCCAAGACCCACGTAAGCCATATGCAGAAGGTGGCGCATGCATCTGAAGTTTGTTTGCACTGGCTGGAGGTCCTGATGTGCCCATTCTCTCTCTATATATATGCCTTTTCATGATGTATGTATGTATGTATGTGTGTGTGTGTGTGTGTATATATACACATATATGTATATGTATGTGTATGTGTATGTGTATATATACACATACATACACATATATATGTATGTACTTTTTTTTAGTAGGGTCTCACTCTAGCCCAGCTGACCTGGAACTTACTCTGTAGCCCCAAGCTGAACTCAAAGCAGTCCTCTTATCTCAGCCTCCCAAGTGCTGGGATTAAAGGCATGTACCACTATGCCCAGAAATTATTATTTTTCCAATACTCAGGACCAAACCTGGGACCTTGTTCATTCATGCTAAGCAAACACCACCACTGAGCTACACCTCAGCTCTTAATGAGGATGTTAAAAGGTACTTAGATGAGCAAATAGATGTATCCCAGCTGGGAGAGTCAGTAGCTTCTTGTGCAATTGCCTTGCCCTGTAATTCTGTGTCCAAAAATAGGAAAAAGCTTGACCCTCCCATTTGGAAATGTCAACCTAGTCTATTTAAATAGCATCATATACAGACTTATCATTCTGTGCCTTTATATTTCATAAATAGTTTGCATTTATCTGGCAACTTTCTTTCAAGGAACTCAAACATATTCCCTCTAACAGCAACTGGTAATCAGTGATCTTTAGCATTTTAACTTTTTGAAATCCATGAAGAGTTGGAGACAAAGAGAACCAGTGATTAGATCCAGGATCACAGTGTTGGATGAAAGCTTGGCTTACCTCTAAATTCAAGCCTGTCCTTTCTGTTCATATTGAAAACAAACAAACAAACAACAACAACAGACATCAGACATACTCCATGGCAAAAGAGAGGGCTGACTAATCTCTTTACTGTGAACGCACTCTGGGTAGGTATGCATAGGACACTAAGAAACAAGACAGAGGTAGTTTAACTAAGCACCTTTGCTAGTGAAAGGCAGGAGCCTGGGATTCTTTTCTGCTGCTGCCTTGTAATGGTGGTGGTTTCTAAGGGCTTTCTTTCTTTCTTTTTTTTTTTTTTTTTTTAATGATTTAGATGTTTAGTTCAGCCAGTGAAGTGCCCCTAAGTCTCCTTCATCCTATGCAGAACCTGCAGGCTGCTTCAGTGCTTTTGTTCGGAGACAAAAATTGAACTTCAGGTATCCTGTGGAGATCTAGGACTAAATCAGTCCTCCCTTTTATGAGGTTTTCAGTAACGGCTGTTCCAACTTCCAGTGAAATCTCAAACATGTGCTCTCTGCTTTATGACAAGGAAGAAGTATAGTAATTGCAAGTTGCCTGAGTGCTGTTATTCTGGAGGGCAGCCCTGCAATGGAAACTTTTGTTCCGGAGCATCTGTGATTAAAAGCAAACGTAAATCTTCTGCTGCTGCTTGCTGGTCATGACTCCTACCCACGCTGGACAGTGAGCCTTTTTTTATTTTGTATGAGCTACACATCAGAAAATCCTCTTCAAAAACTGTTTAAGCTTCATGTTCAGCACTCCTTTTTATCAAATCTGTCACCCACTTCTCCTGCTCCTTAGGGGATTATTAACATGTAGATGTCAATTACAGGTATATTCAAGTAACATTTCCACAGCTAGTGATGCTTTCATCTTAGATTGTTACTGACTAGTCAGTCACAGAGCAGGGTGTGGTGAGTCTTACTGTTCTGTGGGAGAGGTTGTCTCTTTTCCTGGGAGAATTTTATCCATATGTACCAGTTCTATGGACTTTTTTTATTTGCCTTTTTTGGGTCAATATCCCTGGGATAAAAATCTGAATGGATTTAGTCTACTTAAAATCCTGAAGACATGCCTTTTTTTTTCCCTTTAAACATGGTCAGGTCAAGACAGTTTTCCTTTGATCGTGGTGGCTTTGAGTGCAGCTGCCTCATCTGTTACTCATTTTTCAGGGTTTGATGTGAAATATAAAGATTGGGCTGAACAATGCGCAACAGGGAAAAATCGCAGCGCGACCCTCAGAGCTCTGAAGGGGCGTGAATGTCTGCGTGAGCGCATTATTTCCAGCTCCAGGCCTTACTTCTTGCAACTTGAAAAATCCTTTGTACCCATGGGCTTTCAGAAGACTCCATTATTATAAGTTAATTTCTATATTGCTTAGCAGGTGAAGAAAGAACATGGATTCAGGACCCAGGCTTCCTCAGATTGTATTCTTGCTCTCATGTTCTAGCGGCGGGACTTTGGACAAATTACAGAATTTCTGACTCTAGTTTCCTGGTCAGTAAAATGGAGATAACTGTACTCACCTAACTGAGTTGTTTTTGAGGGTTTCGTGGGTTAATGTTTGAAAAGTGCTCAGCATGTAGTTTGAATAGTGCCACCTGGCATGGAGTAAGTGGGTGATGGTCCTCATCTCCCACCTTGTGTGAGGCATGGTCTTCAGTTGTTTGCTCTGCATCTGTCAGGCCAGGGAGAGAGAGAGAGAAAGAGAGAGAATGGGTATGCCAGGGCCTCCAGCCACTGCAAATGAACTTCGGCTGCGTGTGTGCCTTTGTGCATCTGGCTTTACATGGGTACTGGGGAATCAAACTCAGGTCGTTAGGTTTTTCAGGCAAGCATCTTAACCACCAAGCCATCTCTCCAGCCCTTTATTAGGAAATCTTTACATATCACACAGGAAGGGAAAACAGGAAAGGGACTCTCATGTTCAACTATATACAAGCATTATCAGCTCATTGGTGATCCTTCTTCCTACTGGGTTATTTGGAGACAGTCCTATGCAGTACTTCCTTAAATATCTCACTAGGTATCTTTTTTTTTAAAGGTTTTTTTTAAATTAATTAATTTATTTGAGAGTGACACAGAAAGAGAAAGAGGCAGATATATATATATAGAGAGAGAATGGGCACACCAGGGCCTCCAGCCACTGCAAACGAACTCCAGACGCGTGCGCCCCCTTGTGCATCTGGCTAACATGGGTTCTGGGGAGTTGAGCCTTGAACCGGGGTTCTTAGGCTTCACAAGCAAGCGCTTAACTGCTAAGCCATCTCTCCAGTCCTCACTAGGTATCTTTATAAAAACATAACCACCCTTAGCCACATACTTCTCTTGAAGAAGAATATGAGTGTCCCCCTCCCAAACTTTGTGTTTGTTACTAGGAAGAGAACTGAGACAAACATGAAGAGGTTTCTTTAATGGTGTGCTGTACTGGAAATCTGAAGGTTTGCTGCAAATTTAAGTTCCAACTCATTATAATTTTTTTTTTAATTTTATTTATTTATTTATTTGAGAGCGACAGACACAGAGAGAAAGACAGAGAGAGAGAGAGAGAGAGAGAGAGAGAGAGAGAGAGAATGGGCGCGCCAGGGCTACCAGCCTCTGCAAACGAACTCCAGACGCGTGCGCCCCCTTGTGCATCTGGCTAACGTGGGACCTGGGGAACCGAGCCTTGAACCGGGGTCCTTTGGCTTCACAGGCAAGCGCTTAACCGCTAAACCATCTCTCCAGCCCAACTCATTATAATTTTGATTATAATTGTGAAATTCTCAAAATGCACATGAATCAAGTTTTAATATACTTTATGATGGGTGGATGAGGCTGTCTGTTGTACCATTTCTTTGAATTCTCAGGCATGGTTTGGCAGTATAAGAACTCTGTATCATTAACAAATTTAATAAAAAGTAAATATATGGACCATGGATTTAATAAAAAACTAAAACATAACTACAATATCCTATCACATTTAAGCATGTCAATATTGGCAAATATGCCATCAGTAAGTAGTCCAGTTTACCTGGTTACCTGTTGAGAATTTGTTTTTCCTCTCCACCCCCCAAGTTGGTTGGTTTGGCTCCAAATAGGTTTATACATGACATCTCAGCTTTGTCTCATAAGTTTCTTAACCTGTAGTCCCCCCTCCCTTTCTTACAGTTGTTCCCTTCCATTTCAACTTTTCTGGCTCTGGGTCACCTCCTTTCCGTGCTCCTGAGCAGTTCTGACCGTGTTTGCTGTTTCTCTAGGCGCGTGGGTTGTTGACTGCCGGTCCGAAGCCTCCTGTAGCTGAGAAGTGCGGCCGCAGGTTGGCTCGAGGGCTGGTGGTTTCCCCATGTCTCTACTGTACGTGTACAGGCCCTGGCCTCTGGAAGGCTGCTGCTCTTAGTGGCATGAGGGCCACCAACCTCTCTGGCTTTGCTCCTCTTCTCAGAACCCCAGCAGAAGGCCAGCTCGGTCACCCTGCATTCAGCACTGGTCACTATCACTAGGTCATGTATGTAGTACCCCGACTGGTAAAGTATGTCACACCCACACCTATGTCCCCAGAGGGTGGGATCACCCACCTGGGTACTGAGTCTCAGGAAGGGAAGAGAGCAAGCCAGTGTGTGTCACCAGAGGAACCATGCCCAGTAAGTAGTTGACCCATCTATGCCAGAGCATTGCTAGTGCCTACATACGGCCTGGTCAGGATGCCCGCGTCCTGTGTGGCTTCCTGGTCTTCACAGAACCACGGGCAACACTGAGCACAAGCTGGTGATATCACTGCCTTATTCCAGAGCTCTCTAGACTTCATCAGTCTGAGATGTGCTTGCTTCTCTGACAATCCCAGCACACTGTGTTGACCTACTCATTAGAACTGCAAAGTCGGGCTGGAGAGATGGCTTAGCGGTTAAGCGCTTGCCTGTGAAGCCTAAGGACCCCGGTTCGAGGCTCGGTTCCCCAGGTCCCACGTTAGCCAGATGCACAAGGGGGCGCACGCGTCTGGAGTTCGTTTGCAGAGGCTGGAAGCCCTGGCGCGCCCACTCTCTCTCTCTCCCTCTATCTGTCTTTCTCTCTGTGTCTGTCACTCTCAAATAAATAAATAAATAATAAAAAAAAAAAAAAAAAAGAACTGCAAAGTCGTCTTCACCGGTTACACAGTCCTGCCTAGATAAGGAGGGAGTCCAAACGTGCAGACCTCTTGTTTGTTTAAATTGGGTCAGTTTCTTCAATCTGTTGAAATCATCTTGTATACTGATGTGGTCATCATAAGGCAGAGCCCCTTCCTAGGCTTGGCTAAGACCTTTGACCAGGCAGCTGATAAAATGTTGACTAAGTGGGTGAAAGAGAGTCCCAATGCATATCACTAGGGACCTCCAGGCAAGCGCCGTCCAAGTTGTTCAACCGTTCATCTTCTCCATTTACTTTGCATGGTCCTAATAGGAAACTTTAGGAGATAGCTTGTTATAACTTAGGTGTTTACTCCTTCTTGCAAAAATAGCATGGAATAGCTTAAATTTGGTGAGCCCATGCTTGGTTCTAAGTGATCACTTCTTTTTTTGTTTTTGAGGCAGGGTTCTCACTCTAGCCCAAGCTGACCTGGAATCCATTCTGTAGCTCCAGGCTGACCTCAAACTCACAGCACCTCAAACAGCGATCCACCTACTTCTTCTTCCTGGGTGCTGGGACTTAAATGCGTGCACCACCACGCCTGGCTCTTAGTAATCATTTCCTTTCCTGTGTGTTTTGTGCCCAGGATAAACTGGAGGGTCTGTTTAAGTGTTGATGTTGCCGGGTGTGGTGGCGCATGCCTTTAATCCCAGCACTTGGGAGGCAGAGGCAGGAGGATCACTGTGAGTTCGAGGCCACCGTGAGACTACAGAGTGAATTCCAGGTCAGCCTGAGCTAGAGTGAGACCCTACCTCAAAAACAAACAAAAAAAGTTGATGTCAAGTTCACGAGTCTGTAATTTGGAGAATGTCCCTGCTTTGGATCTTTTGGAAATCAGTGCTCCTCCCCATCCATTGGTTGCGGGTCACAGATAGTGGCTTGGTGATCTTACGGCACATTTCTTCCCCGCTGACTGTAATGAGCTCCTTAAAGGAGCAGAACTACTGCTTTGCAGGGCTTGGGGGCAGAGCGAGGCACGTTTCCCATAGCTGACTCTGTGGGAATAGCCACGTCCACACACACCTGATCATCAGCATGTAGTTGAGGGCATCCCAGGGTTGCACTTTTTTTTTTTTTTTCTGAGGTAGGGTCCTGGTCTAGCCCTGGATAACCTGGAATTCACTATGTAGTCTCAGGGTGGCATGGTGATCATCTACACCCAAGTGCTGGGATTAAAGGAATGTGCAGTCAGAGTTTACACTTTTTTTTGTTGTTGTTGTTGTTTTGAGGTAGGGTCTCACTCTAGCCCGGCTGAACCTGGAACTCACTGTGTATTCTCAGGGTATCCTTGAACTCATGGCGATCCTCCTATCTCTGCCTTCCAAGTGCTGAGATTAAAGGTGTGTGCCACCATCAGCTAGGGTTTACACTCTTTAAGGGCCATGTAATGGTACTGAGTGCCTCATCCCAACCTCAGTGCCCCCCACCTGCTCATTAGGGTGCTAATAGATCCAGAGAGTCCTTTCTTAATGCCATTCCTCAGGCATTTTTGTTTCAAAACTAGCCTACTGTGGATAGATTTTGTTGTTGTTTTTCCCAGGTAGGGTCTCACTCTAGTCCAGGCTGATCTGGAATTTCCTAAGTAGTCTCATGGTGGCCTTGAATACACAGCAATACACCTACCTTTGCCTCCTGAGTGCTGGGATTAAAGGCGTGCACTACCACACCCGGCTCTAGATTTTTAAAAAAATATTTCATTTTTATTTATTTATTTGAGAAAGAGAAAGAGACAGAGAGGGGGCGGGGAGAGAGAGAGAGAGGGAGAGAAAGAATGGGCACGCTAGGGCTTCCAGCCACCGCAAACAAACTTCAGATGCATGACCTTGTGCATCTGGCTTATGTGGGTCCTGGGGAATCAAACCTGAGTCCTTAGGCTTTGCAGGCAAGTACCTTAACTGCTGAGCCCTTTCTCCAGCCCAGATTATTTTTTTAATATTTGACTTTTTATGACAAATCAGTTAATTTATTTTGAAAATTTTATCTTTTTACATTTGCAGAGGCAAGGAGCCCTGGCATGCCTATTCTCTCTTTTTACTCCTGTCTCCTTCCCCCCCAACACCTTCTCCTTGCAAGTAAATAAAATTGAAAAATTATTGAACATGTCATGTGGGGTGTCCTACATCTATAGTCCCAGCAATTGGGAGGTGGAGGCAGGATGATGGTGGGCTATTTGCAAGACCCCGACTAAAAACATAAGAAAAAAGATGACAAAGGGATCTGTTAGACTCAGTAGTTTGGCACCTAAAACTTCTGATGGTTCAAATGCTGGGCCTGAGGATGAGTTGTAATTAAGTGCCTTAAGGCACCTTCTGGGGAAATCAGTTTCCTACATTTGTAGAAGGTCCCTGGATCAACCCTTGGATGTATTGTTTCAAGCCTGTACAAATGTTCTTTAGAGTGAAGTACTACTTAATACCCCTTGAACATATTGCCTTTCACTCGGATTTAAGAAAAGTATTAATTTGCAGAGACTGGCGGAACATTCTGGTTTTGAAGTGCTTTCTTAGTGCTGCTGCCTGTGGCGGCTGCCCGTGATGCATTCTCTGACAGCATGCAGTGTGCTTTGCCACAGAGCCAGTGGTTCCAGGCGGATGCCTGTGCCTAGAACACAACCCTCGTGTGTCTTCATGAGGAGGCAGGAACTTGCCTGGCGCTGTGAGTCCAGCAGAAGTGCCGGCCTCGCAGATGACTACTGACATTAAAAGCCACTTCTGGGCTGGAGAGATGGCTTAGCATTAAGGCACTTGCCTGCAAAGCCAAAGGACCTAGGTTCGACTCCTCAGGACCCACGTAAGCCAGATGCACAAGGGGGCGCACGCAGCTGGAGTTCGTTTACAGTGGCTGGAGGCCCTGTCACCCATTCTCTCTCTCTCTACCTCTCAAATAAATAAAAATAAAATATTTAAAAAGCCACTTCTATTCCTTGACTAAGTAATGTACTGTCTTTCCACATTTGAACTTATTTCCATTTCATTTTTTAATCATAAGAAGAATCCTCGGGCTGGAGAGGTGGCTTAATGGTTAAAGCACTTGCCTGCAAAGCCAAGGGACCCAGGTTCGATTCTCCAGGACCCACATGAGCCAGATGTACAAGGGGGCACACGCATCTGGAGTTCATTTGCAGTGGCTAAAGGCCCTGACATGCCTATTTTTCCTCTCTCTCTCTCTCTACCTGTTTCTGTATGTCTTTCCAGTAAATAAATAAAAATAAAATATAAAAAAAAGAATAATCCTCTTTCCAAAAATAACCACTGATAATAGTGTTTCTCATATTCCTCCAGAAAAAGATTACGTGTATACTGTATATATAAATATATGTTATTAAGTGTTCTTTCCACAGTGGATTTAGCCTTTGAAATCAATTTTTTTAAAAACAGTATTTCATTTATTTGTAAGAAAAGGAGAAAGAGAATGGTGGGGAATTGGTGTGCCAGGGCCTCCTGCCACTGCAAACAAACGCCAGATGCCAGGCTTTGTAAGCAACTACATTTAACCACTGAACCATATCCCTAGTCCCTTGAAATCAATTTTGTTGGAGTGTAGTGCTTAAAAAAAAAATGGGAAGCCGGGCGTGGTGGCGCACGCCTTTAATCCCAGCACTCGGGAGGCAGAGGTAAGAGGATCGCTGTGAGTTCGAGGCCACCCTGAGACTACATAGTGAATTCCAGGCCAGCTTGAGCCAGAGTGAGACCCTACCTCGAAAAACCAAAAATAAAAAATAAAAAAAAATGGGGAGGAGGCTGGATAGATAGGTCAGACGTTAAAGGCGCCTTGCTTGAAAACCTGATGGCCTGGGTTCAATTCCCTACTACCCACATAAAGCCAGGTGCACCAATAGGCACATGTATCTGGAGGTCTTTTGTAGTGGTAAGAGGACTTGGTGCACTCATTTTCTCTGTCTCTCTCTCAAATAAATAAATTCAAGGTAGGGTCTCGCTCTAGCCCAGGCTGACCTGGAATTCACTTGGTAGTCTCAGGGTGGCCTTGAACTCACAGCGATCTACCTACCACAGCCTCCTGAGTGCTGGGGATTAAAGGTGTGTGCCACCACGCCTGGCTAAAAAAATATTTTTGTTAAATGGGGTTGGGGCTATGGCTCCGTGGTAGAGTGCTTGGGTACCACACCCAAGGCCCTGGGTTCAGTCCTTAGTACCGCACAAAGAATAGCAGCAACAGCAACTCGAATAAAAGGAAAGGCAGTTAGGGAAAAATCTTTCACTGCTGACAATAGGCTACTTCTTCCATGCTGTGATGAATTTCTGTGTGTCTCTCCAAAAGTATCTTGTGTATCTACAAGCATGTATATATGTGTACTGCCTTTGTACACACACTTCTTTGTACGTGTGTGTGTGTGTGTGTGTAGACTATGTGTGTAGCGTGGTATGTGTGATGTATGGAACATGCATGTGTGTGTACAGGCGTACGCACCCCATGCACGTGCATGTGGCCCATGCACATGCATGCAGAATCCAGTTGAAAGTGTCATGTGCCCTTTTCTGATGTCCCTGCCTCTGCCTCTTCAGCAGCTCCCTACCAGTATGCGCTGCCGCAACTGGCCCTGTGTCCTTTTCTTACTACTTCTCCGTGTATTTGAGCAAAGGTCTGTCCCCCAACCCAGGGCTGCTGTCCATCAGCAAGCCCCACTGATTCTTCAGTCCACTCCCACCAGCTGTAGTTACAGATGTCCTTGGTCATACCCAGCTTGTTTTTATTTTTATTTTATTTCATTTATTTATTTTTTTTTAAATTTATTTATTTGAGAGCAACAGACACAGAGAGAAAGACAGGTAGAGGGAGAGAGAGAGAATGGGCACGCCAGGGCTTCCAGCCTCTGCAAACGAACTCCAGACGCATGCGCCCCCTTGTGCATCTGGCTAACGTGGGACCTGGGGAACCGAGCCTCGAACCGGGGTCCTTAGGCTTCACAGGCAAGCGCTTAACTGCTAAGCCATCTCTCCAGCCCTATTTTTATTTTTTTTTACGTGGTTCTAGGGAGTTCAACTTAGTGTGATCTGGCTCGACATGTCCTCATGCTTCAGCCACTAACAACCTTAACCACTGGGCCATCTTCCTAACCCTTGTATATATACGCTTTTTTTTTTTTTTTCCTGAGGTAGGGTCTTGCTGTAGCCCAGGCTGACCTGGAATTCACTATGTCATCTCAGGGTGGCCTTGAATGCACAGCAATCCTCCTACCTCTGCCTCCCAAGTGCACCATTAATTAAAGGCGTGCACCATCACATCCAGCTCTGTATGCATACTTTTAAGTGGGTGGTGTTTACTGCTTTTTTTTTTTTTTTTTTTTTTTTGAGGTAGGGTCTCACTCTAGTCCATGCTGGCCTGGAATTCACTATGTAGTTTCAGATACATATTTTAAGTGGGTGGTGTTTAGAGTATTTAAAAAAATTTTAAACTATATTATTTATTTATTTATTTGAGAGAGAAAGGTAGAGAGAAAGAGGGAGAAAATGGGTGCGACAGGGCCTCCAGTCACTGCAAACAAACTCCAGACATATGCGCCTCCTTGTGCTTCTGGTTTATGTGGGTACTGGGGAATTGAACCGAGGTCCTTTGGCTTTGCAGGCAAGCACCTTAACTGCTAAGCCGTCTTCTCCAGCCCTGTTTACTGTATTTTTGACTGCCCTAACAGGTAGTGCATAGAAACGAAATGTGTCACTGTATAGCCTGATGATAACCATGTATAATGTCTGCCTGTTAAGGATTGCCACATTTAGAGATAAGGACAGATTCCCCATGTCCTTAGAATGAAAGCACCCTGCAGGCACCCTCCATTAGTGCAGTGCTGAGGAGATCTGGGAAAGCAGTTTTCCCATTCCTCTAAGAGGCCCCTGCAGGACTGACATGAAGTTCATTCTCTGAGGCTGTCACTCTTCTGTGCTAGGAGTACTCACGTTTATCCAGGGACAAAAGAACTCTGCATGCTGGGAGTTTGTGTTGTGCCTGGCCTTTTATGGTAACTAGTATTATATAACTTTTATTTAGTATAGATTTATTTTTTTGTGGGGAGTTTGAGGTACAATCTTGCTCTATCTCAGGTTGACCTCGAACTCATAGTTCTCCTCCCACTTCTACCTCCTGAATGCTGCCACCACACCTGGATAATATAGATTTGTATGCACCAAAGTGTGCTTTATATTTAGAAAGTCCACCACTCCTTCAATCCAAAGAAATGGAAAAATTAAGGGAATATTCTTTTTCTTATAGAAGGCTCTTATTTTATAACTGCTTTAGGTTTTGTGCTCTTAAGTTCTTTCAAAATGTCATTTTTTTGTCTGTGTGGATATTATGTATATACCATGTGTAATATAGTATATGCATTTGTGCACACGTGTGGAGGTCCAAGGAGATCTCTTTCTCTTTGTTCCCTTGAAGTGAAAGTGGTGTCTCTGAACCTGGACCTGCTGCTTTAAAAATTATATATATATATATTTGAGAGAGACAGAGAGAAAGAGGTAGAGAGAAAGAGAGAGAGAATAGGTGCACCAGGGCCCCCAGCCACTGCAAACAAACTCTAGATGCATGCATCTCCTTGTGCATCTGGCTTACATGGGTCCTGAGGAATCGAACCTGGGTCCTTTGGCTTTGCAGGCAAGTGCCTTAACTGCTAAGCCATCTTCTCCAGCCTCCCTGCTGCTTTTTATGGTTTACTTTTATTTATTTATTTGAGAGTGACAGACAGAAAGAGGCAGAGAGAGAGAGAATGGGCACACCAGGGCCTCCAGACGCATGCGCCACCTTGTGCCAACGTGGGTCCTCAGGAATCGAGCCTCAAACCGGGGTCCTTAGGCTTCACAGGCAAGCGCTTAACCACTTAGCCATCTCTCCAGCCCCCCCCCCCTCCCGCCGGCTGCTTTTTGACCAGACTGGCTGACCTGTGAGCCCTAGTGGTTTTCTCTCTGCCCCATGCTCCACTATAAGACTGGGCTTACAGGCACGCACGGCCGCAGGGGGCATTGGAGATAGAATTCAGGCTATCTCGGGCCCTCATGTTTGTGCAGCAAGTACCCTTACCACTGAACTCCAAGCCCCCTAAATGTGATTTCTTTGTTTAGAAGAATCTCTCTTCCCCACCATCTTAGGAATTGCATCTGTTGCTCTGAGAAAGCCATACAAGTATTACATCAAAAGTTCTCTTACTGAGTGTGGTGGTGCACACCTTTAATCCCAGCTCAAGAGGCAGAGGTAGGAGGATTGCTGTGAGTTCAGGGCCACCCTGAGATGACATAGTGAATTCCAGGTCAGCCTGGGCTAGAGTGAGACCCTACCTTGAAAAATCAAAAAAAAAAAAGTCCTCTTACCACATTTTGCACAAAATTCCTCCTCTTTCCCCTGAACAGTCTTTATTCTCTTGTATTTTATATACTAGCTGTGTCTTATATACAGCTGAGAAAAGCTAAAATTCATTAGGTTGTAGGCAAGTTGCTTATAAAAAAATGAAAAGGTTGCTATGGGAATGTTTATTATATAGATAAGTAGATAATAAATAAAACAGAATTTGGGGGTTGAAGAGATGACTCCCCAGTTAAGGTGCTTGGTTGCAAAGCCTAAAGACCCAGGTGCAGGTTTCCCCAGTACCCACGTAAAGCCAGATGTGCAAAGTGGTGCATGCTTTTGGAGTTTGTTTGCAGCAGCTGGAGGCCATGATGTGCCCATTTACACACACTCTCTCTTTCTCTCCCTCTGTGTTTTTCTCTGTTTAAAAAAAATTGGGGGAAGCACTGGATAGATGGTGTAGTGGTTAAGGTGCTTGCCTGCAAAGCCAAAGGCCCTGGTTTGATTCTCCAGGACCCACATAAAGCCAGATGTACAAGGTGGCATATGCGTCTGGAGTTTATTTGCAGTGGCTGGAGGCCCTGGTGTGCCCATTCTTTTTCTACCTAACTCTATCTCAAATAAATAAATACTTTTTTTTTTTTTTTGAAGTAGGGTCTCCCCCTACCCCAGACTGACCTGAAATTCACTATGTAGTCTCAGGGTGGCCTTGAACTCACAGTGATCCTCCTACCTCTGCCTCCCAAGTGCTGGGATTAATAAGGCATGTGCCACCACACCCGGCTAATAAAATGTGTTTTTAAAAACCAGAATATTGGGGCTGAAGAGATGGCCTAGCAGTTAAGCACTTGCCTGTGAAGCCTAAGGACCCACGTTAGCCAGATGCACAAATGGCTCATGCACCTGGAGTTCATTTGCAGTGGCTGGAGGCCCTGGCTTGCCCATTCTCTCTCTCTCTCTGCCTCTTTCCCTCTCTGTCTGTTGCTCTCTAATAAATAAAAATTAAAAAAAAAAAAAGAATTTGGCTGCAGAGATTGCTTAGTGGTTAAGGCATTTGCCTGCAAAGCCAGAGAACCCAGGTTTGATTCCCCAGGACCCATGAGAGCCAAATGCCCAAAGTGGCACATGTGTCTAGGGTTCATTTGCAGTGGCTAGAGGCTCTGGTGCACCTATTCATTCTCCCTCTCCCTCTCTCTTTTTCTCTACCTGTCCCCCTCCCAAATAAATAAATAAACAAGTTTTTAAAACACCAGCATTTGATTTAATAATGGCAAGGAGTTAGTATCCATTTAAAAGTGAGAATGTGGGCTGAGAAGATGGCTGAGCAATTAAACGCACTTGCTTGGAAAGCCTGAGAGCCCAGGTTCAGTTCCCAGCCACCCACATAAGCCAGATGCAAAAAAAGGTGCAAGCATCTGGTATGTGTTTGCAGCATCAAAGAAATCCTGCTGTGTTCACACATACACATGTGCATATAAATAATTTTTTTTAAATAAGTGAGAATGTTTTCTGAATGAGTCACAAATGGAGATTAAGTGTACATCCTAAACCAAAACTGGGATGATGCTAACCTCATCTTACTCAAAGCACTTGAAGGTGGTCTTTGAAGCTGTATGCAATAATGAGACATTGGAAGTTCCCCAGTTCAGCAGTTATGGAATGGCTAAATAACTTGTCACATCTTAGGTTCATGTTGAACATCTATTAAAAATGAAGTCTTTGCTGGAATGGAGGGAGAGCTAGCTGTAGTTCAGATTCAGAAGAGCAAAATCCTGAGTTATTCCTACACTATGCATGATTCCAACACACTATTTAAGAGATAAAGAAAAAGAAGAAGTGAAGTTCAGAAGGCAGGCTGCATATTGTCAGGGTGGTGGCCTCCATGGGTGATGGGTCTCTGAGCACCAGATGTTGTGAATATAATCAGGTTTATAATGAAAGCATGCATGTATGTGAAGAAAATAAAGTAGTGCTTGTCGGAAAGGGCTTACACCTCATTTTGGGATGCTTGGTTTTAGTTTAGTTTCCACTTTTTCCATCTAGCTAGCAGATGAGCAATCTTGGTCACCCTCACATCTTACTAAGCATAGGAACATGAGGGAGAAGCCCCAGCTTGCAGCTAGCAACTTCAAGAAAGCTTTCTGGAAAAAAATAACTTGGAAGTGACCTTTTCAAATCATCAGGAGGGGGTGGGGTGAGGGGAGGGGGGTGGAGGATGGGTAGTCTGGTGGATTAAGAAGGATAGTCTAGATATAAATAACCATGTGGGAATGAAGGGGAAAGCTGAGAAGGAGGAGGATCATTTGATCTTGCTGAAGAGAGTGAGTATGGGATGGAGGAGACAGTGGGTGTGAAACCGCTGAGGGATGAGCCACCTATGCCCAATGGGAAGCTTTTGCCCTCAAGGAAAGCGAATACTCCTGTGGCCGATCCTTCAGAGGGTACATGTTGGGTGACTAGGAGGTGTGACTTCATGGGTGAAGCAGATTGTGGTGGCCTCTTTGCAAGATGATGGTGGCCTCCTTCAGTCTTGGGTTTGTGTTTGGAATGAGAAAGAAAGTCTGGATTCCAGACATGCCCCAGGATAAGAAACAGATGCTTTTTGTACCAAGGAGACCAACTTATACCAAAGAACCTTACCCTGGGCCAGATTGCAAGATTGCAGAAATGCTTTTTCTTTTCTCTTAAAAATATTTTTATTTTTATTTATTTATTTGAGAGAGAGAGAGAGAGAGAGAATATGGGTGTGCCAGGACCTCCAGCCGCTGCAAATGAACTCCAAACAGATGTGCCATTTAGTATATCTTGGCTTATGTGGATCCTGGGGACTCAGATTATAGTTCTTTGGCTTTGCAGGCAAGTGCCTTACAGCTAAGCCATCTCTCCATCTCCCCTTTTTTATTTAAAAAATATTTATTTTATTAGAGAGAGGAGAAAGAGAGAACAGGCACACCAGGACCTTGAACCACTGCAACGAACTCCAGACTCACGTGCCACCATGAGCATCTGGCTTATGTGGGTTCTGGGAAGTGAAACCTAGGCACTTAGACGTCTCAGGCAAGCACCTTAACCGCTAAGCCATCTCTCTGCCAGGAATACATTTTCCATACGTTTCCTTAGAGTGTAAAGAACACGCCGGGCGTGGTGGTGCACGCCTTTAATCCCAGCACTCGGGAGGCAGAGGTAGGAGGATTGCTGTGAGTTCGAGGCCACCCTGAGACTCCATAGTGAATTCCAGGTCAGCCTGGGCCAGAGTGAGACCCTACCTCGAAAAACCAAAAAAAAAAAAAAAAAAAAAAAGAAAAAGAAAGAACACACTGGGCTTATGGATTCTCTGTTAAATAAAGGAAAGGTTATTTGTCCAGTCTCCGCTGCTGTGTAGTGTTGATGGAAGGGGTGGAGACAGAGACTCTGCGGCACTCAGGCTGAACTTCTCACTCATATTTCCACAACCAAGCTGAGTGTGGTGGTGCACACGTCTTTAATCCCAGCACTTGGGAGGCAGAGGCAGGAGGATCCCCATGAGTTCAAGGCCAACCTGAGACTGCATAGTGAATTCCAGGTCATCCTGGGCTAGAGGGAGACCCTACCTCTAAAATTTAAATAAATAAATAAATAAAAAGGCAACTTGAAAGGTTAGCAGGACTCATGTAGGAAGAAGAAAGGAATTCCAAGCCAAAAAAAAAACTAAAAGCAAGTCTCATAGAGATAAGTGTTTTGATGGCATATGTCTATACTCCAAGCTACTCAGGAGGCCGAGGCAGGAAGATCCCTTGAGCTCACTTGTTTGAGACCAGCCTGGACTGATCCCACCTGCGGTGGGGGTGTAGTAGAGGGAGAGTCTTAAAGTTAAAGGTATAGAGTCTTCGGTTTATTTGTGTCTAATCGTAATTAAACAAATGCCCTCATTGCATAATAGTGGGCAGTGTGGGCATTGAATGTTACCCTGGATAGGATGCTGGCGATTATGTAACAACCCTCTTTACCTATCAGAAAACTAAGGCCCAGGGAGGTGGCTCGCAGTGTAGTGGTATTTCTTGGCATTCATCCCAGTAGCCCTTAAAAAAAGTGCAACCAGTATCTGTGAGAGCTATTGCTAAATTTTGTTCCTAGATGAGAGAGATAAGTATTCTGAAAAGAGGGAAATGCCACGGTCCTATTTTTCCCACGTGAGTTTATGTGTCCTGGCCTCTAGAAAGTGGGACACTTTCCAGGTCCTGCAGCCTGTTCCTGAGAGCAGAGCCGTTTTCCGATGGCAGGGCCCAGGTCAGGCTGGGGACACAGGTCAGACCTCCTATGTGGAAGGCCTCAAGTGGCTGTAACTCATGCTGAAAAAACAAACATGTTTCCACACTGCACAACAGTACAGCGCTCTTAAGGACAGATCCCCGGCCTGAAATATGTGAACTATAAAGACGGGAATGTAAAAGGAGCCAGGTGCTTCAGCCTGTGAGTGTATGAGGGGGTGCCGAAGTGTTGGAGAGAAATTCCATTCAGATGACTCCGTGGCCATGGTATTTTTTCCTGTTGGGCCACGGGGAAGGGAGAAGATCTCATTATCCCGCAGCCCTTCCTGTGTTGTGTTGAGGGATAGCTGTGATTCCAGTGAACCCTTGGCACTGCTCGGTGGGGCCTGGGGTCACGGGAACTTGGCCCGTTACTCTTGGGGGGTTGCTCCAACCTGAGCAGGAACCTAGATGCTAGAATAGAGAAGAGCAGAGACTTGGTCATTTAGATGTTCTGAAGCAGGAGTGGGAGTGGCTTCTAAAGCCAGTTCTTTTTTTCATGTTTTGAAACCAGTTCCTTTTCTTTTCTTCTTTCTTTTTTGTTTTTTCCAGGTACAGTCTTGTTCTAGCCCAGGCCGACCTGGAAGAATTCGCTATATTGTCTCAGGGTGGCCTTGAACACACAGCCATCCTCCTACCTCTGTCTCTCAAGTGCTGGGATTAAAGGCGTGCACCACTACGCCTAGCTGAAACCAGTGTTCTTAATCATGAATTATCCTGGTATGGTTTCATATACCCATTGAAACTCTAACAGATCTCTTCAGAGTGTGATTGCTCAGTTTGTTATACAAACAAGAGGCACAGCATGGAGCCCCAAGACCATGTGGAGGCGTGGTCATCTCCCTCCAGTTTTGGATTCTTTTAGCGTGGACTTGTTTTTCCTTTTGCATATGTGTGTAGTATGTATGCACATGACATGTGAGTGTGCAGATGTGTGTGCCCCTTATGCATGCAGAGAAGAACATTGGGTATCCTCTTCTGCCTTGAGACAGTCGTTCACTGAACCTGAAGCTGTCATTTTTGGGTCAGACTGGCTGACCAGAGAGCCCCAGAAATCTTCCAGTCCCCGTCCCCCACACCCTGGAACCTGAGCTGTAAGCATGCCCAGCTTTTTACACGGATTTTGGGGATTGAGATGGAGGCCTCTCAGAGCCTCGTGCTTGCACAGAAAGTATGCTTACCTGCTGACCCAGCGCCCAACCCCTTGAGTGGACATTCTTTTTTTAAAATATTTTTATTGGGCTGGAAAGTTGGCTTAGTGGATAAGGCACTTGCCTGCAAAGCCAAAGGACCCACATTCTATTTGCCCAGGACCCACATAAGCCAGAAGCACAAGGTGGCTCATGTGTCTATCTGGAGTTTGCTTGCAGCAGCTAAAGGTCCTGCCATGTCCATCCTCTCTCTCTATGTGCTTTTCTCTCAAATAATAAATAAAAATAGAGAGAGAGAGAAAGGGAGTTGGGTGCGCCAGGGCCTCCAGCCACTGCAAACAAACTCCATGCGCGTGCGCCACTTTGTGCATCTGGCTTATGTGTGTACTGGCAGATTATCTCCAGCCCTAGAGTGGACATTCTTTAGAATGGAACTAATAATTGCCCCTCATTAGTTTACAGTTCTGGCAGATTGACACAGAGGTTGATCCCTGTCTCGTGGTCATTAGAGATGGCACCTAAGAGGTGGGGGAGGGCTGCTGTGCTGCACCTGGGATGGTTTGTCTGTCTGGCTTTTGGTGGTTCCTCCATCTGGACTTCAGGGAGCTCCCAAAATGTCTTCTGAGCCAGGGCGCCCCATTATCGTTAACAACTGCTTCTGTTGACGGAGTCCTTGCTAGGTTCCAGGAATTATGGGATCAGGGGCTGTGTGTGCATTATTATTGGAGCTTCCTATCTGTGAGGTAGGTACAATGGTCCTCGTTATGCAGGTTTGCTCTACCATGGCTTTAGTTAGCCATGTTCAACTGTGGTCTGAAAATATTACATGGAAAATTCTAAAAATGGTCAATTTATTTGATCTAAATTACATACCCAGGGGCTAGGGATGTGTGAGGCCTTGGATTCAGTTCCTATCAAGCGCACACCCACACATGCTTATACTACATGCCATTCTTACTAGCATGATGGACTCTCTCACTGGCGCTCCCTGCCTTGGCTGTGAATCACCCCTTGTTTAGTGTACCCATGTTGTATATACTGCCTGCCTCTTAGTCACTTAATAACAGTCGTGGTTATTAGAGACAACTGTTTTGCTACCTTAGTCTGCATTTCAAGTAGCCCTTATTTAATAACTGCCCCAGATCGTAAGAGTAGAAATGCAAAGGAAGTTCTAGGGAATAAGATATGGAAGGAGAGGTTAACTCTGGCACAGTGCCTCTGGGAACACACAAGATAGATACAGGGCTGGGCACCCTTCTGTAGCCTCGGCCATCTCTGAAATACGAGTAGATCCCCCGTAGTAAAAGGGAATTACAGGAGCACACATCAAGTAAGGTTATATATTTGATGTGGGAACATGGGGTGTCTTAGAGAGCGACGGAGCTTTTCTCAGCTCTTGGTTGGGCTTGTAATGCAGGAGTTAGGGTGCCGGACGTCTGTCGCCCCATAGAACTGCCACCGACTCAGTGGCTTCTAATTCTTACATATTTTGATGAATGAAATCTACAAACCATAGAGGGTGAAGTTTAGGAAGATTTTTATTATAGAGCTTAAAGAAAAAGGTAGAGCTCCTGCCTAGGATGAGGTTCCTAGAAATGGGAAAGCCCACCTCATGACTGTTAGGGCACTTTAGTGGATGAGGGCTGAGCTGCTCATCCAGCCCAGGAAAGGGAGTAATCTCATGTCTTGATTTTTTTTCTTCTAGGAAAAAGATAAGGGAAAACTAGATCCCCACTCCCCTTAGTTTCTGACCTCTAGCAAAGTAGAGGCTGTGAGGACACCTGTAGTGGAAAAAGAGATTTAAAAAAAAAGTACCATTCTCTGCTCTAGGCTCAAGGACATTCCTCGATTCCAGGGTCCCTGTTACCCCTCCACTGTCTCATATTTCCAGCAGTGCTCACAGAAACCTAAGCCTGTCTGTCCCCTGGGAACAATGGCCCTGCATTTGCTAATTTAGTGTTTGCAAAGGCTTTACCAGCGCAGCTCCTGTGAACAGGACAGTACTTTCTGTTCTTATTTGTACATGAGGACACTAAACCCAGAAATCAAGTAACTGGCTCGCTTAAAGCCAGTCCTCCAGTGTGCTGTCTTCTGCAGCCTGTCTTTAGGAGGGAAGAATTTCACTGTCGGGGCTTCCAGGCTGGGGCCTCCTGTGGATTCTCCATCTTTCTCTGTCACTGGCTCAGCATCATACCAAACCACACCATTTGTTTTCTCTCCTCCTCCTCCTCCTCCTTTTTTATTTTTGAGGTAGGGTCTCACTTGTTTTTCTCTTCTTTTTTTATTTTATTTTTATTTATTTGAGAGAGGGAAAAAGGGAGAGAGGGAGAGAATGGGCGCACAGGGCCTCCAGCCACTGCAAATGAACTCCAGATACATGTGCCCCCTTGTGCATCTGGCTTACATGGGTCCTGGGGAATTGAACCGATGTCCTTTGGCTTGTCAGGAAAGTGCCTTAACTGCTAAGCCATCTCTCCAGCCCAATTTTATCTTCTTTTTAATGCATAAGAGCGAGAGAGATAAGCGTGTGTGTGTGTGTGTGTGTGTGTGTGTGTGTGTGTGTGTGTTGGGGTGGTGGTGGTGGTGGCCAGAGGACTACTTCAGTGTCATTCTTGGGAATATCTTTCATTCCCTTTGAGAAAGGGTCTCTGATAGACTTAGAGTTTACCAATTAGGCTCGAGACTGGCTGACCAGTGAGCCCAGGCATCCTCCTGACTCCACCTCTCCAGTGTTGGAATTACAAACACAGACCACCACACCTGGTGTCCCTGGGGACTGAATTCATTTCCTCATGCTTGCAAGGCAAGCACTGTACTGACTGAGCTGTCTCCCCAGTGTCTGTCTGTCTGTCTCTGTCTCATTCTCTCTGTGATTTCCCACGTTATGATCTGTAAAACCAAAGCACAGTTGATTCCTGTTATTCATGGTAGATGTGCTCTGTAGAGCCTTTGCAAACAGTAAATCGCAGATGCAGAAGCATTGCTCCTAGGGGATATTCGGGGTTAGGTTCCTGTGAGCATTACTCATAGTGTTTTCATTAACTGGCCCATATAAAACCTTGTTTTTTGTATGCTCCCACCTAGATAGTTTATACAGATATATAATTCACTAACGTAAAAACTCAGTAACATGAAATTCATATTTTATCTATAATATTCATATGTATATAATTTATTAACATTGAGTCAAACTCATAGCCAATAGCACTATAACTCACGCTTGGACAAAACTTAAGATATTTTCTGAATGAGGCATAGCACAGCTTTCTGGCACTTGGGAGCACTAGACAGCACTTCAGCCCTGTTCTTTGGGGACACTTTAAACATCAACATCACCAGCACCAACGAAAGCACACAAGGACAAATGTGGCACTGACTAGACCTCGAAAAGGGCTTTCCTAGCAGAAAAGCTGGCGGGAGAAAGAGCACTGCCTCACGCAGCCTAGCTAGTGCCCTGTGTGCGGAGTGACTCAGATCCATATCCAAGAATGACCGTGACGGCATCCCATGTATTGATCTGGGCTGAAAGTCAATGTTAGCAAGTAGGTGCATTCACAGATATGGAATCTGAATGATGAAGGTGGCCTGCATTGGGTCCTCCAAAGTGCTGTCTGTCCTCTGTGCAGAGCCTGTCATTGAATACTGCTTAATTTTAGGTCCACTCATGTAGCCGTGAATTTAGCTCCACTCATCCAACCAGTGACTTTGTTTCTGACCAACCCCTCCACTGCAACTTTGGTTTTTGAGACAGTCTCCCTTTAGCCCAGGCTGACCTAGACTGTAGTCCAGGCTGGCCTTGAACTCACAGGGATCCTCCTACCTCAGCCTCCCAAGTACTCTACTGGGGTTAAAGGCATGTGCCACCATTCCCAGCTTTTTTTTTGTTTGTTTGTTTTTGGTTTTTCAAGGTAGGGTCACGCTCTAGCCCAGGCTGACTGGGAGGGAATTCAGTCTCAGGCTCACCTCAACCTCACAGCAGTCCTCCTACCTCTGCCTCCCCAGTGCTGGGATTAAAGGCGTGTGCCACCACGCCCAGCTCTCTTTTATTTATTTTTAATTTGTTCAAGGTAGGGGCTCTCTCTGGCCCATAGGCATTCACTGTGTAGTCTGAGGGTGACCTCAAACTCTTGGCGATCCTTCTACCTGTGCCTACCAAGTGCTAGGATTAAAGGCGTGCACCACCACACCCAGCTCTTACTTTCTTGTTTTTTAATACTTCTATGGAAATAATTTTAGATTGTATAGAGTTCTTTTGGACAGCACCGGACCACCCTGGGTCATATGGAATGGGGATGGGAAGGAGGGAGCGGATTTGAGAGACATTGAGATACATGATCTATACTGCGTCCTGGCTTTGTTGCGCACTACTGAGGAAGCTGAGATGTGACGCTAACATCACCAGCCCAGGGTTGTTGTTTGTGGGACAGCTAGGGTAAGCCCGAGCAGATAGAGAGGCACAGCGGTTCAGTAGGCAGAACCCTGAGCGGAATTGAGAGTCCCAGAGGAGGTGGACCAAGGGAAGAGTCATGTGGAGCACCAGTAGCCATGGGCCTGGGGATAGGATTGCAGAGAAGCTTTAGAGTGGGCACTGGTGTGACTATGAATTATAAAAATAGCTTAAAAGGTCACTTTCATTTGTTAGTTTCAGCAAGAGAGTCGGATCTTCATTAAGCAACCTGTCTTTTTCTTTCCTTGTTGGGGGCTTTTGTAGTCCAGGCTGACCTCAAACTCAGTATATAGCCAAGGATGACCTTGAACTTCTGATCCTCTTGAATCCTGGGGCTCTAACCCAGGGCTTTGTGCATGCTAGGCGTGCACTCTACTAACTGAGCTGCACCCCAGCCCTTATGCCCATTAGTTATTACTAGTGTAGTATTTAACATTACGCTCTGTCTACTTTGTGCCAAGCACAGCACCACGGTCTTCAGTAATAGCCCCACGGCGTACCTCCCCATTTTACAGATGTCAATACTGAGAACTGGCTGATCCGGAACTCATTCTGTAACCCTGCTTAGCCTCAAACTCACAGCGATCCTCCTTCCCGAGCCTCCTGAGTGCTGGATTAACCACTACGCCGGATACGAGATCAGGGTCTTCAAGTGCCTTGCTCAGAGTCACTTAGTCCACAGCACCTGTGGGGCTGTAACTCACATGTGTCTCGTTCCAGCCCCCAGAGCTTGACTAAGCTTTTTGGCATCCCTGAGACTGCCCTGGCAAGAAGTGGGTAACTGTCTTGAGTTTCTCAGACCACAGAAACAAAACAAAACCAGAAGCTACCCTTCTTTTAGAGCTGGCCTTGAGGGATCTCCGGTGATGGATGGCAAACTGTGGGGAATTCTGCATTCCAGGGGGCTGAGGTCAGCGCTCCTGCGCCTGTGGCCGGAGCCTCTACCTCCTGGAGTCTCTACTTCCTGGGCGTCTTCGTGTGACAGAGTGTGCTTGTCTTTGCTGCTTAGAAATGGCTTTCTGTCCTTGCAGCCATTCCACTGAAGAGTCCCTGGGACCCCAGGCAAGGGGTTCCTGTTGTCCACGCCTGTGGGCTAGTTCAGGCTCTACTGGAAGGAATGCCACCTTCCCCCGCCCCTGCAGCCTGCCCAGACTCCTGCCGGAGGTTTTACAGCATGTGTCCACTTCCTTACATGGAAGTAGGGTTTGCCAGTCTCAGCCAAAGCGCCTACAGCAAGAGGTTGTTTCCCCACAGCTGACAGACACCGGCTTGCATTTAAAAACGTACTGGTTGTAAAAGACCCTGGCTTTAACCACACATGTCTGTAAAAAGAGAACTTGGGCATCTCCTAGAGAGAGCCAGCAGTAAACATTGCAGGCTAAGTCTGCATGCTGGACTGACTTACTGTACTGGCCTCCAGCTTTGAGTTCCAGAAAGATCTACTGTTGTGAAAGAGGCCTTTTGGGGGGGAGGAATACACGTTCTAAATTGTGTGTGTGTATGTGTGTGTGTGTTAACAAGCTACCATGCATACACTCCCCCCGCCTCCCCCCCCCCCCCGCTGTGCTGGATGGAGCCCAGAACCTCTCACAGGCTGCTAGGTCAGTGCTGAGCCACTGAGAATAGCCCCAGACCACTGATACCCTTTAATACCAGTTTGAGAAAAAGAAAATCTGAGTGCCCCCTCCCACAGCTAGAGTGTCACAATCAGATGAAACGCAATGACCAAACCAGCCCAGACCCAAGGCCTTGAGCAGCGCCACAGGTTTTTTTTAGCCCAGCTGACCTGGAATTCCCTATGTAGTGTCAGGGTGGCCTCGACTTTTCCATGATCCTCCTGCCTCTGCCTTCCGAGTGCTGGGATCAAAGGTGTGTTGCCACCATGCCCAGCTAGAGCCAGTCTTAACAGGTATTGAGTGTGAAAGTGGTAAGAAGTCCTGCCTTCTTTTTTCTAAGACTTCTTTCATTTACTCTAGGCATTGTTTTTATAATGCACAGACTAGGGTTTGTCTGATTTTGTTGACTTCTGTTTCAGAGTGACCAAGGATATTTGGCACTTGTAGAGTTTGAACCTCTAGAAAATAATAGTGGACAAGAGGTCCTACAGGAGTTTGGGGAGCCCAGAGCCCAGTGTGGTGGTGCATAGGTGGAGAGGCTGAGAAGGAGGTCTGTGAGAGGCTGAGGACAGCCTGGGATACACAACATGACTCTCTCAAAAAAAAAAAAAAAAAAAAAAAGGCTGGGCATGGTGGTGTATGCCTTTAATCCCAGCAGAGGTAGGAGGAGCACCATGAGTTCAAGGCCACCCTGAGACTACATAGTGAACTCCAGGTTAGCCTGGGCTTGAGTGAGACTGTACCTTTAAAAAAAAAAAAAAAAAGAACCAGGTGTAGTGGCATACACCTTTGATCCCAGCACTCAGGTGATAGAGGTAGGAAGATCGCCATGAGTTTGAGGCCAGCTTGAGACTACATGGTGAATTCCAGGTCAGTCTGGGCTATAGAATGAGACCCTACATCGGAAAACCAAAACCAAAAAAAAAAAAAAAAAAAAGGAAGAGGAAAATGAAGTGAATTTCTTGTGCCAGTTTTCCTGGCTGGGGCCGAGCACTGTCCTCTCCTGCCGGACTCTGCCTCCCGGCCGTCTGCTTGTTTCTCCTGCTGCCGTCCTGGGGGCAGTGCGCTGCACATCTAGTTAGTTAGTGGTGATCTCTGAAGTCTCTGAGCCTCATTATAGTGGAATCTGTATTATTTAAAAGCCATCATTCAAGACTGTAAAATTCTGGAAGCCTCTGCTGAACTGTTTTTGCTTTTGGGGACTGGACTCAGTGAGGGTGTAAAAAGATTCCGGCTAGCCTAACAGTTTTTTTTTTCTTCATTCCACCCTCCTGGCAAATACCAGAATCAGTCTCTGCCTGAGATAAGATCTTGAAAAGAAAATCATACCTTCTAGGCCTTTCCCATCATGACTTATTTTGAGCTTAAAATAGCAAACCTTAAACTTCATCTCTGTACCTGCCCCCCCCCCCCACATCGGATCCTCTCTTTAATTATATAAAAAGATTTTGAAATTCCTCCTTGATTCTTCCCTGCCTCAGGGGGAAGGGGTGAACCAGCATCACTTTATTGCTGGAGTCCCTGATGTTGATCTGAATCTCTCCTCTTGCTCTTTTGCTAGTTAAAAGATTCCCCACTGTGACAGATGGATGTGGATTCAGCGGGCCTTGGATTCCTAAGGATGGGACTTCCTTCTGAGTTAAAGGGCTCCTTTTAAACATATTTATTTATTTTCTATTTAAAGAAACACTTTCTCAGGCATCAGATTGTCATCAACCTACTAATTGTTTTGTCTTTAAGCCAGACTGATACTGGGGACAATTGCTTCTGGCTGTTGGGCCTCAGCATTCTTCCCACCCCCAAAAGCTGCTGGCCAAATGGCTGGGATCACAGGGTATTTAGCCTGGGTGCCGCGGCTGAAGGAGGGGTCATGTATGCCTGCATTAGCACTGGCGCCTGCATCCTGGCTGAGTCCCTGCGTCTGGAGGCTGGCCAGGGGGTGTGGAGGCTCTGCAAGCTCTCCAGGGCATTGGAGGCCCTGCCTGGCAGCTCCCTTTCCAGATTCAGGGAGGCAGGTGGGGTTGTGGCCAAGGAGGTGAGTGGAGAGAAGAGGAGGTTGTTCCTTGTACTTGCTATTTCCTCTTTTTTTATATAATTTTTTTTGTTCATTATTTATTTATTTATTTGAGAGTGACAGACACAGAGAGAAAGACAGATAGAGGGAGAGAGAGAGAATGGGTGAGCCAGGGCTTCCAGCCACTGCAAACGAACTCCAGACCCCTTGTGCATCTGGCTAACGTGGGACCTGGGGAACCGAGCCTCGAACCAGGGTCCTTAGGCTTCACAGGCAAGCGCTTAACTGCTAAGCCATCTCTCCAGCCCTATTTCCTCTTTTCTAAGGTGGAAATTTAACACTATAGTTGGGAATACAGGTCTGTACCTCAAAGCTTAGAGAAGAGGTAGGGAACTAAGATGGGGCCCCGTTCTGTTCTGTTTACCTCAAGTATTTGTTCCAAGGGAAGCATCATGTGGTGATTCCAACCCTGGCTGATAACCAGAGTCCCTTAAGGAACTGTGTTTGTTTTTTTTTTTTAAATTCCCAAGCTGCTAATTATGTGTCCAACACAGACCACAGTGCCTGGCACTGTGTAATTGTATATATAACTAGAATCAATCAGGTAACTACTTGGGAGTCTCTTATCCCTGCCTATCATGTTTAGAAAGATGAGTAGATCCAGTCCGATAGCCGGTCTGCCATGCACACAGAGTCCATCTCAGATAAGAGTCCATGAGTCTCTTTTACACTTGGGGAGATCAGCTCAAATGGTCCTGATGGTCTGTGTTAATGTGCATCTAAGTCACAACTACTGCTTCGTGATCTAGAAAGGGCCACATCAGTGAGGGGATGCCAAGAATATATGACTATAGCTAACATGAGCTTAAGAGTTCAGTCAGTCTTTGGTCAGCTGTGCCCTTGATCAGCTGGCAAGCGCTTTGCATGTATTTATCTGTCCTCACACAGTCTTTGAGGGAGGTAGCATTGGACTGGTTTGCTCAGTCACTCTGCATGAGACAGAAGAATTTGCATGTGCTATCTCACTTAAGTTTTACAAAGATCCTAACGAAGTTAGCATCATTCCCATTTTACAGAGAGGAACCTTGAGGCCCAGAGACATGAAGGGATGTGGTCACTAAGCTAGTGTGTGGTAGAATCACATTATCTGTTAATCTTCCCTTCACTCACACCATTCAGGAAGCAGGTATGTCTCAGCTGGGGCGCTGAGGGAAGAGGAGAAGGTGTGTTCAGGCATTGAATGCACCAACCGCAGAGCTTACAGAGAAGTTCAGAATAGTAGCTCAAAACCTTAGTTCTCGCCCAGCGTGGTGGCACACGCCTTTAATCCCAGCACTCAGGAGGCAGAGGTAGGAAGAACCCCGTGAGACTACATAGTTAATTCCAGGTCAACCAGGACCAGAGTGAA
The DNA here is from genome assembly GCF_020740685.1 of Jaculus jaculus. Classification (NCBI taxonomy): domain Eukaryota; kingdom Metazoa; phylum Chordata; class Mammalia; order Rodentia; family Dipodidae; genus Jaculus; species Jaculus jaculus. The sequence goes on along the minus strand of NC_059110.1, from coordinate 84,080,094 downwards.
ACCCTACCTTGAAAAAACAAAATAAAACAAAACAGCCTTAGTTCTCAGAAGGTGGCTGGTATGGGTTAGATGTCCCCCAAAGGCTCACGGGCTTTGACCCACAGTGTGACAGAGTTAGGAAGAGGGCCTAAGGTAAGTACTTAGGTGATAGGAGTATTGCTCAAGGAAGGAATTACTGCCAGGCTCTCTGAGCAAGTCAGCAGTTGGCCACTTCTGAATGTAGCCGTTTCCCCTTTTTGCTTCTCTACCATGTTGGGGATCACTGGAGCCTGAATACATGGGCCTACCTGGTTAAGTATGCTAAATAAAGCTTTGCCTTATAAAGTACTCAGCCTCAGGTATTTTGTTATGGCAACAGAAAATAGACTAATACAATCCCCTTCTGAACTTTCAAGCTCCTAGAATCTACCAGCTCCTTGATTTACTTTGCCCAGCTCCCCCAACATACACCATCTCTTCCTACCCCAGGGAGTGTCCCTGTCAGCAAAGAAAGAGCCCTTTGAGCAGCCAACAGGGTGAAAACAGCCAAGGTCCCAGGACCCCAAAGACATTTCCAGCCTGTGGTTTGCTGACCTAACCTAAAGGAGTCCCTGATTGGCTAAGCATTCTGAAAGATTAGCATTTCTGTGCAAAGGCAGAATTGAGGAGATTTCTTGTGAGAGCAATGGCAGCCATGACAGGTGGGAGAGAGCTGCTTCCAGGTGCTGAGGAAAGAGGAATCGGAATGGCTCTGTGTGCCAGGACTGCACTAGTCTGCTGGTTTGCCTTCTACTGGATCCCATTTGAAAGATGGGTTAAGCCGGGCATGGTGGCACACACCTTTAATCCCAGCACTCGGGAGGCAAAGGTAGGAGGATCGCTGTGAGCTTGAGGCCTCCCTGAGAATACATAGTGAATTCCAGGTCAGCCTGGGCTAGAGTGAAACCCTACCTTGAAAAACCAAAAAAGGAAAAAAAAAAAAAAAAAGAAAGAAAGAAAGATGGGGTTAAAGAAAGGAAAACAACCATGACTTAATATACGCTGATTTTTTTTTTTAAGGTTTTTCTTCTAACTCTGCTATCTTATCTCTGTCCCACGATTCTTTTTTTTTTCTTTTTATTTTGTTTTCTTTTCTTTTTTGAGCTATAGTCTTGCTCTAGCCCAGGCTGACCTGGAATTCACTATGTAGTCTCAGGGTAGCCTCAAACTCATGGCAATACTCTTATCTCTGCCTCCCAAATTCTGGGATTAAAGGCATACACCACCACGCCTGGCTTGTCCCACAATTCTTTTTAATTTTTTTAAAAAGATTTTATGTTTATTTATTTATTTATTTATTTGAGAGAGAGAGAGAGAATGGGTACACCAGGGCCTCTAGCCACTGCAAACAAACTCCAGATGCATGTGCCACCATGTGCATTTGGCTTGCGTGGAACCTGGAGAATCGAACCTGGGTCCTTAGGCTTCACAGGCATGCACCTTAACCACTAAGCCATCTCTCCAGCCCCCACATTTCTTTTTTCTTTTTAATTTTTTTGGTTTATTTTTATTTATTTATTTGAGAGTGACAGACAGAGAAAGAGGCAGAGAGAGAGAGAGAATGGGCATGCCAGGGCCTCCAGCCACTGCAGATGAATTCCAGATGTGTGCGCCCCCTTGTACATCTGGCTAACGTGGGTCCTGGGGAATGGAGCCTCGAACTGGGGTCCTTAGGCTTCACAGGCAAGCACTTAACCGCTGAGCCATCTCTACATACCCCCACATTTCTTTTTTTTTTTTTTTTTTGGTTTTTCAAGGTAGGGTCTCACTCTGGTCCAGGCTGACCTGGAATTAACTCTGTCATCTCAGGGTGGCCTTGAACTTATGGCAATCTACCTACCTCTGCCTCTGCCTCCCGAGTGCTGGGATTAAAGGCGTGCGCCACCACGCCCGGCTCACCCCCCCCCCACATTTCTTTTGAAGACTTACTTGGGACTCTATAGGGCAGCGAGCTTCACACACCCACTGTCACCCAAATCTGTGAGCTGAATGGGAAATTTTGATAGACTTGTGTGCTAATGAAACATAAGAGCAGAGCAGTGGATCCTTCCACAAAGAAACATGCTATCATTTTTTCCCCCCTTGGGAGCAGGAAATCTTGGATTGTGTGATTTTTTTTGGGGGTGGGGTTTGAGGTATAGTCTTGCTCTAGCCCAGGCTAACCTGGAATTCACTATGTAGTCTCAGGGTGGCCTCGAGCTCATGGTGATCCTCCTATCTCTACCTCCCGAGTGCTGGGATTAAAGGCGCGCGCCACCACGCCCGGCTTCCATAAAGGGTTTTGAATAGAGGGTCTGAGATGGTGATTGCAAGGGCAGGGACATTACTCTGGTGAAGAGTTAGTGATGCTTGCTGTTCTCCCTACAGATCACTGGCATATTATTTGTTGTGCATTGGGACCACCATTCTTAGAGTTCTCCTCTGGTGAGCCCTTTGGGCGTCTGACTCCATTTTAGAAAAATCCATTTTCATTTTACACCCGATTTTCTCCTTCCAGTGTTTCTCGCAGTCGACAAGTGCTTAGGTATGGCTGGCTTTCTCGGTTCCCCAGTGCGGCCCTCGCCTGAAAGAAAACACGGACCCCAGTCACCATAATTTTACAAACTTTGATCTGTACAAGCTTTTCGGGTGCTGCTGCTGGTGGTGGTGGTGTTCTGTTGGTTTAGTATCTAAGACTGAGGAATGGGAATCTCCAAAACAAAGACTGATGTTTTTGAGGTGAAAATGAGAGAAGGGTTTTTTTCTCCACACCCTCTTTCTACTAACTGGCTTTCTTGCGGAGGGACTTTTTCAGAGCTGGTAATTTGCCTTGGATGAAAGAGAAAAAAAAAGCCCTGATCACTTTTAGCTATTTGCAACAAAGGGACAAATAAAAAGAACCCACTACTGTGTTTCTGGCCCTTGGCCATCTGTTTTATAGGAAGAGCCTGTCTGTGCCTAAGGCCGCTGCTAAAGGGAAGCCTCCCTCTCTGTATGATAGACACAGGCCTTTGCAGCTGTTGGGAGGAATGCCTTCGCCTTCGCGGGACTCTCTAGATTTTCTGTGTAGACTTCAGGCCCATGGAGTTTCAGGCTAATGTAGATGAGACCAGAATGAGTTGAGTTAGATCCCAAGGTCTCTGTGGAAGATTTTTTTTTTTTTTTTTTTTTGAGCTGAGTCTCAATCTAGCTCAGGCTGACCTAGAACTCACTTTAGAGTTCTTTGCTGGCCTTGAACTCCCAGCAGTCAGTCCTCCTACCTCTACCTTCCAAGGGCTGGGACTAAAGGCATGTGCCACCACGCCTGGCCCTCTATAGAAGTTTAAACAAGCACTATAGGCTGTGTATGCATGTGTGTATGCACATACATATGAATAATATTTTGGGGGGGGATAGTTGTTGAATTAGATTATTTCTTTAAAAGAGAGGGACATGGTGTTACACACCTACAATTCCAGTACTAAGGAGGCTGAGGCAGGAGAATCATGAGTTCAGGGCTGCCTGACTACATAGCAAGTTCCAGGCCAGCCTTAGCTATACATAATTTACTACATTAACCTTTTTTTTTAAAATTTCAATATATAGCTGGCCTTGAACATGGAATCCTGCCTCAGCCTCCTGAATGCTGGGATTACTGGCGTATGCTGCCATGCTTGGCCACATTTCTTTTTCAAATTTTTTTAAATTAACAATTTCCATGATTGTAAATAATATCCTATGGTAATGCCCCCCCCCCCCACTTTCCCCTTTGAAATTCCATTCTCCATCATATCTTCTCCTCCTCTCAATCAGTCTGTCTTTTATTTTGATGTTATGATCTTTTCCTTCTATTATGAGGTCTTGTGTAGGTAGTGTCAGGCACTGTGAGGTCAAGGATATCCAGGGCATTTTGTGTCTGGAGGGAGCACGTTGTTAGGAGTCCTACCCTTCCTTTGGCTCTTACATTCTTTCCGCCACCTCTTCTGCATTAGCCCCTGAGCCTTGGAAGGTGTGATAGAGATATTGCAGTGCCGAGAACTCCTGTCACTTCTTCCCAGCACCATGATGCCTTCTGAGTCATCCCAAGGTCACTGGCTTGGCCCCATTTTAATCCTTCTTCTTCTTTTTATTTATTTATTTTGGTTTTTCAAGGTAGGGTCTCACTGTAGCCAAGGCTGACCTGGAATTCATTATGTAGTCTCAGGGTGGCCTCGAACTCACTGTGATCCTCCTACTTCTGCCTCCCAAATGAGATGGCTTAGCAGTTAAGCACTTGCCTGTGAAGCCTAAGGACCCTGGTTTGAGGCTCAATTCCTCAGGACCCACATTACCCAGATGCACAAGGGGGCCCAGGCATCTGGAGTTCATTTGCAGTGGCTGGAGGCCCTGATGCACCCATTCTCTCTCTCTCTCCCTCTCTCTGCCTCTTTCTCTCTGTGTCTGTCTCTCTCAAATAAATAAATAAAAATAAAACAAACAAAAATTTTTAAAAATCAGTTTATCTGTTGATATGATATGGACCAGTTTCTCTTCTTCAGTTTTTGGGATCAAACGTTGGTTGATGTATGTGCGAGGCAAGCACTATGCTGTGTTGTTGAACGCGTGCCCAGCAGCCATAAATGAAGCTTAAAGTCTCTTCCAACTTTGTGGTTTTTA